>NW_006408644.1:8566685-8580653 GCF_000296735.1 Chrysochloris asiatica | reverse complement strand
TAACCTCATATGCATGTGAAAGCTGGACAGTGAATAAGGAAGACTGTAGAAGAATTGATGCTTTTGAGTTATGGTGTTGGAGGAGGATATTGAAAGTGCCATGGGCTGCCAAAAGAACCAACAGATCTGTTAAGTGTAGCCAGAGTGCTCCTTGGAGGCCAGAATGGCCAAACTTCGTCTCTCATACTTCAGATATTTGTCAGGAGGGTCCAGTCACTGGAGAAGGATATCATGTTTGGTAAGGTAGAGGATCAGAGAAAAAGAGATAGATTGGCAAAGTGGCAGCATCAATGGACTCAGGCATGGCAACAACTGTGAGGTTGGCCCAGGACTGAGCAGTGTTTTGTTCTGTTGTACATATGGTCGCTATGAGTTGGTATCGACTTGATGACACCTAACAGCAACAGCATAAGACTTTCTGTGGCCTCAAAACTTAAAGGAAAGCTGCATGTGTGAGTGTGTAAATAATTACAGTAAAGAAATTTGAGGCATAGAAATAAAAATATACCCAGATTGATCTGTTACTGTTGAGTTTGAGGTCAATTTCTGATTCACAGTGATAATACAGAATGGAGTAGAACTGTCCTTTAGAGTTTCTAAGGCTATAAATCTTTTTTTTTTTCCTTTGAGTTTTTATTGTGGATTGAGTAAAAGTTTACAGGGCAGATCATCAGTTTTATATTCAACAAATCATACAACTTGTTTCATCACAATGATTACATTCCCCTCCATGTATCATCAGTTAACAGTATTTCTCTCAATTCACTTTGGCTCTTAAAAAAAAACCAAACAACAACACTCAGGCATACATAATAATTTATACCACCAAAAGGCACATTCTACAAGTCTGCCTCATGGCCACCATCTCTTAGTCACTCTCTTCCCATGAATCTAGAGTCCTCAACAGCTCCCCTTCTCCATGTCCCTATCTCTGCCTCCATCTCTGTTGTCTTTGCTTCTCTGGATAAGGTCCCACATTCTGCTTGTGCTCTTCTCCCTTGCTGGTCCTAGGGTCCTTTGTTTCTGGACTGTAAGATTAACTGCTCCCCATTTTTGTTACAAAACTTCTACCTTTACAATTGTGACAGTCGAGTCATGATAACAATTACTCACTATTGAATCATAAGAATCTTATCCCATCTCTTTTAACCAGACTTATCTAGACAACCTCACTACTGTTGCCCAGGATTTGGCAGTGTTTCGTTCTGCTGTGCATAAGGTCGCTATGGATTGGTACCGATTCAATGGCACCCAACAACAACACCAATATAGACAAGATGACAACTATTCAGTGGGGACTCCTTCTCCCCCCGCCCCACACACTCTTAAATTAAACTCCCTCTTGAAACCTTGTAAGCCAATCACTTTGTGCCTTTATCATACCCTCATTTTAGGTAGTCAATGTCTAAGTTGCCTGTCACTCTATTACCTGTGTACAGAAGGGTTTGCATTGATACTTAATGTGAAGACTCCTTCCCTCTCTGTTGGTATTCAGAGTTACTACCTCCATGAGTATAGGTCAAGTTCATCAAATTGTAGAATTTACCCTTGTTTCCTTTATAAAAAAATTTTTTGTTTTGTTTTATCTTCCTCTAGTCAAGTTCTGAATAACAAGCCATTGAGACTAGATCAAAAGCGTACTATCTGAAAGTATGTGTGTTCTTGTGCTTCTCCACTCACTTCATATCAGCTGGATGCTTCACTCTCAGCTCTAGCCCTCTGTGGCTATGTCCTTGTCCATGGGCTCAGGTGTCCCCAGGTCTCACCACACATTGGACCATCATCCCTTCCTCTTCTCTCTCTCATCTCCAGTCAATGGACCGTGGTTGAACTCCACCTATTTCTTCATTGCTTCCTTTCCCCCTCTTCCACTCATCAGTAGACCAACGTGCTGACCAGCAAGCTTACATGCCTGTTCACATGTTCCCTTTGAGTTTCAATTTTAGAGGGAAGTTTGTCCTGAAGGAACTTGATTGTTTGCCTTGATGGCTTCCCGGTGAACAGCTGGCTTATTCTTGCAGTAGCCAGTCATACTGCCATTTTTGTTTTGGAGTTTTCCTGATGATCTTTCTTGAAGATGCATCTTCTGTTGCTCTAGATGTTCCAGGTTGGTCTGCTTGCCCTTGCTAGTGGGAATGTCCCACCTCAGAAGATTCTGGATGGGACTCAGGATTCCACCTAATATCCTATACTCTGCAAAGGCTCCACAAGAGGCCTATTTCACTGGGCAAGTTCTAGAACCCCTTGTAGGTATCCCAATCAGTTATATGCTGAAGACAGGCTTACAGGTTTTCTGTAATCATATTTCCTGACATTCCTTTCTATCCCACTCAAGTGTCTATTTTACAATAGTAGGCAAGGGAAATCAATATTCATAAGACAGTCAAGCATCTTAGTATTATTTTCCCTCTTCAACCTATACCTAGATCCCTGTATCACAGAACCCTGTTGTTCCAACTTTAAACATGCATCATTATTTACCTCTGTCCCACTCAAAGGGTTGGCTTTGGCAAAATCCCTTAGCTCTTGTTTATCCTGGAATGTTTTGATTATACTGTCATATTTGATTGACAGCTTTGCTGTAGGGGATTCTTGGTCAGCAGTTTTTTTTCTTTCAGAGTTTTATATATGTTTCCCCATTGTCTTCTTGCCTGCATGATTTCTGTTGCGAAATCCAAGCTTAGTCTGATTTGTTTGCCTTTGTATGTTACACTTCTCTTTTCCCTAGCTGCTTTCAGGATTCTATCCTTAGCTTTGATTTTGGAGAGCATGATTATTATATGTCTTGGTGTTTTTCTTTTAGGGTCTATTCTTCCTGGGGTTCATTGAACTTCTTGGATGCTTATCTTTTCCCTTTTCAGGATGTTAGGGAAATTTTCTTCCAGAAGTTCTTCAACTATCTCTTCTGTGGACTTGTGTGATTCTTCCTGTTTTTGAATGCCGATAATTCTTAAGTTATTCCTCTTCATGTTGTCCAACATGAATCTTAGACCCTCTTCAGATTTTTAAAATTATTTTTTCTGTTTGTTCTTCTATCTTAGTACGATTGAGAGATTTATCTTCCAGCTCACTAGTCCTGACTTCCATCTCTTCAATTCTACTACTTTGCCCTTTCATTGTATTGTCCATTTCTGATATTCTTTTATTATATTCTATGTTTGGATCTCTTTCTATAGGTTTTAAATCATTTCCAATGCTGTATCTATCCTATTTGATTGTTCCTATAGTGCTTTCCTGACTTCTTCCTTATTTTTCTTGACTCCATTATAAAATGTTTTGATACATTTTATAATCATTTTTCTGAATTCCTTCTCAGGCATTTCCAAAGCTTGTCATCCTTCCAGTATGAAGTGTAGGTCTACCTCCAGCTCATTTGTCACAGTCACTTTATCTTGTTTCTGGACATGTGCTGTTATGGTCATCTGTTTCTGTTTTTTGAGTATATTCAAAAATAGCTGTGGCCTTAACACTTAGATGGGTGTGTGTTTTGGTATTTTTTATGTTTTCTGATTGCCTCTGGGTAGATGTGATCAGGAGATGGGCTTCCCTTGTCACTCTTCTTCCTTTATCTCTGTGGTTCTGTCAGGCATCTGTGGCTGCTCTGATTTTTTCCCGGTTCAGTCTCACCCAAGATGGCCAGTCAGGGAGCAGCTGAGCACCTTGGATTAAAAAGCACTGGATTTCTTGATTCTGCTACAAATTCCACTGGCTGTAAGCCTTCCAACTTTCTAAATATTCCTTTGTAAGTGGTTCAGAGTTCTGGGACCATATTCTCAGCCTGCTTGGTCTGGTATTCTGTGTTGCTGCTGACGGAGCTCCTCACTGCACTTCCACTCTATCCACCATCTTGTTTGTTTATTCAGGCTATGAATCTTTATGGAAGCAGATTGCCACATCTTTCTCTTGAGGAGCAGCTTGTGGGTTTGAATTGCTGACCTTTCAGTTAGCAACCAAGTAAGTGCTTAATGATTGTACCACTAGGGATTGTAACATAGATATACTGCTAAATAAATTGCTTTTATATGCTCTTTCCCAATAAAATATTTTATTGTAAACATATTTCCAAAATATAATATAGTATTGTGCTAGCATGGAAAAGAACCCAGATAAAAAATATTCCATAGAGATCTTTGTATTAAGCTTTAAACAGGAAAAAGACAAAACAAACATAATCATCCTAGATGAGGGAAATTTTCAGCACGTAGACAGTACAGAGGATGGCAGAGTCCACTAATTCACAGCCATGGTGTTCATACACAGAGAACAAAGGAAATCATCACAAGATCATTATTAGTGGCAGGTCAATTCATCACTGTGGTAGGTGAGACTATACAGAAGGGAGAAAGGACCATGATTGAGATACATATATAACAGAAGGTTAAAATAGGCTGCAGGATTGGTTCTGGGGCTTCAACCACCTGGCCACATGGTAGTCATGATATGATTTCTGATCATGTGGCTCAGTAGTTATACAAAACAATACCAGGACCCTTGACCTTCAAATTCAATTATGTAACATGCAGTTGACTGCTACTTTAGGTAAATGCCCAGGTAAATAGCCTTATTTTTTGGTGTGAGCATCTTCCTAATATTAACTTACTTTCAATGACACTCTTCCTGAGGACAAAATGTCCCTCTTTGGGCTTGCCCCAGAGTTATCTAAGAAAGGCCACACTGTTGGTTTAATGGCAAGCAAGCATTGAGGAGTTGGATTCCTGGTGTGATGCTGTAGGATAAGCATTGGACTACTAACCATGAGGTTGCAGTTCAAACTCACCAGACACTCCTTAAAAATCCTATACAGGGTCACCATGAGTCAGAACTGAATCCTTGGCACTTAACAACAACAACAAGCATTGAGGAAATAACAAAGAACTTAAATGGTATCTGAACTTATGTCAAGACTCAAAATGGAATTAAGACTCCCACTGCAGACCACAGCTATCCACAAATCAAACAGTGTACATAACTTTTTCCAGTTGGATTACATATTTTTGTTCTTTACAAATTTTAATGTTAATAAATTTTCCTAAATACAAAATACCAAACAAGGCAAGCATGTGTATATGTAAATTGAAATTATCCCATCTGCCCAGTCTCCACTCCCTGACCCAAAGAGAGTCTCTGAAAATAGACAGGTACATGTCTATTTTGTTTTTCTCTGTATGTATTTTATTATTGCATTGTTGTTATTGTTGTTAAGTGCTATGGAGTTGGTTCTGACTCATAGCGACCCTGTATATATGGTTTCTGAGGAGCAGCTGGTGAGTTTGATCCAATGACCTTATGGTTCAAACCGATATTGTTGTCCAGTGCTTATCCTACAGCATTACATATAAACAAAAATATGTAGAAAAATACACAAAAATACACATATACTTTAAAATTATAACCATGTTATGCATATTCTTTTGCAACTTGCCTATTTCACTTAATATATCACTGACTTACACTAGCATTTCATTGTTGTTGTTAGCTGCAGTTGAACTGACCCCCAAGCTAATGCTTATTGGGCACAAATATTGTTATTTAAGTGAATTTTCTATTGACATAATTTACCTAGCTCTTTGTTTGGCCCTGTAGAATAAAGCACTATACTGCAAGGTCGATCAGAATAAGGTCAGTGGTTCAAACCCACTAGCAGCTCCTCAGAAACCTTATATAGGGTCGCTGAGTTGAAACTGACTTGCTGGCACTTCACAACAACTATTTGTCAGAAAGTCTTTCTAACATATCACAGATCTGAGTGGCATATAATCATTTGCCAATATTCTTTCTCTACTTTTCACATAAATTTCACCTTTTTTCCCCCTGCTAAATACAGTGTTTAAGATGGTCAGTAATATATGTATTTAAATAATTTAGTTCTATAAATCTAAAATTATTCTTACACAAAGTTTATTTTAAATATAAATAATAATGCAATTCATTGAAACAGAAATTGAGCAACACCTCAGGGAGCAAGTAATCATAGCCCCCAAGGAGATTATTCACAGCCTGGAGGCTTCAGCATGCAAAGGGAATGCTTTAGAGCAATTCCAGGTTTCATTGCCTTCTTTAATTCCCATCCAATATTCAAGGATAGGTGATTACAACTATACTTTTTGGAGTCATGGAGACTAAATGAATCCTTGAGATTACTGCTTTGAGATAATCTTTAAACTTTAAACCAAAACTACCCCCTAAAGTCTTCTTAAAACCAAACAATTGGTTAGCTTAACTAGTTAAGTAAGAATGCCTGCCTTTACCATTGTGATTTTTAAAGATCTATCTGTATGGGATCAAGGACTCCTGGTGTGGAGCTATAGGATCAGCACTGGACTGCAAACTAAATGGTTGGCAGTTCAAACCCACCAGATGCTCCTTGGAAACCCTATACAGAGTCACCATGAGTCAGAACTGACTCAACAGTATTTCACAAAAACAATAACATATGGGCTCAAATTGACAACAACAACTGAAAAGATAGGAGACTTGAGGGGCAGTAATTTTTTTTTAATGAGGGAGGAAAAATTGGAAAAAGAGGTTGAGAATGGTTGTACAAATTGAAGACTGTAATCAATGTCACTTAATTGTATATGTAGAAATTGTCAAATTGCTGTGTATATTCTCAAGAACAAAAAGAAATTATATACTTTTAAAAGTATAGGTAATTACACAAGAACATGAACATCAGGAGGGTTGTCTCATTGGAGGTTATTTTAAAGGCTGTCTACTATAGCATCAATTGCCCATTTCTCTATATTGGCTACTGATAATGCTTTATATATCATGAGAATTGTTGTTGTTGATTAGCCACATATATATTAATTATGGAATCTTTGTGTGGTGCTGCAGGTTAATGCCCTGGACTGCAAGGTTGGTTTGAACCTCAAGGTCGTGGTTCAAGCTCACCAGCCACTCTTCAGAAACCCTATAGAGGGTCGCTATGAGTTGGAACTGACTTGACGGCACTTAACAACAACAACATATTAATTATATGTGCAAATATTTATTCTAGCCTCTTCAGGCAATCTTTATTGATTATTCTCATACAGTGCTTTAAATTTTTCAAAACCATTTTAATTTTAAAGTAATATAGATCACTGTCATAAAAATTAAGCAATACCCGGACAGCATCAATTGCCCAGGGGGATTAGAGTATTCAGAATGCTGGAGGCTTTTGGACACAATGAGAAAATATTTAAAATAATTCTAGGTTTGACTACTGAGTAGAAGTCCTGGTGTAACACTGTGGGTAAGCACTGAACTGCTAACCACAAGGTCAGAGGTTTAAACCTATCAGCTGTTCTTCAGAAACCCTATAGAAGGTCACTATGAGTCAAAACAAACTCAATGAGGTACTTAACAACAACAACAATAGGTACTTACAAGGCTGTTTCCCTGATTTACTAGACCTCCTCTAACTTCCTATATACCCTGGTATGAATGATAAACTTAATAATAGGTCATCTGAATAGCTGTTAAGATCAGAGGAGATCTTCAGTACCTGACACTTAATCCTTTACCCACAGTGCTCTCCAGGGTGAGAGAAGATAGAATTGTAATGCCCACATTTGGGTGGGGTGGGGGAGCCCTAGGCTTTTCTGTGGACCAAAGCATTAAGGAAGTGGCATAGTGGTACCTACTGCTGAGCCCTTGGTCCAAATTATGGGCCTGGGTTCACTGTGACACTTTCGGTTTCATCGCAGGCCAGGTACCTCTATTGGCCCTCTCTACAATGTTACTCTTTAGGTACTAGCGTAAAGGATAAACATTGGTTTTGTTTTCTTTATTTATTATTTGTAATAGTGTTTTTTAAACAGTAGTTCCTGTTTAAGTAATGTACATCTTTGGGCCTAACTTAGATGAACTGAATTAAAAACTAGGAGTAGCAGTCAAGAGATCAAATGATGTATTGCATTAGGCAAATCTGCTGCACAAGACCGTTTTAAAGTGTTGAAGAGCAAAGATGTCAGCTTGAAGACTAAGGTGTGCCTGACCCAAGCCATGGTATTTTCAATAACCTCAATGCATGCGAAAGCTGGACAGTGAATAAGGAAAACCACAGAAGAATTGATGCTTTTGAGTTACGGTATTGGAGGAGAATATTGAAAATACCATGGGCTGCCAAAAGAACCAATAGATTCATTTTGGAAGAAGTGCAGCCAGAGTGCTCCTTGGAGGCCAAGATGGCCAAAGTTTGTCTCTCATACTTCAGACATATTGTCAGGCAGGACCAGTCGCTGGAGAAGGATATGTTTGGTAAGGTAGAGGGTCAGAAGAAAAGAAGAAGACCCCCAACAAGATGGATTGGCCAAGTGGCAGCATCAATGGACTCAAGCATAGCAACGATAGTGAGGTTGGCCCAGGATCGGGCAGTGTTTCGTTCTGCTGTGCATAAGGTCGCTATGGGTCAGTACCGACTCGATGGCACCTAACAACAACAACAAAGGATGAGCAAATGAATGTTTACACACACTGCAAATGATACACACTGAAGTCTGAGAAACTTTGCTGTAATCCATAAAGGACTGATAAAGGGGTTTTGTGTTTTGCTTTTTTTTGAGGGGTGAGGGTAGTAGGAGTAAGGAGTTAAGACTATGGCTAGGTCTAGGCAAGGCCTAGGACTTCATGTTAGAGTTATGGTTAGGATTAGGGTTAATGTTAGGGATAGGGATTGGGCTAGGAGTAAGACTTGGTCTTGTTTTAGGGTTTCAGTTCAGTGTATTTTGGTCATTTGTTTTTTTCCCCAGAAATCTACTTGATTTCACTTTCATTTGGAAGTTCTGCAACTACATTATTCCATTTTTTAAAAAAAATTCTACGTTTTGTTGTTGTTGTTACAAACTAATATCTCTGCTTCCCTATTTTCAGTCTTGTAGGTTTGTTTTACTTTTAATACTTCTGGGTTGAGTTCTAGGTGATATTGTCATGTATGTTAATCTCAGGTTTCTGTCTGCTGTTGTTGGTTCTTTATCCAGGAAACTCCCTGTAAAGTTTTTTGTAAGGTTGGTGGGGTTTTGAAATTTTTTAAAATTTCTATTGGTCTGGAAATGTCCTAATTTTGCCATTGTATTTGATGGATAATATTGCTGGATGTATGATTCTTTGTTGGCAGTTTGGGTTTTTTTTTTCTTGCAGAGTTTTATATATGTCATCCCACCGTCTTCTTTCCTGCATGGTTTCTGCTGAGAAAACAGAGCTTAGTCTTATTAGTTCTCCTTTGTAGGTAACTTTTCATTTTTTCCTGAGCTGTGCTCAGGATTTTTCCTTGTCTTCATTTTCCAAAAGTTTGATTATAATGTATCTTGGTGATTTTCTTTGGGGATCTATCCTGTTTGGAGTTTTTTTTAACTTCTTGAATGTCTTCTTAGATGTTAAGAAAGATTTCTTCCAGCAACTCTTGAACAATTTCCTCTATGGTTTTATTTGTCTTTTCCTGTTCTGGAATTCCAATCATATAAGTTATTCCTCTTGATAGTGCCCCACATAAACTTTAGATTGTTTTCAAATTTTTAAATTCTTTTTCCTCGTTGTTCTTCTCAAAGATGAATATTGAGAGATTTGTCTTCAAGGTTACTGATTCAGCTTTCTATTGATTCAATTCTACTTCTTTGCCCTTTCAATGTATTCATTTTCTGAAGTCTTAGTATTAATCCTCTGGCTTTCTAATTGCTGTTTTTGCATGGTTTCCAATTTTTCATTTGTCAGTTTGTTATTTTACTATTTTCCTGAATTCTTCTTTGCTTTTGTCCACCTTTCTCTTAATTCATTGAAGGTACCTAAGTAGTATTCTTTTAAATTCTTTGTCATGTAATTCTGATTCCATTTCTGGTATTACATTTTCTCACTCTATATTTTGGTCACTTATTTGAGGCACTATATCTTGTTTCTTCGTGTAAGTTGAACTTGTCTGTTTTCTCCAAGACATTGTGGTGGTGTTGTTTTTATATTTAATTAATTATTATATGTTGGTGTGCTCTCAGGCACTCACCACCTGTCTCCTGGTGGATGTGATAGAGACTGAAAGTCTGAACACAGTTCTGGGCTCACTGTTTGTGAAATGTAGTTCAGGGCAAGTTCATGCACCTCCAGCAGGACCCCAGGCAAAGGCCACTGGCTGCTGCAGTGGTGATGGAGAGACTGACAATGCCCTGGCCAGTAGGAGGGCAAGAGAACAGGGAGGACTGTGCCCCTCCCCCATTTGTGTCCCTTCTGCAGTCTGGCTCTGTGCCTGCAAGCTGCTGTATCAGCAGCCACGTGCAAAAGCTCAAGATGACTGCATTGCTCCAAGCCAGCTGATAGCCCACCAGTTTTTCTTTTCTCTTGCTGCTCCTCTTCAGCTTCCTCTTCCAGTCAGCACTCAGTTCACTTCTCTGTCCTATCATCTGAAGCTCAGTGCTCCAGGACCACCATCTGTACTATTTCTCGATGTCTTTGTTGCAGAGAGTATGCTTAGTGCACTTGCCTACTTTTCCATCTTGCCTTGACGCCACCTTCAGTCAGGACTGACAAAATTTTATGTTATAATTTCTCTGAGCCTTGGTCTCCTTAATGGACATAATAAATTCATTCTCCCATTTTACCACACTGATGCAAAGAATGAATGGAAAATCCTGTACAAATGGTGTCAGTTGATAATTCTGTATTGTGAAATGAATTACTTTCTGGAGCTAGGGAAATAATAGATCATCTTCATGCATTTCTTTTTTTCTTTTGAAAAAAATGTGCTTTCTTGTCCTCCTTACTTTATCTTCTAATTGACCATAAGAGAAAATATAATAAGAACATCTATAAAGAATGTCTGACACACAATTAGACTTCAAATGCTAATCTCAGCCTACCCTGCTGATTCTCTCACATAAAAGAGAAAGTTTTGACACAAGCTGCATACACAAGCTACGGAGTCCTGGTGTGGTGCTGTAGGATAATGCACTAGACCACCAAAAGGTCAGTGGTCCAAATTCACCAGCTACTCCTTGGAAACCCTATACAGGGTCACTGTGAGTCAGAACTGACTAGACAGCACTTAACAACAATAGCAACATAGAACTTAACTATCATAGAAAGCATCTGGGAATGTAAGCAAGAAGTGAAATATACATACATGTGTATAATGTATGAAGATTTGATGCCATGTTTGTGCTGCAGGATGAGTCCTCAGGAGATTGGAGAAAGGCAAGAAAACACTCAGACCATTTCCTTTCATTCCACATGCTTACATGGCTCTGTTACTTTACATCTAGTTTGATACTGAAGATGAATCATTACTGCCTAATTAATCTGGCTATAAAGTTATTGCTGTTCAATCAAGATATTGGTCAGGTAAAGCAACAGTAGTCAACCCAGACCTCAGAATTAATATGAACATTCTTATCTTGCCTGAAACACTGCCTGACATATAATGAATGAATAGTAGTGACTCCTGGGCTTAGTCTCTGGATGGTCACTCACCTCCTCATGCAGGGGGCTGTAATCATGACTTCTGGTAAACAGAAAGAAGCAGGATCTGAGCACTTCCACACACTAGTGTCTGTTCTAGGCATTTGCGATACATTAGTGAACAAAACAAGTCCTTGCTTTTATGAAGCTTACGTTCTAGATTCCTAGAATATAGAAGGGAAACAGACCGCAATGAAATACCATGTACTAGACTATAACATAAGGTAATAAATGTTATGTATAGTAATAAATGTTACGGATATCAATGTCAATATGAGATTTGGCAGATGGAATTTTATTCCATCAGCATCTAAATGTTGTACAGTGACTCTTCTAGATAAATCTCCCTTTTGCTAAAAAACACAAATAAATATTGAATTCCGAAGGATGAGAAAGGAATTCAGTCCTAGTCTGCTGTGGCAAAGAAAATTCTCTGTCCATCACTTAGCAGTCACTTTGCTGGCAATGCTACTAAGTTGGGTGTGGAAGAGGTTGCTGAGGTTTTTGTTCTTTTTTTCTTGTTATTGTTGTTAAGTGCTGCTGTCAGTTCAATTTGGATTCATCATTTATATGGTTTCTGAGGAGCATCTGGCAAGTTTGAACTTCAGACCTTGTGGTTCTCAGGCCAGTGCTTATCCTACAGCACCACATCAGGAGTTCTTATGGTAAATATTAAAAAGAAATAGCAAGACATCAAAAGGAATTAGAAAAGTGTCTATACACTGTTTAGAGAGAAAAAAAAGTCAGGGTAAAAAAAAAGAAGTTATATTATGCTACTTTTATCCAGGAAGTAGATATGTATGTTTATATTTGAAAAAAGAAAGCAAAAGATAAAGTAAAAACAAATACAATTTTTTTTCCTAAAAGACTGAAGTTGTCAAAGACTTCATTTTGTTTGGATCCACTATCAAAATTCATGAAAGCTGCAGTCTAAGAATCAAATGATATATTGCATTAGGCAAATATGCTGCACAAGACCTATTTAAAGTGTTCAAGAGCAAAGATGTCAGTTTGAGGATTAAGGTGCACCTAAGCCAAGCCATGGTATTTTCAATAGTCTCATATGCATGTGAAAGCTGGACAGTAAATAAGGGTGACAGAAGAATTGATACAGTTGAGTTATGGTGTTTGAGGAGAATATTAAAGGTACCATGGACTAACAGAAGAACAAATAAATTTTTATGAAAGAAGTTGGATGGCCAGACTTCGTCTCTCATACTTTGGATATATTATCTGGAGGCACCAGTCCCTGGAGAAGGACATCATGCTTGGTAAAGTGGAGGGTCAGCAAAAAAGAGGGAGACCCCAGTGAGATGGATTGGCACAGTGGCAGCAGCAATGGTCATAATAAAGAATGTGAGTATGGCACAGGACCAGGCCACGTAATAACAACAATGTTTAGTTTCTATGAGTCATAACTGACTTGATGGCACTAGGTTCAGGGTTTGAAAATACTGGTACTCAACATCTTACTTTGAAAGACAACTTTGATCCAAATTTTAAGCTGGAAAGTCACTGGAATTAAATATTTAGAAAAGGATTCCTGCCCAACCCCACTGCCATCTATCTAATCGATTCTGACTCATATTGATCCTAATATAGGATTTCAAGGTCTGGAAATCTCTACACAGGAGCAGACAGCCTCATCTTGGGTTTGCACCACTATCTTTGTAATTGTTGTCAAGAATGCTTCACAAATGGTGTGTTAATTTACATCAAGAGGTACAAATTATCTGGCAGACTCTAAGATTTAAGTGATCATTGATGATCATTATCTACAAGTATTATTCCATTTGTGTTAGTTGCCATCAATTTGATTCCAATTTGTGGTGAATTCATGTGTGCAGAGTAGAAATGCTCCTTTATTTATTAGTTGTAATACTTCTATAAAGAAAAAACGCTCCTAAAAAATATTTGGTCATTGTGAAGTACAGCTTGGATTCCTGTAGCATCTGCCAAAGGTAACCAATGACTTTGGTTTTGGAATCTGTGATGTAATCAATTATTTATGTCTCTTGTAGCTATGTTGTTGTTCTTAAGTGCCATTGAGTTGGTACCAACATATAGTGACCCTGTATAGGGTTTCTGAGGAGTGGCTGCTGAGCTTGAACCACCGACCTTGCCATTCAAACCAACCTTATAATAAATAGTACAGTGCATTAACCTACAGCCCCAGTCTTTGTAAACTCCCACCAAACAATTTTTTCCTGATGGGTCTGGGTAAGAGAAGGTGGAGAATACACTGATGGATTATATGATTCACTTGTGAGTGATAACAGGGTTAATTGTGATTGTTGTTGTTGTTGTTTGTTGTCAGGTGCCATTGAGTCGGAACCAACTCATAGAGACCCCATGCACAGCAGAACAAAACAATGTCCGATCCTGGGCCAACCTTACTACCGCTGCCACACTTGACGCCATCAATGATACCACCTGGCCGATCCATCTGGTTGGGGGGTCTTCCTTTTTTTCTCTGACCCTCCATCTTACCCAGCATGACATCCTTCTCCAGCGACTGTTCCCTCCGGACAATATGTCCAAAGT
>NW_006408644.1:8562350-8564785 GCF_000296735.1 Chrysochloris asiatica | reverse complement strand
TTCACTGATGATATGGAGCTTTTCCATCTTCTCTTTCCACAGATGTAGTCAATTTGATTTCTATGTGTTCCATCTGGCAAAGTCTATGTGTATAGTCATCTGTTATGCTGTCTAAAGAAGGTATTGAAATAAACAAATCATTTGTCTTGCAGAAGTCTATCATTCATTCTCCAGCATCATTTCTGTCAACAAGTCCAAATTTTCTAACTACTGGTCCTTCCTCTTTGCTCCCTACTTTTGCATTCCAATCACCAATAATGAGCAATACATCTTGATTGCATGTTTGATCGATTTCAGATTGAAGAAGTTGGTAGAATTCCTCTATTTCATCTTTACTGGCTTTAGTGGTTGGTGCATAAATTTGAATAATAGTGGTATTAACTGGGATTTCCTGTAGGTGCATGGATATTATCCTATCACTTACAGCATTGTACCTGATGACTGATCTGGATATGTTCTTTTTGACAATATAAATACTTGGAAATCTAATGAGGGGATTGGTCAATGTTACCATTCTGCTGAGTTTTAAATGAGCCATCTCAAAGGGGAATTTCACTACCACCAAACAAGAAGAGTGAGGAATGGAGTATGTACTTTAGGTCCTGAGATCCCTGTGCATTGAACCTACTACTCAACCCAGGTACAGAGAGCTGTGACACCAGAGAAGCAGCAGCAGCAGAACCATGAGCCAGAGCATAAGACAGAGCCATGGGCTTCCTGGTCCACTGAGAAAGTAAAGCTGAGTGACTTTGGGCAGAAAGCTTGTTTGCAGAGTGGGGTGCCTTAAGACATTAAATTGGGTCAGCTGTTTGCTGACCCATGGAACTAGAGTCAAGTGCCTTCAGGGTGAGGCTTATGGTGTAATGGTGTGTCTTGTGGGCATTTATCAGCAGCTCCTAAAGAGATGTACAACATTGCCTGGCCAGAGAGACCTGCCTGTGGTCGTGGCTGAGGAGAGGCTGTTCTGATTGGTAAACTGTGCCCTGAGCATTTCTGATTTTGCATTGTAACCTGTTAATTTCCCTAGTAAACCCCATAATTGTGAATATTGTGTCTGAGGTCTTTGTGGCCATGGCAATGAATTATCAAATCCAGATGGGTAGAAGGTACTGTGGGAGGGATGATTGGTGTCACTTTTTTTTTTTTTTTTTTTGTATCATTGTGAATTTCTGGATTTCAAACATATTTTATATGCTTCAATTAATCAGTTTATTGCAATTACTATTCTGAATCATGTTCAAATTAACCATTGTGACACTTTACAAGAAGGATCCTGAATGTTTCTGGCACAAACTCAGTAGTCTTTGGTAGCTTTCTGATGTGATAAGATGATCCAGGATCATCTTGTACATTTTTATTTTGTCCCAGACCTGGAATCAGTAACTTCCCCTAGCTGTCCTGGTTACTTTTAATGTGAAATGCTATTTAGTGACTACTCTAGGTCCTAGGAATGCTCATTAATACTGTATTAGTCATGGCTTCTA
The DNA here is from genome assembly GCF_000296735.1 of Chrysochloris asiatica. Taxonomy (NCBI): domain Eukaryota; kingdom Metazoa; phylum Chordata; class Mammalia; order Afrosoricida; family Chrysochloridae; genus Chrysochloris; species Chrysochloris asiatica. The sequence continues at coordinate 8,563,301 of NW_006408644.1, read as the reverse complement.
GAATTGAGTTACTAAATAATATATATATTTTTTCTTTTTAAGAGACATAAATATAGGGAAGGGGTAGAAAAACAAGGTAGATAGGGCAACAATGAAACAGGTTTACATGGGCTTAATGGGATAGAGGTAAATAGTGATGCATGCTAAATCTTGGAACAAAAGGGCTCTGTGATACAGGGATCATGGCATAGTCTGAAGTGGGGAAATAATACTTGACTGTCTTTTGAATATTGGTTTCCCTTGTCTGCTATTGTAAAATAGACAGTTGAGTGGCACAGAAAGGAATGTCAAGAAACATGATTACAGAAAGCGTGTAAGCCCATCTTTAACCTACAACTGATTGGAATTCCTAAAAGGGGTTCTACAACTTGCCCAGTGAAATAGGCCTCTTGAGAAGCCTTTGTAGTGTATAGGACCTTAGATGGAATCCTAAGCTCCATTCAGAACCTTCTGAGGTGGAACATTCCCACTAGAAAGGACAATCAGTCCAGCCTGGAACAGCTAGAGAGACAGAAAATACATCTTCAAAGAAAGATCAGCAGGAAAAAAAAGAAAAAAAAAAATGGAAGTATGATCAGCTACTACAAGAATAAGCAATTTGTTCACTGGGAAGCGTCAAGGCAAGCAATCAAGTCCCTTCAGGACAACCCCACCTCTAAGACTGAAACTCAGAGGGAACACATGAGCTGGTAGGTAAGCTTGCTGGTGACCACATTGGTCTACTGGTGAGTAGAAGAAGGGGAAAGGCAGCAATAAAGAAATGGGCTGAGTTAAACCATGTTCCATAGACTCCCGTTGACCTGGAGATGAAAGAGAGAAGAGGAAGGACTGGTTGGTCCAAAGTGTGGTGAGACCTGGGGACACCTGAGCCCATTGTTGTTGTTGTCAGGTGCCATCGAGTCGGAACCGACTCATAGCGACTCCATGCACAGCAGAACGAAACAATGTTCG
>NW_006408644.1:8557060-8562135 GCF_000296735.1 Chrysochloris asiatica | reverse complement strand
TTCTTTTGGCAGTCCATGGCACCCTCAGTATTCTCCTCCAACACCACAACTCAAAGGCATCAATTCTTCTACGATCCTCTTTATTCATAGACAAGGATATAGCCACAGAGGGCTAGAGCTGAGAATGAAGCATCAAGCTGATATGAAGTGAGAGTAGATGCACAAAAACAACCAAACTTGCAGATATTACCCATTTGACCTAGCGTTGATTGCTTGATAATCAGAACTCAAGTAGAGGAAGATAAAGGAAATGAGGGTAAATTGCTATAATTTGATGAACTTGACCTATACTCATAAAGGTAGTAGCTCAAAGCATTACAAGAAACAGAAGCTAAGGTATTTTTACCAAAGCCAACCCTGCACTAAAAAACATCCTAAAGGGAGTTCTGTTAATGGAGAACCAACAAGAACAAACAACAACCAGAGATTGGCATACATGACAGCACCTCCCAGTACTAAATCAACAGATGGAAGAGCTGAGAACAGAACAAGACTATAAGAACAAACTCACAGAATCTAGGAGGTTAGTCTATGATCAAAACAATTACAATGTGAAAGAAGATAAACATGTAGGAACAGAGATCCAGATGGTAAGAAGTCAAGTATATTACAGAATAAAATTGATTGCACTAAATGGAGGGAAAATTTAATGGAATATACGTTAACCTCAAAGAAAATTAACAATCCACAAATACCAAGAAAATTAAAATCCAAGAAGAACATGGAAACATGAAAAATATGAGGAAACTCACAAGAAAGAACACAAAAACCATGCACTCAGCACAAGAAGACATGCAGAACAAAGAAAGCAGCAACATCATAAAAGAAACAAACATAATTGCAGCAATTAATTCATATTATTGTTGCTGTTGTTAGGTGCCATCAAGTTGGTACCAACTCATAGTGACCCTATGCAGAGCAGAACGAAACAATGTCCGATCCTGGGACAACCTCAACACTGTTGTCATGCTTGAATCCATCAATGCTGCCAACTGGCCAATCCATCTTGTTGGGGGACTTCCTCTTTTTCTCTGACCCTCCACCTTACCAAACATATCCTTCTCCAGCTACTGGTCCCTCCTGAAAAGATGTCCGAAGTACGAGAGACGAAGTTTGGCCATCTTGGCATCCAAGGAGCACTCTGGTCTATCAATAAATACACTGAATGTAAACAGATTAAATGTACCAGTTAAGAGACGGAGGGTGGCAGAATTGATAAAAAAATAAGATCCCTCAATATGCTGTCTGCAAGAGACACATCTTACACACAGAGATAAAAACATTAAAAGTTAAAGGATGGAAAATACACCAAGCTTGTTGCAATAAAACGTGAACAAGAGTGGCAGTACTAATCTCTGATGAAATAAACTTTAAGGCAAAAATCCAGTAAAATAGATAAAGATGGATATTATCTCATGATTAAAGGGACAATTGAACAAGATGAAATAACCATAATAAATATCTATGCTCCCAATGAAAGAGTTTCAAAATACATAAAGCAAACTCTAATGGAATTGAAGAAAGAAATAGAGGAATCTACAATAATAGTGGGTAATTTTAATACACCGCTTTCAAAAATGGATACAACAACCAGAAAGAAATGTGAAAAAAACACAGAGAAACTAAACAACACAATCAGACAAATGGACCTCATAGATGTGTACAGAGCATTCAAGCAACAAAACCACAATACACATTCTTTTCAAGTGCACATGGAACGTTCTCCAGAATAGACCATGTCTTAGGCCACAAAACAAATCTACATAAATTTACAAACATCAAAATACTACAAAGAATCTTCTCAGATCACAATACTATCAAATTAGAAATCAACAATAGGAAGACCAAGGAAATCAAGTCAAATACAGGGAAATGGAATAATACCCTGCTGAAAAGTGACTGGGTAGTAGAAGAAATTAAATGCGAATTCACAAAGTTCCTAGAAACAAATGAGAATGAAAACAAAACATACCAAAATCATTGGGACACGGTGAAAGCAGTGCTGAGAGGAAAATTTATTGCAATAAACATACACATCCCAAAAGAAGAAAGAACCAAAATTAACACATTAATACAGCATCAACAACAATAAGAAACATACCTACAGAGGAAAACTACAGCCACCAAAAGAAAAGAGTAGAAATAAATGAGATAGAAAACAGAAAAACTAGAAACAATCAACAGGACAAGAAGCTGGTTGTTTAAAGGTTTAACAAAATTGACAGAACATTGGCAAACTCTAACAAAAAAAAAAGAGGGAGAAGACACAAGTAACATGCATTAGAAACCACACGGGCAATGTCACATCAGAACCAAAGGAAATCAAAAGGATAATAAAAGAATACAATGAAAAGTTGTACTCCTACAATTTTGAAAATTTAGAAGAGATGGATACATTTTTAGAAAAACATGACCCACCAAAACATACAGTAGAAAACCTGAACAGACCCCATAACAAAAGAAGAAATTGAATCGGTCATCAAAAAACTCCCAACCACTGGTGAGACCTACCAAACATTCAGGGAAGAGCAGTCACCAATTCTACACAAATGATTCCAGAATATAGAGGATGATGGAAAACTTCCTAATACATTTTAAGAAACAAGCATAACCCTCATACCCAAATCAGGGAAGGACATCACTAAGAATGAAAATTATAGAACAATATCCCTCATGAACATAGATGCAAAAATTCTCAACAAAATCCTAGCCAAAGAATCCAGCAGCACATCAAAAAACAATACATCATGATCAAGTGGGATTCATATCAGGGATGCATAGATGGTTCAACATTAGAAAAACAATAAATGTAATCCACCATATAAATAAGAAAAAGAAAAGAACCACATGATCATATCCACTGATGCAGAAAAGACATTTGACAAAATCCAATATCCATTCGTGATAAAAGCACTCAACAAACTAGGAATTTAAGGGAAATTTCTTAACATGATTAAGAGCCATCTATAGGAAACCAATAGCCTACGTTACTCTCAATGGATAGAAACTGAAAGCCTTCCATCTGTGAACAGGAACCAGAAAAGGATGCCCTTTGTCACCACTCCTATTCAATATTGTGCTGGAAGTCTTAGTAAGAGCTATACAGCAAGACAGGGAAATTAAAGGCATCCAAATTAGCAAAGAAGAAGTAAAACTCTATTTGCAGATGATATGATCCTATACATAGACAACCCCAAAAAGCTACTAGACGTCATTGGAAGATTCAGCAAAGTGGCAGGATATAAGATTAACATACAAAAATCAATTGGACTTTTGTTGATCTATTATCATAATAAGCTCCTGAAGAAAAACTGAATTGGTCTTGATTACAATTAGATAAAAACAGGGAGAAGAGGCAAGGCTTGATGGCGGCTAGGGTGGAGATGCAGTGAAGTTCGCCATCAGCAATAACACAGAATACCAGGCAAAGCAGATCCAGGGCAGAGCTCCAAAACTCGTAACCACAGAGATAGGAATATTTTAAAGGTTTGAAGGCTTATAGCTTGTGGAGTTTGGAACTTAAGTAAAAAATCACATACTTTGGAATCTGCTGGGCCAGGCACAGAGGTCCGGAGCCGACATCCTGGGCAAGACCAAGTGGCAAGACGAAACAGGGGGAGCAGAAACACCACGGAAAAACACTGTGGGAACCTTGGGACAAAGGTGGACAATATACTTTGTCAGTTTTGCTTTGTTCTGATTTTCTTTTTTTCTTTGGTAATGGTAATTGGCGCACTCACTGTTTGCTCACCTCCATTCTGGTGAATAGAGGGAGCACCTGAGCTGAGTGGCCACGCCCCAACCTCACTGCCGATGGGTTCTTCTGCCACGCATGCGCACAGATACTCAGCCCAAGCAGAGGCCCTGAACTTTTATTATATGTTTTTTTTTTTGTTCTGTTTTTTTTTTTTTTTTTATCACGGGAAAGAGAAGGAGAGGGCTGAAGGGATGGAAAGAGAGTTTAAAGGCAAAACAGACCAAAAGATAGATTGGAGCCTGAGATATAACATAACAACCAACACTGGCAACTTGGAATCTCTTGGGCACCTTTGAAGGCAGGAACTGGAAGAGAGGATATTAAAGTAATACTCATATCAAGCTATAGATTTTTTTTTTTAATTTTTTACTTCTTTTTCTTCTCTCCCTCCTGTCCCTTTTCTGTGATTAGAGACTGCAGTGTTCAGTCTTGTTTTTGTTGGTGCTGCTTTTTGTTGTTGTTGTTTTTTTCTTCTTTCTCACATTTTTCCCCCACTGGTGTTGTTTTGCTGTTATATGGCCCCCTTCTGCCTTTGGAGGACTCTTTGTCTCCCTATATTACACAAGAAGAGTCAGCAACTGCTGCGATATAGCCAAGCTACAATCACACTCTATAAAACACCAAAACCCAGGCAAGAACCAATACTAACTGCCATATACAAGGAAAACAGACAACACCTGTGAAAGTTACTCTGAGTTAAGCAATAAGAAAAGTGAAAAGGGAATCCCACATCCTCATCACATCTTCCTGGAAGCAATCCGAAAGCATAAAAAATTACCAAAACACATACTCAATTAAGTATTAAGGCCACAGATAAATATTAAACATATCCAAGAAGCAAAAGCAGATGACCATATCAGCACATGTCCAGTAACAAGATAAAATGTCTGAGACAAATGACCTAGAAGTAGACCTGGACTCCATTCTGGAAGAAAGGCAGGCCTTGGAAATGCCTGAGAAAGAATTCAGAAAAATGATTATGAATGTTTCAAAACACTTTACAATGGAGTTGAGAAAAATAAGGAAGAAGTCAGGAAAGTGCTACAGGAACATCAAGTAAGATAGATACAGCATTGGAAACTATCCAAAACCTACAGAAAGAGATCCAAACGATCAATAACAAAATAACAGAAATAGAGAACACATTGAAAAGGCAGAGGAGTAGAATAGATGAGATGGAAGACAGAACCAGTGAGCTGGAAGACAAATCTCTCAATATCACTAAGATAGAAGAACAAACACAAAAAATAATAAAAAATTCTGAGGAAGGTCTGAGATTCATGTTGGACAACATGAAGAGGAATAACTTAAGAATTAT
>NW_006408644.1:8534970-8541034 GCF_000296735.1 Chrysochloris asiatica | reverse complement strand
AAAAAAGAGCAATCTGATACAATTTGATGAACTTGACCTACACCTATGGATGCAGTAGCTCAAAAGGGGGAACAAATCCTTACAGCAAGATTCATTCCCACCCCCTCCACAAACAGAGTAGACAGGGATAGGCAACTTGGACATTGGCTACCCAAAATGGGGGAAGGGGCCTACAAAGGCAAGAAGTGACTGGCTTACAAGCTTTCAAGAGGGAACCTAGAGCCAGGGGGCCTTCAGGAAGGCAGAATCTCCAGTGAGTAGTATCCAATCTGTCTAGGCGGAGCTGATGAAATGAAATGTGGATGGGTCTCTTGTGATACAATAGTAAATAATTGTTATCAGGACAGATTGTGAGGGGTGTAAATGTAAAGGTAGATGTTTTATAGCAAAGAAGGGAGTGATTAACCTTCCAGTCTAGGAGCGGAGTTCCCTAGGACCATCAACGGAGAAGAGCTGAGAGCAGGACCCTACCCAGAGAAGCAGTGATGCCTGAGATGGAGGCAGAGACGATGATGTGGAGTGATGGAGCAGCTGGGGACTTTAGATCCAGAGAGGGAGAGAGACTGTGTGCTGAAGACTAGGGGAGGGGGGGGGGGGGGAAGTGTAGGGGGCAGGCTTGCAGGGCATACCCTTTGGTTGGTTGATGATGCATGGATGGGATTGTAACCATGGCAATGAAACTATTTATGATAGAATGAATGTAAAACTAATGTTCTCCCATGTAAACTATCATATAATTCACAATGAAACATTAAAAAAAAAAAATCAGTTGGAATCCTCTATACCAATAAAAACAGCACTGAAAAGGATGTTAAGAAAGCAATACCATTTACAATAGCCACCCAAAAGATGAAATATCTAAGAATAAATGTAACCAGAGAAACAAAGGACTTATACTACTACAAGAAACCAAAAGAGACCTACAAAAATGGAAGAATGTATGTACCATGCTCCTGGATAGGAAGACTTAAACATTGTGAAAATGTGAATATAGCCCAAAGCAATTTACACATATAATGCAATCCCAATCCAGATTCCAATGACATTCTTCAAAGAGATGGAAAAAACTATTACAAACTTTATACATAAAGGAAAGAGACCAAGGACAAGCAAAGCACTGCTTAAGAAGAATAAGGTTGGAAACCTCTCACTGCCTGATTTCAAAATTTATTACATGGCTACAGTGGTCAAAACAGCTTGGTAATGGTATAATGAAAGATACATTTGTCAGTGGAACAGAATTGAGAATCCAGAAATTAATCCATCCACATACAGCCAAAACTACACAAACAAAAGTAGACAAAATACATGAGTGGGACATACTAAAAATTTAAAACTTATGTGCTTCAAAAGACTTCACCAAAAGAGTAAAAAGGGAACCCACAGAATGGGAAAAAGAATCTTTTGCAACAACACATCAGACAAGGGACTAATTTCTAAAATACATAGGAAATACAACACATCTACAAGAAAAAGACAAATAACCCAATTTAAAAAAATGGTACAGCATATGAACAGACACTTCACCAAGAGGAAATCCGGGCATCCAACAAACATATGAAGAAATGCTCACAATGAATAGTCATTAGAGAGATGCAAATCAAAACAGCAATGACATACCATCTCACACCAGCAGTAACAGCAAAAATTTAAAAAATTAGAGGATGCTGGCGAGGATGTGGAGAGCCAGGGACACTCCTAAATTGCTAGTGGGATTACAAATTGGTCCAACCACTTTGTAAAGCAATATGGCACTTCCTCAGAAGGTTGGAAATAGAAATACTTTATGATCCAGCAATTCCTCTACTTGGTATTTACCCACAAGAAATACGAACCGAAACACAAATAGATATATGGACACCAATGTTCATAGCAGCACTATTTACAATAGCAAAAAGATAAAGACAGCCTAAGTGCCCATCAACTGAAGACTGGATAAACAAACTGTGGTACATACACACAATGAAATATTATGCTACCTTGAAGAACAACAAGGAAGCTGTAAGCCACTACATAACATGGATAAACCTTGAGGACATTATGTTGAGCGAAATTAGTCACAAAAAAGGGAAGTGCTTCATAAGACCACTACTGTAAAAGATTAAGAAAAACAACCCATACTAAATGGGAGGGGGGATTCTTTGCTGGTTACTGGGATGTGGGGAGTGGGGAGAGGGGAGGGAGGGAAGGTGGAGCACAGGTTAGGGAATAGACACAGGAGAGTTTGGGTGCTTGGGAGGGCGGCAATACACACGAAGGCGGAGGGGAATGGAAGAATAAGACAGATGGGAGAACAGTTAGGCAGGTTTGCATGGGCTTAGTGGGACAGAGGTAAATAATGATGTATGTACAACCTTGGAAAAATAGGGCAAGTTGTAGCCCCATTTTAGGTATACCAATCAGTTATAGGCAGAAGACAGACTTACAAGTTTTCTATGGTAATATTTCTGGCTATTCCTATCTCTCCCTGTCAAGTATCTATTATAGTGTGCAAGGGAAACCAAGATTCAAAAGACATCCAAGTACCTTAACATTACTTCCTCCTTTTTATCCACTCAAACCACACCTCGATCCCTGTATCTCAGAGCCCTATTTTTCCAAGGTGAAGCTGAAGAATATTAAATAACTCCATAAGAGCCAAAATATTACCCTGAGTATATCTCACCTGAATTTAGAGACTATTTCAATAACAGATTTGGTACATGAGACACTAATGACCAAAGACCAGATGAGTTGTGAGAGGACCTCAAGAATATCACACAGGAAAAAAGCAAAAGGTCATTAAAAAGACACAAAATAATTTTTAAAAAATTTATGTCAGAAGAAACTCTGAAAAACATTTTTTCTGACAGCAATGCTTAAGTGAATGGAAGAAATAAGGAAGTAGAAGAACTGAACAGAAAATTTCAAAGGCAGCTCCAAGAGACAAAGTCAAGTATAATAATGAAATGTGCAAAGACCTGGAATTATAAAACCAAAACTGAAAAACATGCTCTTTATTTCTCAAGCTGAAAGAACTGAAGAAAAAATTCAAGCCTCAACTTGAAACATTGATGGATTCTATGGGCAAAATGTTGAATTATGTAGAAGGCATCAAAAGAATATGGAAGGAAAGACTTCTGGCAAGCTGATGGATTGGACAAACACATTGCACAGACCCTCTACAACAAAAATATTAAAAACCAAATAAAAAGGAAAAAGCTGAAAATTCTGAAACTCTGAACTTCAAAGGAAAGGAAACAGCAACATTGTCCCTATATCCCAGCCACAATTGTGCCCTCTGTAGCTCTACCCATTGGCCAAGAACCAATAAAAGCTCCCATAGCACCTGATCAACAATAGATAGCAGCCGAAACCACCCCAAACCACCATAAACTAAGGTGCATGAACAGCAACAGAGAATGGAGTATACACTTCCATTCTCTAACGACACCCACAGGAGACAGTTGGTAAGAGCCTAAGAACACATCAACATAACAATAATCAATGTAATACAACAGCCCCACAATGCCCCAGAGATAAGAGGCAATTTTAGCTCACATGAAAAAACAAGAAGTGAGAATGGCTCAAACAAATGACTAACATGCAGAGCCAGAAAATGTTTCGGAGGAAGAAAAGGTAATGAAACTAACTAACTGAAAAATAACTCAAGAGAATAATATTTAGGTACCTTCAAAGGATTGACAGAAAGATCCAGGAAAGCAAGAAGAACACAGAAAAAAACTTGAGAAGAATTCAAGAAAACATTGCAAGAACAAACAGACAAAATAAATGTAAAATTTGAAACAATACAACACCTATAATTAGAAATCCAGAAGATTAATACTAAGAGTTCACAAATGGACAGTATATTAAAAGATCAAAGGAAAGAACAAACAAGATGGTAGATCAGTAGAAGTGCAGTGAGGAGCTCCGTCAGTAACAATAGAGAATACCAGACCAAGCAGGCTTAGGGGATGCTACCAGAACTCTGAACCACATAAAAAGGAATATTTAGAAGGCTGGAAGGCTTACAGCTAGGGGAATTTGTAGCAGAAGCAAGGAATCCATTGCTTTCTAATTCAAGACACTCAGCTGCTCCTGGAGCCACCACCAAGCAGAGGAAGGATCAGGGTAGCCACAGACGCCTGACAGAACTGCAAAGATAAAGGTGTGGACGTTCTTTTTTTTTTTTTTTTTTGTATCTGTTCATTGGTCTCTCGCTATCTGTGCACCTCCATTCTGGTGACTAGAGGGGGAGCCTGAATGAATGGACACCCTACTCCCACCCCTCCCCCCAGAGGGTTCTACTACACATGCGCACAGATCTCCTCAAAAATTAACATGATAGTTTCCACTTAAAACAAAATGGCAGTGCAAAACAGCAACAGCCAGCCCTGAACAGTTTATTACCAGGAAAAAGGCCTGAACAAGGATTGTGGAGCAGGACAGGCAGACTAAAAATGAAATAGGCCAAAATTAAATCCTGAGTTATGTCACAACGACCAACAGTGGTATCTTGAAATTTCTCAGGAAAAAGAGTGAAAAGGGAAGTCCATGCCTGATCACATCTATCTTCCATAACTGATAGTACATGGAAGGGATTATAATCATTGTAATGAAACAAAGTATATGATTTGTTGAATGTAAAGCTGATGATCTGCCCTGTAAACTTCTACTCAATTCACAATAAAAACTTAAATATATATATATATTAAAAGAGAGAAATAAGCATATATTGATTTTTCTACTTTGCATTCAGTATTTCTGGAGGCAATCAAAAAGCATTCAAAATACCAAAACACACCCATCTAAGTATTAAGGCCACAGATAACTCCTGAATATGCCCATAAAACAGAAACAGATGACCATATAAGCACATATTCACAAAAGAGATAAAGTGACTGAGGTAAATCAGCTGGAAGTAGACCTGCACTCCATACTGGAAGATGGGCAGGCTTCAGAAATGCCTGAGAAGGAATTCAGAAAAATGATTATAAAATATATCAAAACACGATACAATGGAGTTGAGTAAAATAGGGGGAAATTCAGGAAAGCTCTACAGGAACAATCAAATAAGATAGATACAGCATTGGAAACAATTCAAAACCTATAGAAACAGGTCCAAACAATTAATAATAGAATATCAAAAATGGACAATACACTGAAAGGGCAAAAGTGTAGAATTGAAGAGATAGAAGCCAGAACTAGTGAGCTAGAAGATAAATTTTTCAACACTACTAAGATAGAAGAGCAAACACAAAAAAAGATTTAAATATCTGAAGAAAGCCTAAGATTCATGTTAGACAACATGAAGAGGAATAACTTAAGAATTATCAGCATTCCAGAACAGGAAGACTCACACAAGTCCACAGAGGAGATAGTTGAAGATCTGCTGGAAGAAAATTTCCCTGACATCCTGGAAAGCAAAAAGATAAGCACTGAAGAAGCTCAGCGAACCCCAGGAAGGATAGACCCTAAAAGAAAATCACCAAGACATATAATAATCAAACTCTCTAAATTCAAAGGTAAGGACGGAATCCTGAAAGCAGCTAGGGAAAAGAGAAGGGTAACATACAAAAGCAAGCAAATCAGATTAAGCTCGGATTTCTCAACAGAAACCATGCAGGCAAGATATAAAACACTGAAAGAAAAAAGCTGCCAACCAAGAATCCTCTACCCAGCAAAGCTGACAATCAAATACGATGGTGTAATCAAAACATTCCAGGATAAACAGAAGCTAAGGGATTTTGCCTAAGCCAACCCTGCCATGAAAAACATCCTAAAGGAAGTTCTGTGGACTGAGAACCAACAAGAATAGACAATAACCAGAGAATGACATACGTGGCAGCATCACCCCAGAATAAAATTATAAGAACAGAGGATCTGGGAGGTCAGTCTATGATCAAAACAATTACAGTGTATAAGAAGGTAAACTCAGAGGTACAGAGCATGGTGAAATGGTCAGGTAAATTACAGGGTAAAATGTTGTTGTTGTTGTCGGGTGCCATCGAGTCAGAACTGACTCATAGCGACCCCATGGACAGCAGAACGAAACAATGTCCGATCCTGGGCCAACCTCACT
>NW_006408644.1:8533071-8533690 GCF_000296735.1 Chrysochloris asiatica | reverse complement strand
AAAAAAAAAAAAAAAAAAATGTCAGCACGACTGGCTACTACAAGAATAAGCAAGCTGTTCAACAGGAAGACATCAAGGCAAGCAATCAAGTTCCTTCAGGACAAATTCCCCTCTAAGACTGAAACTCAAAGGGAACACATGAACAGGTATGAAAGCTTGCTGGTGACCACATTGGTCTGATGGTGAATGGAAGAGGGGGAAAGTCAGCAATGAAGAAATGGGCTGATTTCAACCACAATCCATTGACTCCCATTGACCTGGAGATGAGAGAGAGAAGAAGAAGGGCTGGTTGGTCCAAAATGTGATGAGACCTGGGGACACTTGAGCCCATGGACAAAGACATAGCCATAGAGGGCTAGTGTTGAGAGTGAAGCATCCAGCTTGTATGAAGTGAAGGGAGACACACAAGAACACCCAAACTTGCAGATAGTACCCATTTGACCTAGCCTTGATGACTTGATAATCAGAACTCTACTTGTTGTTGTTGTCAGGTGCCATCGAGTCAGAACCGACTCATAGCAACCCCATGCACAGCAGAATGAAACAATGTCTGATCCAGGGCCACACTTGAGTCCATCAATGATGCCACCTGGCCAATCCATCTCGTTAGGGGTCTTCC
>NW_006408644.1:8464765-8532086 GCF_000296735.1 Chrysochloris asiatica | reverse complement strand
GGGGAAGAAAGATTCCCCACTGAATAGTTTTCATCTTGTCTAGACTGGTCTGGTGAAAAGGGATGGGGATAAGATTCTTATAATTCAGTAGTGAATAATTGTTATCATGACTAATTGCGACTGTCACAATTGTAAAGGTAGAAGTTTTGTAACAAAAACAGGGGAGTGGTTAATCTTACAGTCCAGAGACAGAGGACCCTAGGACCAGCAAGGGAGAAGAGCACAAGCAGAATGTGGGACCTTTTCCAGAGAAGCAGCAATACCAGAGATGGAGGCAGAGATGGGATCATGGAGAAGGGGAGTGGCTGAGGACTCTAGATTCATGAGAAGAGAGGGACTAAGAGGTGGTGGTCAAGAAGCAGACTTTCAGAATGTGACCTTTGGAGTGTAAATTATTATATATGCCTGAGTGTTTTGGTTTTGGTTTTGTTTTAAGAAAGAAAAGCTAAAGTGAATAGAGAGAAATACTGTTAACTGAGGGGATTCTAATGGATGGGATTATAATCTTTGTAATGAAACAAGGTGTATGATTTGTTGAATATAAAACTGATGATCTGCCCTGTAAACTTTCTGTCAATCCACAATAAAAACCTAAAAAAAAAGCAAAGGAGTCTATTTGAAGCAATGGAAGCCCAAATTAGTGAGCTTAAATATAAATCTCTCAATGTTGTTGCTGTTAAGTGCTGTCACATCAGTTCCAACTCATAGCGACCCTTTATAGGGTTTCCAAGGAGTGGCCGGTGAATTTGAACCACTGACCTCGTGGTTCAAACCTACCTTAGGGTCCAGCTTATCCTAAAGGGCCACACCAGGAACTCAAAATCTTTCAATACTAGTATACTAAAAGAACAATCAGATGCATTTGAATTGTGGTATTGAAAAGAATATTGAAAGTACAATGGATTGCCAGGGAACAAAAAAATCTGTCTTGCAAGAAGTGCAACCAGAATGCTCCTTAGAAGCTAGGATAGGGAAACTTTGTTTCTCATTATTTCAGACATATTATCAGGAGGAAGCAGTCTCTGAAGAAGGACATCATGCTTGGTAAAATGGAGCATTAGCAAAAAGAGAAAGACACCCAATGAGATGGACTGACACAGTGACAGCAACAATGGGCTCAAATGTGACAATTGTAAGGTTGGTGAAGGACCAGGCAGTGTTTCATTTGTTGCACACAGTGTTACTATGAGTTGGAAGTGACTTGACGGCACCTAACAACAACAACAGGTACATACAATTTCACATATATGATACTGAACTCATCATTTTCCCTCCAAACTTGATCTTACAAGGTTACCTATCTCAGCGGGTACCATCATCCAAGCTAGAAAACAGTAGTCATTCTTGAATTATCCCACTCTTTTATCCATAATCAGTCATGAAATCCTACTGTTTCTATATCATTAATCCTTTTGACTCTCTCTACTACTCTTTTTTCACATTCCCATGATCAGAAGCCCTGAGAATGAAAAACATCATTATGATTTCATCTTTTTGGTAATTCAGTAATAGGAAACTCACATTTATGTTAAAACTAAAATAGCTTCTCCAAGATTTACTGATGACAAACATATTAATAAATATTAGTAAATTCATCAGATTTAAATTTTGTTTTCCTTGGTTCTGCCATCCTGCTGGTGTCCTAAAAATGTGCTTATTCCAACTACTGGAAAATTTAGCACTGTCCACTCCCATTCCTTAACTTATACTACCAGCATCTCTTCCCTAATGTAATAATATCAATGCAGACTGTTTCTTATCACCACGACTCATCTATTGCTCCTTCTACCTGGAATTCCTTTGTCTGGCATCTACATTTAATGGACTAACTTTTGCTTATCCTTCAAATCTCTTCTTCGTTGTTATTCACTTTGGGAAACCTTCCCTAGCTCAGTGGTGTGCTGGAGTTGGTTTGTGCTGATTTGTAAGAGTTGACTACACACATCTCTATGTTTAGTGACATTGATATGGCAACTTGAAGTTGACCATGATGAAAATATTTACACCATTGAAAAAAGCAAAAACTACAAATCAAGGCTTTGTCTATTTTAAGAACAAATTTGCTAAATATTTACCACTGTTCTAACCCACTCTACACCTCATCCCAAGATTGAGTTATACAGCTTTGCTATGAACACTTATAATACCCTAAACTTAATACCCATCATGCAACAGCTATTATATACTGGTTACTTGTCTGTTTTATGCTCCAGACTGAAAATTCTTGGGATTAGAGATACTATATCTCTAGGGTCTTATCCAGTGCATGGCTTACAAAAGATACTAATTAGTACTCTTTGGCAGATTGGTTGGTTGAATGAATGAATGAATGAGTGAAGTACATACTTATTGAACACTTGCTATCTCTGGGGGAAACATTAGCAGAAAAGACAGTTCCTGACTGCGTTCTCTGGTGATCTCACCCATTTGCCTAGAATTAGAGCAAGGAAAGTGAGTTGCATAATGTTATGGATTGAACTGTGACCTCTCCAAATTATGTGCTGTAAATTCTAACCCCTCTACCTATGGTTGGGCCCTGGTGTGATACTGTAGGATCAGCACTAGACCCACCAGCTGCTCTCGGAAGCCCTATACAGTGTCACTATGAGTCAGAACCGACTCCATGGGCACACATCAACAACATACCTGTGATTATAATCCCATTTAAAAATGGGTTTTCTTTGTCAAGTTAATGATACACTATTAGCATAGGGTGTATTTTAAGTCAATCTCTTTTGAGATCTAGAAGAGACTAAGGAAATGAGTGAGAGATGGGTATAAAAGCTTAAAAAAATTTAAAAATGGGTAGACAGATGCCATACCACTTGGAGATTTCCAGGGAACCATGGAACAAGGACCTTCCCCTAAAGCCAATACAGCCTTTCCCTAGAGTCAGTAGACTGAATTCAGACTTCTAGCTTCCTATGGCAGTGTGGGTTAATGCACTGGACTACAAAGTCAGTTTGAACCGCAAGATTGGTGGTTCAAGCTCACCAGTCGCTCCTTGGAAACCCTATACAGGGTCACTATGGGTTGTAACCGACTTGATGGCACTTAACAACAAATAACAAACTGTGAGATAAGTCTGGGTGTGGCACTATAGGATAAGTGCAGGACTGCAAGGTCAGTTTGAATTACAAGGTTGGTGGTTCAAACTCACCAGTTGTTAAGTGTTGTCAAGTCGGTTCTGACCCATAGCGACCCTGTACAGGGATTCTGAGGAGCGAATGGTGAGCTTGAACCACCAACCTTGAGATTCAAACTGACTGCAGTCTAGCGCATTAACCCACAGTGCCATACAAGGACTCCAGTAGCTCCTCAGGAACTCTAAACTGGGTCACTATGAGTTGGAACCAACTCAATGGCATTTAACAAAAACAAATTGTAAGAAAATACGTGTCTGTTTATTAAAGGGACCCACTTATGGTGTTTCTGTTATAGCAGCACTAGGTAACTAAGACAAACACTTTCTATGACCTAAGTCATCAAGCTGTGACTTAATGTAGATCTTTTTTTTTTTTTTTAACTTTTTATTGTGAGTTGAGTGAAGATTTACAGATAAGATCATCAGCTTTACATTCAACAAATCATACACTTTGTTTTATCTCAATGATTAAATATAACAACCCCACAATGCCTCAGAGACAACAGACATTTTTTTTTTAATGTTTTATTGTGAATTATGTGATAGTTTGCATGGGAGAACATTAGCTTTACATTCATCCTATCATATATCATTTAATTGCCATAGTTACAATCCCCTCCATGCATCAAAAACAACCAAAGGGTATAGACCGCAAGCCTGCCCCTCTGTCGTCAGCACAAAGAACCTCTCCCTCTCTGGGTCTAGAATCCCCAGCTGCTCCATCTGTCCACGTCATTGTCTCTGCCTCCATATTTGGTGTCACTGTTTCTCTGGGTAGGGTCCCACACTCTGCTCTTCTTCCTTGATGGTACCAGGGACCTCTGCTCCTGGACTGCAAAGTCAGTCACTCCCCTCCTTTTGCTACAAAACATCTACCTTTACATTTCCAACCCTCACAGTCAGTCCTGATAGCAATTATTCACTATTGTACCACAAGAGTCCTATCCCCATCTCCTTTCATCAGCCCCTCCCAGACAGATTGGATACTACTCAGTGGAGAGTCTACCTTCCTCCGCACCCTCGGGATCTAGGCTACCTCTTGAAAGCTTGTAAGCCAGTCACTTCTTGCCTTTGTAGTCCCCCATTTAGGGTCACCAATGTCCAAATTGCGCATCCCTGTCTACTCTGTGTATGGAGGGGGTGAGAATGGTCCTCACTGTAAAGATTTGTTCCCTTTTTTGATCTACTGCATCCATAGGTGTAGGTCAAGTTCATAAAATTGTATCAGATTACTCTTTTTTTCCCCTCTTCTTTCTTCTTCTAGTTGAGTTCTGATCATCCAGCCATTGAAGCCAGATCAAGTGGTTATTATCTGCAAGTGTGGGTGTTCTTGTGCATATGCCCTCAATTCTTATTAGCTGGATGCTTCACTTTCCACTCTCGCCCCTTGTGGCTATGTCACTGACTAAACACACAATTTTAACTCAAATATAGAAACAAGAGAGAATGGCTCAAACAACTGACCAAGATGCAGAGACAGAAAACGTTTCTGAGGGAAAAAAAGGTAATGGAACTAACTGAAAAATATTCAACAGAATGATATTAGGTTATCAAATTTTATTTAGGTTATCAAAGATTATCAAAGGACTGATAGAAAGATTGAGAAAAGCAAGAAAAAACTTTAGAAGAACTCAGGAAAGCACTACAAGAACAAACAGAAAAAATAAATGAAAATTTTGAAACAATACAAAACTTGCAATTAGAAATCCAGAAGATTAATACTAAGATCTCAAAAATGGACAGTACATTGAAAAGGAAAAAGAGTTGATTTGAAGCAATTGAAGCCTAAATTAGTGAGTTTGAAAATAAAGCTCACAATACTAGTATGCTAGAACAATCAGAAAAAAGGAATGAAAAAATCCAAAGACAGTCTAAGGTGATCAGAATTCCAGAACAGGAAGAAACAATTAAAAGCACAGAGAAAATTATCGAAGGGTTGTTGGAAGAACTCTTTCTAAACATTATGAAACATGAGAAGATAAAGCATTCAAGACACTGAACTAACCCCAAACAGGATAGACCCCAAAAGAAAATCACCAAAACACATCATAATCAAACTCTCCAAAACCAAAGACAAGGAAGGAATCTGAGAGTAGTTTGGGAAAAATGAAAAGTTACCTACAAAGGAGAACCAATTAGACTAAGCTTGGATTTCTCAGCAGGAACCATGCAGGCAAGAAGGCAATGAGATGACATATACAAAACTCTGAAAGAAAAACATTCCCCACCAAAAATCATATAACCAGAAAAGCTGTCCCTCAAATACAATGGTGAAATTAGGACATTTCCCAAGAAACAGAAATTAAAGGACTTTTTAATGACCAGACCACATTTTTAAAAAATGCTAAAGAGTGTTCTTTGGACAGAGAACTAATATCAGCAGACAACAAGCTGAGATTACCACACATGACAACACCACCCAGAACGAAATCCAGATGTAGAACTACTAAAAGTAAAACAAATATATAAGACTGAAAATAGGGAATCAGACAAATTCAACTTATAATGAAGTTAACTAAAAAGCAAAAAGAAGGACTATTGTAAACATACAACTTCCAAAAGTCAAGGAATTCAGTTAGATTTCAAGATACAATAGACTGTTTTAAATAGGGGAAAATATTAATAAATTACAGAGTAAGATATCCTGGTGTGGCACTGTGGGTTACTACATTGGACTGCAAGGTCAGTTTGAACCACAAGGTCAGCGGTTCAAGCTCACCAACTGCTCCTTAGAAACCCTCAAAACCAACTGGATGGCACTTAACAACAACAACCTAAAAGAAAGTAAATACATCTGCACATCAAAATAAAAAAGAAACATCAGAAAGATTTAGCAAACATTAACATCACAGAAATGAAAATGCAAAGAACACCCACAAACCAAATGAACTCAGCATAGAACAATGTTGTAAAAAGTTAAGAAATGTTTCCCTTGATGAAAACAACAATCTATGATGGTTACAGGGGTGGGGTAGAGGGAAAATTATTCATGGGCTAGAGGGTAGACACATGTTAACATGAGTGACAGGCAGACAATATACAACAAGAGGGAGGTTAGCAGAGGAAAGATAAAGGTAGTGGGAGACAGAGGGAGGAATGCAATCGTTAAAATGAATAGAGGTAAATACTGTTAACAGTTGGTGCATGGAAGGGATTGGAATAATTGTAATGAAGCAAATTTATGACTTGTTGAATGTAAAACTGATAATCTACTCCATAGACCTTCATTCAATTCACAATAAAAAGTTAAATAAAAGTTAAAGATTTACAGCTTCAGAAACCCTATATAGGGTTGCTATGAGTCGGAATCAACTCAATGGCAGTGGGTTTGGTTTTGGTTTGGGGTGCTTATGTAATAGGGATAATAATAATACTTGGTTCCCAGAGTAGTGGTAAGAATTAAATGAGAAAATCTATGTAAAGTATCTGGCATGTGACAGTTGCTCATGAATGAGAACTTAAATCAGCAACACTGGTGTGTATAAATAGAGCAATCTGAAAGTGGAGTCTTAACTCCATTTTAAAGTTTTGACATGAGTCTAGAGCCCATGTTGAATTTAAAAGCTACTTTTTTAGATAGCAGTTCCTTAGGTTTGATGTTGACCTAACCATTTATTCCTAAAGGAGACATTTTTTTTTTTTTCTCTGAGGTCTGGCAGGTACAGGATATCACAATTTGTTCCCAAAGGACCTTTCCACTATGGTCAAGCAGATTTGTGATAGGTCATACCCAAAGGATCTGCCTCCCTCCCCCAGAAACAGACATGATTGAGAAAGCAATTTTTATAGCAGTTTACCTGAAAAACCTGTTTAGCCATTGTCTTGTGAATATCCTATAATATACACTGAAGAACATGTACCCTTGCAATTACACACCCTTAACCAACCATGTAGTCCCATATATCCATCTCCATGCTAAATCCCTACTTTTAGTTACCCTGCATTTGACTCCCCTGATTGACCTTCAAGCAGTTAAAATTTTGTAACTTTTAGTTCTTGCCCCAACTACACAAACATGTATTTTTCCACATAATCCTGCAGAGTGGCCATTTTCACTCTGTGGATTTGGACGTCTTCCTGGTCTGGACCATTTCTATCCCTCAGTAAACTTCCTTTGCTCTGTGATGTTGCTCTATAACAATCATTAAATATAAGTACTCTCCCTCATTGCTACATCCTTTCTAAAAATAAATTAATTTGGAATAAAATTAACAGCCCATCTAATGTCAGAGGAAGTCTTTGGAAATTTAACAGCAAAAACAAAAACCACTATTTTATACATTATGAGAAAAATTCAATATCATTTCTGTGTGGTATAAGTGGTAGGTAGTCTGATCAAACTAGGATTGAAAGAAAAACCATTACTTTTTGTGCAAAATGAATTATTGGTGATTTCTCTTCACTTTTGGGGCTCTCTAGTATATCATCAGAGCCCTGGTGATATGCTATAAGATAAGCACTGGACTGCTTAACCCAAAGTTGGTGGTTCAGACCCACAGCCACTCCTTGAAAACCCTATACAGAGTCACTATGAGTCAGAACTGACTCTACAGCACTTAACAACAACAGGGTAGTATCAGAGATGCATGTTGGCCCTGGGTCTTTATCTATCAAAACACAGACACTAGCACAGGCAGATAGGAGGGAGTAGAGTTGACATTGAGTACTTGGTGGACAGCCTGACTCCCAAAACCAGGGGGAAAAAAAAACAAAACAGTTGCAAATCTGATTCATGGTAACCCCATGTGTGTCAAAGTGGAACTGTGTTCTAAATGGTTTTGTTTTTTAAATTTTTTTATTGTGTGTTAGAGGAAGATTTATAGAGCAAATCAGTTTACCATTCAATAATTCATACACATTTTGTTTCATATCATTGGTTGCAATACCCACAAGGTAACATCACTTATTCCACTTCCTCACTATGTTTCCCATTTCTGATCATCCTTATTTCCTAACCCTTCTGAACTTTGTTCATAGGAAATGCTGCCCTTTTGATTTCAAATGGTTGATTATTCTAAGGTGTACATACCTCTTAGTGTTATCATTCCCCTTATAAGCCTGTCTATTGTTTGGCTGGAAGTTGAACCATAGAGGTGAGTTCATTTCCAGGCCTGAAGGGTGACTAAGGACCATAATCTTGGGGGGTCAACAGTCTCCATAAGCCTAGTCTTTTTAATGATTTCTAATTTTATTCTACATTTTTCTCCCAGTCTATCCAAGCTCTTCTAATATGATTCCTTTCAGAGTAGTTTATAGTGGTAGCCAGGCACTATCTAGTTATTCTGATCTCAGGGTTATGGGGGGTTATGGGGGTCAGTTGTACTAATTGTTTCCATGGGTTTTTTATTTTCTTCACTCTACTGTGCTCTAGAGCTCCAAAATATTTTAAATGGGTTCAAAAGGTTTTTTTTCGAAAGTATAATGTCATGCCTTTATTCCCAGGCTCAAACCTCCAATATTTTGGTTAGCAGCCCAACACATTAACCATTTGCAGTAAACTACTCAGGGGTTCCCCTGCTACTCTCTCCTTGAGTAAGTTAATGGACTTGAGCCTCCAACCTTTTGGTTAGTGGCCAAGTACATTAGCCATTTGTACCATCCAGGGACTTCCCATCTTGGAAGTAGACCATGCTACTATCCTACTTGTCTCACAGTCATCTCTCCCTCTTTTCAAGAATGGAACCTAGGCCCCAGTGGCCTCTGTTGCTCCTCCTTCTTCTTTCTGCAAAATCACACAATTCTCTCATCATCTCTTCCTTATCTCTCTAAATTCAAGTCTAAGTGCAAAGGTTTACAGGAGGGAGAAAATTGTATCTGCACTGCCACCTGGCAATTGTGGGGGCACCAGCATTGATGATTGCTTTCTGGGAAATTAATCTACTAAAAGTGGAGGAATATTAGTGGGTAATTTTGGAATGTATTTAACATGCATGTGAAACATACTGTTTCAGCTTGCTACTTGTATCAAATCACAAATTGCCACAACTGTATTAGCTAGATATTATTAATATCTCTATATCACAAATGAGGCTTAGACAGGTTAAGTGTAATGTTCAAAGTCAGAGAGCCAATAAGATGGAATTAGAATGCTGACTCATATCTATATGACTGTTTATTTCCTCCTAAAATGAATTCAAGTCCAATAGATTGCAGTTGTCAATGTTCTACTTCCCAGTGCCACCACTAGCAACTGTGTAACCCTGATTTTGTCCAGAATCTAAATTTCAGAACAAATTTGGAGTCCACACCCACAAGTGTTAAGCCCAGGATACAGAAGCAGCTGTGCGGATTCAACCTTCCCTACCCTTCTCCTTTCCTCCATGTCCCTGGGTGGTACAAATGGTTTGAACTTGACAGTTAACCTTAGGTTAACAGTTCAAACCCACCCATCAACACTGTGAAAGAAATGCCTAGCAATCTGCTTCTGTAAAGACTACAGCCAAGAAAGCCCTATGGAGCATTTCAACACATGATATTGCCATGAGTTGGAATCAACTCATGGGCAATGGGTATTGGTTTGGTCTCTCCTTCTCCACAGCCTGGGCCCAGAGCTGCTGTAACACTCTCGAATCTAAAAATGCTGTAACATAATGAGCTCAACTCAGGACTATAGCCTTGTCTTTAGGAGAGTGTTGTTGTTGTTAAGAGCCATCAAGTCAACCCTGTATAGGGTTTCCAAGGAGCAGCTGGTGAGCTTGAACCACCGATGTTGCAGTTCAAATGACTTTGCAGTCTGACATATTAGCCCACAGTGCCACACCAGGACTAGAACCATTCTAACTGCAGTCCTGGAATCAGGACTTCTAACTGTGCCTGCTCCAATACCCTGTGGTCTGGTATATGAAAATGGTTCAGAAACCAATGGCTGAATAACTTTTAGTGGTTCTTAGATTTTTGATACATCTCTTTTTTCAGGGGCCTAACAGATGTCTGTGAGTCTTAGATTTTGATTCTCAATATCCTTTGCTTTTTTTCAGGAGCTTCACAGATGTCTGAAGGGGTGTGTGTTCTGAGTGTCTGTGCTAATCCCTGTTGGAGAGCTTCCATACACAGGCTTCAGGAATCCTCTAGCCCACCCACCTCCCTGAAGGCATCCTGCCTCCCACACTAACCTGGTGGCTTCATGGACAAAGAGGCTTTGCCCCCAGGGTACTGGATCTCAGTCTGAGAGCAGGTAATGGCTCTCTCGTGACATTCTCTACTTGTTATTGACTCTAGCCACAATAAATGGAATTCCATCCATCAGCAGCTAGCAGTTTTGCACTAGTCCTTGAGGCCCATCTTGGAGAAATCCTTTTTTTTTTACTTTTATTGTGAATTGAGTGAAGGTTTACAGAACAGAACCTCAGTCCCACATTCAACAAATCATACACTTCATGTTATTATAATGACTGTAATCCCTTCCATGTACCATAAGTTAACAGTATTTACTTTAACTATTCACACTTTACTATTCACTTTTTACTATTTGCTATTCACTTTAACCTTTGCACTCTTCCTGTGTCTTTCACTCCCTTTATCTTTCCTCTGCCAACTTCCCTTCTGCTGTATATTGCCTTCCCATCTCCCAAGTTAACATGTGTCTACCTTCTACCCCTAGAATAATTTCCCTTCCCTCCTACCCCTGGTAATGATCATAGAATGTTTCTTTCAGCAAGAAAACCTTTTCTTTACTTTTTATAACAGTGGTCTCATACAATATTTGTCCATTTGTGATTGACTAAAGAAATCCTCATTTTTGCTGACAGCACTAGGAATTCTCCCTGAGGAAAAAGGACCTTGATTTGTCAATGATTTTTAAAATATATTTCCATTTAGATTTGCTTAGGGAGAGTCAGGGAAGGGGAGGCAGAGAAGGTATGTCATGCTTACAGATAGGATTGTCTCTATTTTAGTTATCTCCTTCATCATTGGATAAGTGAATGAATTCATAAGTAAATGAATGGCTGTCTCAAGGAATCCATGCATAAGCCAATATTTCTCAAACTTTAGCAAGTCACCTGGAAAGTCTATAAAAACACAGGATGTTGGCCCCTTCCTCAGAGTGTCTGACTCAGTGAGTCTAGGGTAGGACCTGAGAATGCCCATTTCTGACAAGGTTCTGAGTAATGTTAATGCTACTTGTCCAGGGACTACACTAAGAACCACTGGCACACGGCATCATTGGAGACCCTATTAGGCCAAGGTTATTAAGCAAACCTTCTTCCGGATCCTGCCAGGAAGCTCACATGTACAGTCAAAAATTAACCCCATAAAGTTTAATTCCAGACTTTCTGGAGCCATTGAAGCTGGGTGAACCCCAGAAACTATTATCCTGAGATAATCTTCAAATCTTAAACCAAAAATACCCCTTGAAGTATTCTTTAAACCAAACAATTGTTGTTGTCAAGTGCCGTTGAGTTGATTCTGACCCATAGCGACCCTGTGTAGGGTTTCCAAGGAGCAGCTGGTGAGCTTGAACCGCTGACCTTGCAGTTCAAATGGCTTTGCAGTCTGGCGCATTAACCCACAGCGCCACATCAGGACTCCAAACAATAGTTTAGATTAACTAGTAAAGAATGTTTGTCTGCAGCATTATGCTCTTTAAACATCTACATGAGATCAATTGACAACAGTAACTCCAAAGATTAGATAGAAAGCTTGAGGGGCAGAGAATGTATGTTAATGTGGAGGAACAACTAAGAAAAGGAGGGTGAGAATAGACACACAACTCAAACATGTAGTCGACATCATTGAATTATACATGTAGAACTTGTTGAATTGGTGTATGCTTTGCTGTGCAAATTCTCAACAACAAGGACAACAACAAAAATAAAACAAGATGAATCCCCTAACTTAAAGGTTGGGGAGAGTAAGTGGTTTGCCCACTTTGCCTCCCAGCAAACTCTTCTTGGTAGAATTAAATCTGAGGGGACTTCAAAAGTTTTGGGGAAAATTCCATTATCTTTTCATTCAATTTTCCCATGAACTTTCTGAAGCTCCACATATGAGAGAAGAGAGTCAGATCACAAGTGAGGTGTGTATTTGTGTGTGTGCACATATGTGCACTTACAAATATCTGTGCTGTTCCCCTGACAGGTACTGCTGTCCCTTTGCATACCTTTAGTGCTGATCACCGACCTTGGCCCGGGTCTGTCTCCTTTGCCTTCTTTAAATCAGGATTGGAGCTAGGGGTTACCTAGGTGAAGAAAATAAGTTGCCTGCTTTTCTGAGCCTTCTGCAAGCCTCCCATCATGGTAAAATGAAAAGATTCATTTTATTTTTGGTGAAAATATTCCTATCAAAACATGATCCCATTCAATAATTTCTACACATATTGTTCAATGACATAGGTTACATTCTTCACATCGTGTCAACATTCTCATTTCTATTCTGGTTGTCTCACCCTCCTTAATTTTGACTCACTGCCCCCTAAACTTCTCATCTATGCTTTACAGTTACTGTTATCCCTTTAATCTCAGATAGATATGTTTTTTAAGAGCAATATTAATAATGATATATTATTACCTTTTGAACTAAACTGTTGGTTTAAAAATGACTTCAGGGTATACTTTGATTTCAAGGTTTGAAGAATATCCCAGGACAATAGTCTTGGGTTTTCCCTCCAGCCTCAATAGTTCCAGTAAGTCTGGATTTTTTTTTGAAATTTGATTTCCGTTCCTCATGTTTTCCCTTTCTATCAGAATCCATCAATTCAATGGGAAAAAAAATAATAACTGAAAAATGCACATGTTATGATGTCAATTTTAAGAACAGGAATTCAGACTTCCAGCAAGATGGCAGAGTAGGCAGAAGTACTACATGGACTCTCAACAAAAAAGATACTAGAGACCAAATAAAACAGATACAGATAAAAATTCTGGCATCCTGAATTCCAGAAGAAAGGTTAGGGAAGTTGATGGAGTGCTGCTGAAAGGAGAGGCTGAGAAGGGATGGCAAGAGAGGGAGACTGACTGCTGAACGGCTGACCATGGTTGCGCAGCTTTGTCAACTGTAGGAGGCCTGGCATTCACGAGACGGAAAAGGTATAATTTCTTCTTTTCCTCATGCTTCCTGGTGATCAGAAATATGACCAGCTCCTACCCTCATTCTCCCCGAGTGCAGACCCTGCTTTTTGGAGTTCAGAGCCACATGGTTGGGAGCTACATCTGTATGGGGCGGGAGAGGCTGTGCCACTTTGTTGTGTTGCTTTGATGCCTGGATTCAGATAGGCTCGGCTCTAGACTTACACAACCTGCTGAGCCATCACACTGCCCAAGCTTTCCTGTGGTCCTAACAGATACTGAAACCAGCTGTATCAAGGGCCCCCATGAACAACAAGGCCAATAGGAACTCCCTCAAAGGCCAGGAACTCTGCTGTTACATCCTTTCCACAACCAATTCGTGAACTCCTTGAATTGCAGGAGACCCTCCAGAGATTTCTCCCCTCCAGGTCCAACAACTACACTGTTGGATTTTACAAATACAACAACCCCACGATTCCCCAGAGACAAAAGAAAACAAAAGTTCACACAAAACAATAAGAGAAAAAATGACCAAGATGCAGAGATGAAATACATTTTGGAGGAAGACAGGGTACTGGAATTAACTGAAAAAGAATTTTAAAAAATGATAATTAGACACCTTCAAAGGATCAATAGAAAGATCGACGAACACAAGGAGAACACAATAAAAACTTCAGAAGAATTTAGGAAAACACTACAAGAACAAACAAAAAATAAATGTAAAACCTGAAACAATACAAACTTGGCATTTGAAATCCAGAAGATTAATATGAAGATATCAGAAATGGACAATGCATTCATTGAAAGGGCAAAGGAGTAAATTAGAAGTAATGGGAGCTCAAATTAGTGAACTAGAAGAGAAATCTTTCAAGATTAAAAATATCCAAAGAAAGCCCAAGAGTTATGTAGGACACTATGAAGAGGAACTTACTGGTGACTGGAATTCCAGAACAGGAAGAGACAAGCACATAGAAAATTATCAGAGTTGTTGGAAGAAAACTCCCCTACCCTAATATCATGAAAGACTAAAAGTTAAGCATACAAGAAGCTATATGAACCCCAAACAGGATAGATCCTAAAAGAAAATAACCAGATATCATAATCAAACTTTCCAAAATCAAAGACATGGAAAGAATCCTGAAAGCAGCTCAGGAAAACAAAAAGTTACCTACAAAGTAGAACCAATCAGACTAAGCTTGAATTTCTCCGCAGAAACCATTCAAGTAAGAAGGCAATGGAATGACATATACAAAACTTTGAAAGAAAAAGCTTGCCAACCAAGAATCAGATACCCAGCAAAGCTGTTCTTCAAATACAACAGTGAAATTAAGACATTTCCTGATAAACAGAAACTAAAGGAATTTGTAATGACAAGATCAACTTTAAAAAATGTTAAAAGATGTTTGTTTGATGGAGAACCAACACCTCTAAACAACAAACTGAGACTACCATACATGACAACACCAACCAGAACTCAATCCAGATATAGAATTATTTACAGTAAAAAAAAAAAATAGCCTACAAGATTGAAAATAGGGAGCCAGAGATATCAATATATAAAGTCAACTACAAAGCAACATGAGGGAATAGCATAGATACTGAACTTACAAATTGCAAGGAAGTCAAGTAGATTTCAAGATAAAGCAGAGTGTTTTAAGCATGGGGGGAAAAAAATAATGAATTACAGGGTAACCTCAAAGAAAAAGAAAACACCTGCACACCAAAATTTTAAAAAGAAGAAAATCAGAAAGATTTAGAAAACATGAACATAACAGAAATGAAAATGGAAAAAATAAACTGCAAACAAAATAAACTCAACATGGAAAATTACGTGGAACAAAGAATCCAGTAACACCACACACACACACAAAAAAAAAAAAGAAAGAAAGAAAAATGACAACAATCAATTCATACCTATTCATAATTACACTGACTGTAAGTGGTTGAATGTTCCAGTCAAGAGACATAAAGAGCAGAATGGGTAAGGAAACAGGGTCCTTCAATATGCTGCCTACGAGATACATATAAAAAAGATAGAGACAGCCTAAATGCTAATTAACAGAAGAATGGTTAAACAAATTTTGGTATATCCACACAATGAAATACTACTAAACATTGAAGAGTAATGATGAATCTGTGAAACACTTCACAACATGTTTGAACCTGGAGGATATTGTTGTTGTTTTTAGGTGCCATCAAGTTGGCACCGACTCATAGCGATCCTATGCACAATGAAACACTGCCTGATCCTGGACCAACCTCACAATTGTTGCCACGCTTGAGCCCATTGATGCTGTCACTTTGCCAATCCATCTCGCCGGGGGGGTCTTCCTCTTTTTATCTGACCCTCCACCTTACCAAACATGATATTCTTCTCCAGTGACTGGTCCCTCCTGACAATATGTCTGAAGTATGAGAGATGAAGTTTGGCCATCCTAGCCTCCAATGAGCACTCTGGCAACACTTCTTCCAACACAGCCCATGGCACCTTCAATATTCTCCTCCAGCACCATGACTCAAAAGCATCAATTCTTCTACGGTCTTCCTTATTCACTGTCCAGCTTTCACATGCATATGAGGTTATTGAAAATACCATGGCTTGGGTCAGGCGCAACTTAGTCCTCAAGTTGACATCTTTGCTCTTCAACACTTTAAAAAGGTCTTGTGCAGCAGATTTGCCTAATCCAATATGTCATTTGATTTCTTGACTGCTGCTTCCATGAGTGTTGGTAGTTGTTCCAAGGAGAATGAAGTCCTTGACAACTTCAATGTTTTCTCCATTGATAAGAATGTTGTTTATTGGTCCAGTAGTGAGTATTTTTGTTTTCTTTACATTGAGAGGCAATCCATACCGAAGGCTGTACTCTTTGATCTTCATCAGTAAATATTTTAAGTCCTCTTCACTTTCAGCAAGCAAGGTTGTATCATCTGCATATTGCAGTCTGTTAATGAGTCTTCCTCCAATCCTGATGCCATATTTTTCTTCACGGCTAATGTTTGATGCTTTTGAGCTATGGTGTTGGAGGAGAATACTGAAAGTGCCATGGGCTGCTAAAAGAACAAACGGATCTGTGTTGGAAGAAGTGCAGCAGAGTGCTCCTTGGAAGCCAGGATGGCAAAACTTAGTCTCTGATACTTCGGACATATTGTCAGGAGGGACCAGTCTCTGGAGAAGGATAACATGTTTGGTAAGGTGGAGGGTCAGAGAAAAAGAGGTAGACTCCCAGCGAGATGTATTGACAAAGTGACCGCATCAATGGGCTCAAGCGTGGCAACAATTGTGAGGTTGGTCCAGGATCAGGCAGTATTTTGTTCTGTTGTGCATAGGGTTGCTATGAGTCCTAACCAGAAAAGAGGCAATAGCAGAGATAGTGGCAGAACCAATGGCATAGAAAAATAGAGCAGCTGAGGACTCTAGGCCCATGGACTGAGAAAGGCTATGTGCCTGTGGGCATGAAGCTGGCTAACAAAATGTGCCCTTTGGACATTTAAAAAAACATGTATTTCTGGTTTTGTATGTGTACATAAAAAATATGTATATATATTTTTAAGGGAGATAAACACTCTTGCCTTATGGTACACAGAGGTGATTGTAATAATTGCAATGCAACAAAATATGATTTATTGACTGTAAAATTGATGATTGCCCTGTAAACTTTCACTCAATTCACAATACAAACTTAAAAAATAATAATAATAAGTGAGCAACACCTTGGTCAATTAGCATAACATAATCCACTAAAACAATATTCAACATCCTACTTAGATGTGTAGCAACTGAGATCTTAAAAGCTTCTGAGCAGCCAGATTGGTCTCTCCTTGTCCATAGGAAAGAAGTAGGATAAAAAAAAAAAAAAAAATCAAAGATGCATGGAAACAATTAGTCCAATTGACTAATGGACCACAAGAACATCAGTCTTCATGACACTGAGACCAGAAGATGGTTCCTGGCTACCACTGAAGACTAGATGGTGCTGGCTACCAGTACCAACTGCTCTGAAAAGGATCACATTAAAAGGTCCTAGACAGAGTGGCATAAAACATAGAACAAAACTCAAAATTAAAAAAAAAAAAACCACACACACACAAAAAAAACCAACAACAGGTTTACTGGTCAGATAAAGACTGTTGGAACCCTGAAACAATGGCTCTTGGTCACACCATCAGGTCTGAAACTGAAGTTACCCCAGTGGCTCAATTTTCAGCCAAGCAATAGATAGGTCTGCAGAGGGAACAACACTATTGAGGTACGCATACCATAGAATGGTCAATCATTTGAGATTAAAAGAGCAGCATTTTCCTAAGGACAGAATTCAGAAGGGTTGGGAAAGAAGGATAAATGGAAACAAGAAACACAGGGAAGAAGTGGGGTAAGTTATGTTACATTAAGGGGGTTGCAATCAATGAGATGAAACAAAATGTGTAGGAATTGCTGAATGGAATACTCATCTACTCTGTAAATCTTCACCCAATTCACAATAAGAAGTGTTAAAAAGAAAAAAAGAGAGAGAAATAAATGAGCATTTGTATTATGACTGACCTCCATGGTTGACATTCTATTTGGTAGAACGGATTGTCTGGTGGCATCTGAGGTAGGAAAATCATAGTCCTACTTTTATTTACTTAGTCATCTGCAATGCCATATTATGCCACCACAAGGAAAGATACAAAACACTGTCAGTGTCATATGTACCACTCACTTGGAAAAGTCAGGATTCCTCACTTGTCCTCACTTCTGTAACAGTATAGCAACAATTAGCTGTCTTAAATTGATCACTTAGAAATGTTGCAGATGGGCAGTAAGAAAAACCTGCTAAATTCTTATTTTTGAAAGAACAGGCTATACAAGCTCAAGTCAAATTTAAGAGTCATATTGCAGTTGGTTGGTTATGAGATGTGGAGTCAGTTCTGAATCATAGCAACCCTGTATAGGGTTTCCAGGCTGTAAATCTTTACAGGAGCAGAAATTCTCATCTTTCTCCCACAGAACAGCTGGTAATTTCGAACTGCTGACCTTGAGGTTAGCAGACCAAATTGTAACCACTACGCTACCAGAACTCCTTCCATATTGCAGTATGTCTTCCTACTAGTAGTTGTAGTACTAATGATAGAATGAGACAGAGAGAGAGAGATTGATTGATGCCACTGTGTCAACTTCAACTCATGGTGACCTTATGTACAACAGAATGAAATGTTGTCTGGTCCTGTGTCATTCTCACAATTGCCAGAATGTTCAAGTCCATCCTTGTAACTATTGTGACAATCAGTCTCACTGAGATTCTCTCACATCTTCACTGGCCCTCCAATGATTGACCCCTGTTGTTGACATGTCCATAGCAAGAGAGTCAGACAATATTCTGTTGTGATCCATAGGGTTTTCATTGGCTGATTTTCAGAAATAAATCATCAGACTTTTCTTCATAAGAAGAGGCTTTAAAACGGTCTTGGGAAAATTCCATTATATTTTAGTTCCGTTTTTTTCAACTTTATTTTTTTTTATAAGTGTCCTCGTAGTCGTAGTCTGGAAAGTCTACTGAAATCTGTCCACTATGGGTGACCCTGTTGGTATTTGAAATACTGATGACGTATCTTCTCGTATCACAACAACATGCAACCTACCACAATATGACAAATGGACAGCTAAGTGACAGATTAATGATAAACCTAAAACCCCAAAATAGTTGCCATCAAGTCAATTCTGACTTTTGGACTAGACTGCCAGGCCTTTCTTCCAAAGTACCTTTGAGTAGGTTTGAACTGCCAACCTTTCTGTTTGTAGCTGAGTGCTTAAACATTTATACCACCAGTGACTCGAATAATGATAGGAGTAGAACCAGATGTCACCTGAGATCCAAAAGTCACAGATTCCCAAACCTGTAAGTAAATAATGGTACCGTGGAGTCAGTTCCAACTCACAGCAACCCTGCATAGGGTTTCCGAGGATGTACATCTTTATGGGAGCAAGAAGCCTTATCTTTCTCCCATGGAAAAGCTGATAGTTTCAAAATGCTGACCTTGAGGTTAGCAGTCCAACTTGTAACCACTACGCTACCAGAGCTTCCTTAGGGCAATATTAGAACCAAAATTAACTGACCTCTCTGTACTTTACCTATGTGATCTCATTTGATTCTTAAAACAAACCTAGGAGGTAGGTGTCATTACACCACGTCCTGGATGAGAAAATTGAGAATTACAGAAGTCAAGGATTCAAAGGCAAATCTGACTCCAAAGACACAAGCTCTTAAAGAAATATCACAAAAGAAGCAAAGGCCCAAAGACACATATCTAATCCAAATGCAAAGAAAGAGGAAGAAAAAAAGTGTTCATGCCCAGGACTTATGCTTTAACCACAGACTTCTTATATCCTACTTTCCTGAATAAGCTGTCCTCTGTATTTTCCATTTGAGGAGGTTGTGAACATTTGATTAGCTCTGGTAGTGTAGTGGTTATGAGTCGGGCTGCTAACCTCAAGGCCAGCAGTTCAAAACTATCAGCCGTTCCGCGGGAAAAAGATGAGGCTTTCTGCTCCCATACAAATTTACAGCCTCAGAAATCCTATACACGGTCACTATGAGTTGGAATTGACTCCACAGCACACCACCACCACCAGTGGCTACGCTATTGATGTTTATGCGTTCCATTGCATTTTTGACAGCTTCCAATTTTCCTAGATTGATAATTCACACATTCCATGTCCCAATTATTAATGGATGTTTGAAACTGTTTCTCCTCATTTTGAGTAGTGGCCCAACAGCAAATGAAGGTCCCAAAGGCTTTACTCCGTTCATCTCATAAAGTTTTCAGTGACTAAGCATTCGGAGTCCTGGTGTGGCGCTGTGGGCTAATGCGTCAGACTGCAAAGTCATTTGAACTTCAAGGTCGGTGGTTTGAGCTCACCAACTGCTCCTTGGAAACCCTATACAGGGTTGCTATGGGTTGGAATCGACTTGACAGCACTTAACAACAAACAACAATAAGCATTTGGAAGTAGTTCATCTCTTCTTCCTAGTCTTAGTCTGAAAGCTCAGCTGAATCTGTTCACCATGGGGTGACACTGATGGCATTCAAAATACCAGTGGCATAGCTTCCAGCATCACAGCAAAATGCAAGCCACCAAAGTTGGACAAATTGACTGATGAAGTGGTCCCATAATTATAGGTACTATGTTTTTAGGGTTAAGGGAACAATTCTCTTTCTGTGATGACTGGTGAAAAAACAAAAAAACTAAACAAAAAAACAACCCTGCTGCTGTTTAACAAACATGTGATTTTGGTTTTCTCATATTTTGGAGGTTTTATGTCATATTTAAATTTTTCATTTATCTTTGTTTCTTCCTTCTGAAGGATAAGAATTAATGTGAGGGATACGGAAAGCATTCTGGCGATAATTAGGGGAGTTTACATATAAGAAATGCTTGAAACTAAAAAAGTCTTCCAGTTGATGGTGAGCATTTAAGATAACATGTAACCTTTAAGGAACTTATATTTTTTTATACATAACCTTCATGTTGTTATTGTTAAGTGCCATCGAGTCGGTTCCGACCCATAGCGACCCTGAACAGGGTTTCCGAGGCTGTAAATTTTTATGGGAACAGAAAGCCTCCTCTTTCTCCCGCGGAGCAGCTGGTAGTTTCGAACTGCTGACCTTGCAATTTGCAGCCCAATTCGTAACCACTACGCTACCAGAGCTCCTTAACTACCTCTATTTGATATATCTTTTTAAAAAAGAGGATTTTAGAAGGCATATGGAGTTTTATAGACTCTTGGTGTGGTGTCGTAGGATAAGCACTGGACCGTTAACCAAAAGTTGGCAGTTCAAACCCACCAGCTGCTCCTTGAAAGCCCTAAACAGGCTTGGAATTCATTCAACAGCACTTAACAACAACAACAACCTTAAGAAACAATCCTATATTTGTACATGAGTATTTACCTTTCCTGAAAACGCATCTATGAATGTAGAGCATACAGCGAGCAAAATGATGCAAACTTCTAGGTATATTATCAAATATCTTAAGGTAATGAGTTGCTGAACCTGCGGGCTCAGGACTATAGTCTCACGGAACACCATGGTCAACTGGCATAACATAGTCCATAAAGATAATGCTCTACATCCTACTTAGGTGAGTATCATCTGGAATCTTGAAAGCTCATGTGTGGCTTTCTAAGGTGCCGCTATTGGTCTTTCCATGTGCAGAAGACAGAAGAGTGATAAGAATTGAAGAGGCTTGGGATAAATTAGTCCAATGGACTCATGGAAGATGTGAACATCAGTCTCCATGACTCTGAGACCAGAAGAACTAGATAGTGGTCAGCTACTACTACCAACTGCTCTGAAAGGGATCATATTAGAGGATCCCGGATAGAGTGGAACAAAATGTGGAACAAAACTCAAAATCATTTGATTTGTTTTTTAAAAAGAAAAAGATCCATTTTATTGGTCAGAAAGAGAATGGAGGAACCTGAGACGATGGCCCTTGACCACCCTTCATGTCTGGAAAGGAACGCACCCCTTGTGGCTCAATTTTCCGTCCAGAATAGATCGGTTTATGTTGTTGTGTGGTTAAGTGCCATTAAGTTGTTTCTGACTCATAATAACCCTATAGTTTCTGAGGAGTGGCTGGTGGGTTTGAACCACTGATCTTGTGGTCCAAACTGACCTTGTGATCCAGTGCTTATCCCACAGCGCCACACTAGATAGGTCTATAGGAGGGGACAACAACACTAACAGGTATGCTCACCATGGAGTGTTGATCATTCAAAATCAAAAGGGCAACATTTTCCTAAGAACAAAGTTGAAAAATGATAGGAAGGTGGGTGGAATGCAAATAGGAACCACAGGGAGAAAATGAGACAAATTTTGTTGCATGGAGGGAATTGTAATCATTGAAATGAGACAAGGTATATCATTTGTTGAATGTGAAGCTGATAATCTTGTCTGTAAACCTTCACTCAATTCACAATAAAAAAGTTTAAAAAAAAAAAGAAGGCATCTTAGCTTGTCATTTCAATAATCGCATCATCTGCCCCTTCAGCCATTAATGTATTAAAAACAAGACAGAGAATAACGTATTCTTACTTTGGATTCCAATTGAACAGTGTCTTAAGACTAAGCAGAAAGATACAGATTGTACTAGAAGGGAAACACGGAGAAATTAAAGAAAGGAGTGAGAAGCATGTATTTCATCATAGTAGTAATACGTTCCTTATGAGCATTCAGAATTTTCTCCACTTACTGTTTTCTTTTTTGTTGCTTGTAAATAACTTAGACCTTTCCTGTCTTTCTGAAACTATGGTTTTGCTGCCTTACTTCATCTCTCACTGATTTGGCCTGATTAGTGTCTTTATTACAGTTGATGGAAATGTATATCAGGATGGGCTGACAGCTGATGTGAAAGTCCTGAAAGGTGAGTGAGAACCGAAATCTATGTGTTTTGCATTCTCTAAATTTAGAATTCTGTCACCCGTATATACTTGTTTATGCATAAAACCATACTAACAGGTTTTTTCCCAAAGATCATTTTTGCATATATCTTCCCAAGTAATCTATTGTATCACTCTTTAACTCTGAGATTTAAATGAAACCCTGCAAGAAAACAAGACCCTTAAATGACTTCTGCTGCTGTGTGCCGTGGAGTCAGTTCTGACTCATAGTGACCCTGTACAGGGTTTCCGAGGCTGTAAATCTTTATGGGAGCAGAACACCTCATCTTTCTCCCACGGAACAGCTGGTAGTTTCGAACTGCTGACCTTAAGGTTCACAGCCCGATTCATAACCACTATGCTACCAGAGTTCACCCTTAGTGAAATTAAAAAAAAAAAAGTCTTCTTAATACACTTAGATGACCTCCTAACATTCTTTTAATCCTCCCTGACTGCTCTTTACCTGTCTCCTTTGCAGGCAGATCCTCCTCTACTCCAGATTAAGTACTGACATTTCTCAAGGTTCCTTTCTATGCTCTTTTATAGTCTCATTCTAATGCCCTCTGTGGTAGAGCATCTTATCCTCATATACAGCTTCAATTGCTACCTAACTGCATAGTTCTTCTGGCAGTACTTTAGACTGCTAGAAAAATTAACAAATCTGTGTTGGAAGAAGTACAGCCAGAATGCTCCTTAGAAGCCAAGATGGCAAGACTTCGTCTGTAATATTTTGGACATATTATTAGGAGAAATCACTCCTTGAAGAAAGACATCATGCTCGGTAAAGTGGAGAGTCAGCGAAAAAGAGGAAGATCCCCAATGAGATGGGTTGGCACAGTGGCAGCAGCATAACAATGATTGTGAGAGGTTGGCACAGGACCAGGCAGTGTTTCGTTCTGTTGTGCATAAGGTCATTATGACTTGGAATCGACTTGATGGCACCTAACAACAAGCATATGGTCCATAAGTGATATCTTCAGGGTAAATTCCTTTTCTGAGTTCTAAATTCATCCATGATGTCTCTTGAGTGTTTCAAAGTATCTCAAACCAAACTCATGACCTTAATCCCTGAACCTGGTATTCAGTGTCCTCTGAGCCACAGAATAGTACCCCTAAACATAATAGTACAAGTCAGAAATTTAGAAGTCATCCTGGACCCCTCCCTTTTCCTCATACCTACTTCCATTCAATTGCCAGGTCCTGTGGATTTTATCTCCTAAGTAATTCTAAAATGCACACTGACTCCCTCTCTACATATGACACAATAGCCACAACAATGAACTCATTGGCACAGGACTGGACGATATTTTCTTCTGCCATGCATACAGTCATCATGAGTCAGAGATAAAACACCACTACTACTGTAATCCAAGATACCATCATATATAATCTAAATTGTTCCAACAATTCCTGATGGGACTCTCCCAATACATTCTGAACCCTCAATCCTTTATCCACTCTACAAGGAGAGTTGACAGTCTCAAATGGCAAATCTGATTCATTAATCCCATCCCAAGGAGCCTCCGATGACTCTTACAGTAGACAAAATTGCGTAAACTCATTTCACTCACTTACAAGGGTTTGCAAGTCCAAATTCCTACACACAGGCACAGCCTCAACTTCCACCATCTCGCTATCTCTCTTGGAACTCCAGTTGTACTGACATTATTTCAGTCTCTTTTACTCACCTTTCTTTCTCTGAATTGTTTCTTTCACTCTCTGAATTGTTGTTGTTGTTAAGTGCTGTCAAGTCAGGTCTGACCACCAAACTTGCGGTTCAAACCAACTTTGCAGTTCAGCGCATTAACCCAGAGAACCACACTAGGACTCCAACTCCAACTCTCTGGATTGTTGTTGTTGTTGTGAAGTGCCGTTGAGTCGATTCCAACCCATAGCGACCCTGTATAGAGTTTCCCAGGAACAGCTGGTGAGCTTGAACCACCGGCCTTGCGGCTCAAGCTGACTTTTTAGTCCAGCGCACTAACCAACAGCACCAAACAAGGACTCCAGCTCTCTGGATTGTTGTTGTTAAGTGCCGTCGAGTCAATTCCAAACCATAGCGACCCTGTATAGGGTTTCCGAGGAGCAGCTGGTGAGTTTGAACCTCCTATCTACAGTTCAAACGGCTTTGCAGTCTGGCGCATTAACTCACAGCACCACACCAGGACTGTCCAAGCTCCACCTCCAACTTTGTTAAACCTCTATTCTTTAACTTTCAGCTTAATAATCACTTCTTAAGCACAGTATTCCAGATCACATAGTCTCTCTGTTTCATATGACTCTCATAGCACCATGGGAGTCCTGGTGTGGCTTTGTAGGTTAAGTACTGGACTGCTAACGGCAAGGTCGGCAGTTCAAACCCACCATCCGCTCCTCAAAAACCCGATACAGGCTCAGTGTGAGTCAGAACCGACTCAATGGCATTTAAAAACATAGCATGTTTTTCTCCTAGTATCTGTCCCCATTGCAATTACACATTTGTATGACCACTTGCTTGCTATCTAGCTTTCCCACTCGAGTAATAGCTCCATGAGGGGTAGCGATTTTGTTGTAGATTTTTCGCCTCAAGTGTATCTTTATCACTATTTCTATTTTTCCTGCCAGTCTTTCCACAAACCTTAATTCCATAAATATTGTTAAGAGCTTTACTGAGGTGTAATTTGTTATAGGTAGCAGCCATGGAATTGGCCCCTCATGGCAACCCCATGGCCAATGGGAAGGAACATTGTGATCCATAGGGGTTTCATTGATTGATTTTCAGAAATAAGCAGCCAGGCCTTTCCTCCTACTCCATCTCTGCTAGGGAGCTCCACTAACACCTGTTCAGCATCACAATAACACCCACACCCCCACTGACAGATGGTAGTGGCCACATTTGAGGTGCACTGGCCAGATCAAACCAGGGTCTTCCATATGAAGGGTGAGAATTCTACCACACCAACCAATGTTTCAAAGCATAAGTTATGTATCATAAATTTCACCCTTTTAAGTGTACATTCCAATGGATTTTAGTAAATTTACACAACTGTGCAACCATTACAACACTCTAAATTTCAAACATTTTTCCTCACCTCAAAAAGACCCCTGATACGCATTTGTAGCTGCTCCCTGTTCCCTTCCCTCCTGACTACCCCACAGGCATTTTTGAAGGTCATCATTTTTGTCTAGGGATAAGAAGCACCATCTCATTGGACAAACACACACACACATACATACACAGAAAATTTATTTAAGACCCACCAAGTATAACTGTCCTGGCGTGGTGTTGTAGAATAAGCACTGGACTGCTAACCCAAAGTTTGAAACTCTGTACAGGGTCGCTGAGTTGGAACCCACTTGAAGGCTCTTTACCAACAAGTATAACTGTAGTTTTGCTTTTTTTATCTGCATAAAAAGATTTAAAAGAACACAAATTTGTGTGGGCTGAGGAGAGGAGGTTCCAAGAACGAGGTAGAACATTTTAAGGCTTTGCTGGCAGAGGGGGGGAAACGTAAACTAATATGAATTGAGAAATAAACAAACAAAAGAACCAACATGTTTTCAGCACTTTTAAAAGTTCCAATATGGTGTTATGACAGTTGGTGAGCTGTTTGTCTTCAGCCAGTAATGGAAGTCTTTAGAACAGAAGGAAAAGGATTCATTGCAAGCCATAAAAGTTAAACTCAACAGTAAAATGTACCAAGCACCTACTGTGTGTCAGGCAAGGGACTTTTATAAGACAAGGTTGTTGTTGTTTGTTGTCGAGTCAGTTACAACCCATAGCAATCTTGTACAGGGTGCCCAAGGAGCAGCTGTTGAGCTTGAACTGCCAACTTTGCAGTTCAAACCAATTTTACAGTCCAGTAGATTAACCGACAGCGCCACACCATGACTGTTTCTTGCAACTCACAGCGGAGCCTGGGTGGTGCAAGTGGTTACCCAGCTAACCTAAAGATTGGCAGCTAGAACCCATAAGTGACTCGGTGGAGAAAGGCCTGGCGAACTATGGAGCAGTTCTACTCTGTAACACAAGGGGTGGTCATGAGCCTGGGGCAACTCTATGGCAGGTAACAACTCATCTCACCGCCTCCCCCTACTTAGGGAATAGCAGCTAGCAGTGAGCTCCCCTCAGGCACAAAGGGCTCCCTCCCATCTAGTCTCCTAGCTGCAGTTTACGTGGTGTGTCTGGAGCAGGAAGCTAGACGCCCCAGGGGGCCGCCCAGAGAGATTCCACTGAAGGCTTATTAAAAAACCGCCCTTTCTCTTCTCTCCTAGTGAGGAGCCTCCCCCTAGTTGCGCCCTCTTGGGCACAAAGGAGCCAGTGAGCCTCGGGCGAGCGGCCGAGGCGGGCCTTTTTAGATCCGGGTCTATGGCGGTGATCAAAGTGGTGGGCTCCCTTCTCAGAGCTGCGCTGATAACTGCCCACCATCCGCCATTGCCAGCACTGACCACGCCCCCACCCCAAGGAGCCCCCGCGCCCGCCCTCGGCCGCCATTTTCCCAGCAGCCTTTCCCCATCCATTTCCCTGAAAAGAAAAATACCCCGAGAGGAGGCGGGGCATTAGAGGGTCTCGGCATTAGAGGCACGGGAGAAAACGGGATCTATTTTTACCAAACAATCCCTCTGCCCTCCTGAGGCATCACCTACCTCACGCTTTCCCAGGCTTGTTTGGGGGCTAGCCT
This sequence comes from Chrysochloris asiatica, assembly GCF_000296735.1. NCBI lineage: Eukaryota > Metazoa > Chordata > Mammalia > Afrosoricida > Chrysochloridae > Chrysochloris > Chrysochloris asiatica. The sequence continues at coordinate 8,504,857 of NW_006408644.1, read as the reverse complement.
GGGAAAAGCGTACTGAGGGGGTGGGGAAAGAGAAAGGGAGGAAGGAAAGGAGCTAGACCCGCGCTGGGCATGGGCACTCCACCCCATGGCTGATCTGATACCCCAGACAGATCCAAGCCTTGCCCACCTTCCCTGGCCAGAGCTTACTTCAAACGCTCCTCCTACACTCACTTCAGCATTCTATTTCCCAGAGACAAGGTTAATTCATATCCTCCATGAGACTCATTTTCTTCATCTCTAAACTAGGGTGGCAGTGACAAGCAGAGTAGTGAGACTGTATATGTGAAAAGCGCGTGCAAAGCGGGAGACAGGGAATGAGAAAAAGGGTCCTCACAATGTGCCTGTTTTGTTTTATGATTTTGAGTTTTGTTCCACGTTTTCTTCCACTTTATCCAGGGCTTTCTAATGTGATCCCTTTTAGAGAGATTGGTAGTGGTAGCCAGGCATCATCTAGTTCTGGTTTCAGGTTCATGGAGACTGATGTTCACATGGTCCGTTAATACCTTGGACTAATTGTTTCTAAGCATCTTTAATTTTCACCACTCTTCTTTCCTCCAGGCAGAGAGAGACCAATATTTGCACCTTAGATGACCACTCAGGAGCTTATAAATCCCCAGTTGCATAAGGTCAAAGCACTCTAGTTCCAGTTGCCCTAAAGTCGACTCCAACTCATGGAGGTCTCATGTGTGTCAGAATAGAACTGTGTCCCATAGGGTTTCAGTGGTTGATTTTTCAGAAGTTCATTGCCAGGTCTTTCTTTCCAAGTGCCTCTGGGTGGATTTGAATCTCCAACCTTTCTGTTACCAGATGAACAAGTTAACCTTTGCACCACCCAGGGACTCCATACAAAGCACTAAAATAGGTAAATGGTTCTGAAACCAATGACTGCAAAAATTTCTGTGATTTTTAGATTTTGATTCTCAGTATCCTTCGTTGGTTTTTTTTTTTTTTTTCCAGGAACTTCACAGATGTCTGAAGGCATGTATGAGTCTGCTAATCCCTGTTGGAGAGCTTCCATACACAGGCTTCAGGCATCCTCTAGCCACCCACCTCCCAGGAGGCATCCTTCCTCCCACACTAACCTGGTGGCTTCATGGACAAAAGGCTTTGCCCCCGGGGCAGTCTGAGAACAGGTAATGGCGCTCTCGTGACATTCTCTACTTGTTTTTTATTCCAGGCACAATAAGTGGAATTCCATCTATGTGGCAGCTAGCTGTTTTGAGGCCCATCTTGGAGAAATCCTCATTTTTGCTGACAGCACTAGGAAAAGGACCTTGATTTAGCAATGATTTAAAAATATATTTCCATGTCAGTTTGCTTAGGGAGTCAGGCAGAGTCAGGCAGAGAAGGTATGTCATGGTTACAGATAGAATTGTCTCTATTTTAGTTATCTCCTTCATCATTGGATAAAGTTGAATGAATGCATGAATGAATAAATGATTGACTCAAGGAAGCTACCCATAAGCCAGTGTTTCTCAAACTTCAGGCAGTCACCTAAAGGGCTTGTTAAAACAGAGAAAGCTGGGCCCCTCCCCAAAATGTCTGATTCAGTGGGTCTGGGGTAGGCCCTGAGAATGTCCATTTCTGGTAAAGTCCCAGGAGATGATGCTGCTGCTGCTTGTCCAGGGACCACACTTAGAACCCCTGGCACAAGGCATCAATGGAGACATTATTGATGATGGTTGTGTGCCACCAAGTCGGTTCAGACTCATTGTGACCATTTATAGGGTTTCTGAGGCTATAAATCTTTCGGAAGCAGAAAGCCTAATCTTTCTCATGTGGAGCAACTGGTAGATTCAAACTGCTGACCTTGTGGTTGGCAGCCCAGATCATAATCTACATGGTATCAGGGCTCCTTGGTGATACTATTAGGCCAAGATTATCATAGCACCAAACTGTCTGCCTGATCCAGCTAGGTATCTCACATACCCAGTCTAAAATAAGTCACTGGCTAGAGGGATAGACACTAAAGCTTGTGAAGGGAAAGGCAATATATAAGATGGAAATTGTCAGAAGAATGTTAAAGGGTAGGAAGACAAAAGTAGTAATGCAAGAGTTAAAGGCAACAGAGTTAAAATACTGTTTATACACAATTCTGCAATAACTATGATCTACGGGTAAATACATGGATAGACATGCAGGCTGAATGGGTATGGAAGAAAGAACAGGAGTATACCCACAAATATATAAAGGTTTCACAGAGGATATTTTTAGTTGAGTATTTACCTTTGCTGCAAACATATCCATGAATTTGGTGGAGCATATAGGGGGCAAAGTTACTAAAAACTTATTAGACAGTACCGAAAACCTTGAAGAGTTGTGGGGCCCTGGGGTTCAAGACCACAGTCTCATGGGACACTGTGGTCATCACAAAGACAATGTTCTACATCTGCTTTGGTGAATAGCAACTGGGGACTTATAGGCTCCTGAGTGGTCATCTAAGGTGCAAATATTGGTCTCTCTCTGCCTGGAGGAAAGAAGAGTGATGAAAATCGAAGATGCTTAGAAACAATTAGTCCAATAGATTAATGGACCATGTGAACATCAGTCTCCATGAACCTGAAACCAGAACTAGATGATGCCTGGCTACCACTACCAATCTCTCTAAAAGGGATCACATTAGAAAGTCGAGGATAAAGTGTAAAGTCCTGGATAAATGTGGACCAAAACTCAACACCATAAAACAAAACAACAAAGACCAAGCTTACTGGTCAGACAGAGATTGTTAGAACCCTTGGTCACACTTCAGGTCTGAAACTGAATCCACTTTCATGGCTCGGTTTTCAGCCAAACAATAGGTATATAGAGGGGACACCACCACTAGTGAGGAACACACACCACAGAATGGTCAACCATTTGAGATCAAAAGGACAGTATTTACCTAAGGACAAATTTCAGAAGGGTTAGGAAAGGAGGAAGTACACCAAATTATGTTAAAGGGATGTCTCCCCTCCGCTCCAAAGTAAAATAAAATGAATCTTGACTTGGTGGGATGTCAATTGGTTGCTTATTTACCACTCAGCAAACTCTCCTCAGTGGTTATCTATTTGAGGAAAAGATCACTGGTGGGTTGCAGGATTGTGTATGCATGGGTGTAGACTTGCGCAAGTACACACACACAAATATCTGTGCCAGGTACTGCTGTCCCTTTGCACATGTCTAGTCTGTCCACTGACCTTCTCCAGAGTCTATTGACTGCTTCCCTCAACCCTTTTAAGTCTTATCCAGCAAAGAATAAATGAACCAAATGTTTTCTCAGGGATTAGACTATCTTTCCTGGAACTTGATGACATCTAGTGGCTAACTAGAGAATTTTGATCCATACTTAGAGACCACGCTGCCAAAAAAAAAAAAAAACCAGCTGGGGAAGGAAAATACCTACTGGTGAGTGAATTCTCTAAGAAAAACTTTGTCAAGCGCTTAGGGCTTAAGAGGCCAAGGTAATGGCTGGCTTAGTAGGGAACAAGAGTCTAAATGGATTTCTTGGTCTCCTGACATCTCTGATAGAAAACAGAAATCATGAAAGACCCTTAAATCGCCACCTAACTGCATTTTTAGTTAGGTGATTTTCTAGAAATGGTTCTCAATGAAAAGTCCCCGAATGAAATGGAGTTGAGGCAATACCAATTTGGTATTTGTCTCCTGACTTAGGACATTTCTTCTTTGAGTCCTAAGGGCTAAACAACCCAAAGTTAACAGTCCAGTTCCAGACTGGTCAGATTGATGAGATAAGTAGGAATTCTAGTACAGCTAGTACTTTGGCTTGAGGACATCCAGACCTGAAGGTGGTAGAATTACTAAAGGCTCTACGATAGGGACAGACATGTGACATAACCTCTGGTGTCGTAGTTCAGCATGTTAACGGCAGACGCAAGGTTAGTATATATAGATGTTATTTGTACTTTAAAGTTGCAGTTTAGGGGGAAAGGCAGGTTTATATAGCCACTGTAGAGCTGTGATGGCTCTCAAACCCTGAGATCAGCAGTATTAGCAAATGCTCAGGCCCTACCCCAGAATGCAGGAAATCAGAAATTCTAGGAATGGGGCTCAACAAGCAATATTTTCACAAGCCCTGCAGAGGTGATCTTGATGCACACTAAAGCTTGAGACCTACTGGCTTAAAACAACCTTTAGATGCCCTGAAAACCTAAAAGTAAAGGATGTTTGTTGTTGTTAAGTACCATCGGGTAGGTTCAAAGGGTGTTTGTAGGCTCTATTAATGAATTCTTCTGCTGTGCATGGAGTCGCTATGAGTCGGTTCCGACTCGATGGCACCTGACAACAACAACAACAACAACATTAATGAATTCATGGAAGAGACTGAATGATTTATGTAACACAGGCCCACTTACTTTGGAAAACATATAGGTGCCTTACTTCTAGTTAAATGAAAGGAAAGGAATTGATTTTACTTCTTTGGAGTTTGGTGAATTCTGGTCTTCATAAACTACAAAGTCCTCAGGGTAGCACAACAGTCCTGTGGACATGGTGGTAAGTTTATAAACAAAATAGAAAAATAACCAGCCTCAATATTAACAGGTTTAGAACAGCAATGGGATACTGTTTTGCAATGAACAAATTGGCAAAGTTCCAAAAAGAGTAATGTGCATTGCTGAGGTACTCTTGGCAATACACAAATGACCATAATCTTTTTGGTAATATAAATGAATCTAAAAAACTTGAAACTATATATATATATATATATATATATATATATATATATATATATACACCATTGACTCAGCAATTCCACTTCTAGCAATATATCTGAGAAATATATATGCAAAGATAGACTATGTCTAAGGGTGCTCACGTTTTATTAAAATTTAAAACAAATGTCAATAGCAGGGGATTGTTAAGTATATTATACTGTGCCCATATGGTAGAATATAATCATCATCAAACTGTATAAGACTATTTTCCAGTTTTTAAAAGGAAGATTTATTTAACAAGTTTCACTTAGTACAATACATCTAAATGGAAATCACAATACAAGGAAAGATTAAATCAAAGCCTCAGAATTTCATACAAACAACACGACCAAACTCCTAAAGTATTGGTATTACATCTCAAAATTGTCCCAGATCTTTAAAAAGAAAAAGTAAAAGTGTACACTCACGTGCCTTACAGGATATTAAACCAAAAAGCTAGAATTAACAAACATGCCAAATGTTTTCACTTTGAATCGTAGACACAGCTCCTATATTTGAAATTTACAGAAAAGCATGTTTCTCAACATGCATCCAAAGTTTTCAATGTTTTGTGGTATAAGAGCAACATTTAACATAAGTGAAACTGCTTTAACCTAAATACGCTTACTGCTTAGATACACTCCTACAACATAACTAACTTTAGGAAAGCTGAAAATTGTTTTAACAGTTATGGTCAATACTGAACTTTGTTGTTACATCCTAGGTGAATGTTTCCGTGTTCAAAATTACTGAGCTTGAAGTTTTAAAACAATCCCCACTTCCACTTAACAGTAAGCATGAATCACAAGCCTGTAATGCAAAACTGTAAAACATAATTTTTTGTTGGTTTTATTTTCTTAAAAAAGGAAAAAGGAAGAAAAAAAAGAAACAGGCTGACCAAGAGTGATCAGAATCAATTATATTTCCCATTTACCAACCATACTGGATATGCTAGATATCCCTCCTCCCATAAATGTACAGCTCAAGTTTCTGTAATAGCTGTATAGAGCTCCTTCTCTATCTAAGCAAGGTTGGACTGATAGTCACTGGAGTTTTCCTGCAGAACTTGGTCATATCCACTCATACTGCTCTGACCACCATAACCACCTCCATAGCCACCACTCAGCTGCTGGCTAGCAGGACCCCCATAACTAGACTGGTTGGATAAGCCCATACCACCCATCATTTGGCTCCCGTAAGCACCACCACTTGCCCCTGCAGTAGAATTCAAAAAGAGTTCTACATAGCTGTGATCATAAGCTCCCCCACTTGTTCCTGCAGTAGAATTCAAGAAGAGCTCCACATATCTGTGTTGCATATTAGCTTTGTCTTTTGCCATAGCTGCCACAGCATCTTCATGAGTAGCAAATTCAACATCGGCCTCACCAGTAACTCTGCCATCGGGTCCAATTTCAATGTGTACTCTCATGGGGTTAAGAGGTGAGAAAAAATTGTAAATATCATTCTCAGTGGCTCTGTAAGGTAACCCCCTCATGTGTACACAGTGCCCTGTGGTGCTCTGGAAACTGGACCCACCATCTCCATATCTATGATCAGACATTCCTGAAAAACAGTAATTGAGGTCTCTTCCAAATCTATCAGACCCGAAGCCATACCCATCGTTATAGCCACCATAGTCATCATACCCGCCATACCCTCCACCATAGGCACCCCGCCTCATCCTTTCAAATCCTGCTCCTCTCCCAATGCTATTATACCCTCTGCCGGCTCCCGGCCTATCATAGGGACCTGGCCGCTGCATAGCCATGAGCTTTCGAGGAGGATCATAGTGGGTTCGGACTTCAGCTCGGCTACTCTTGAAGATTTCAATGTACCTGTGCCCTATTCTCTCCTTGTGTTTCTTTAAGGCCTTTTCAGCTATCTCCTGCGAAGCAAATTGCACAAAGGCCTCCCCTGTGCTCCGCCCCTGAAAGTCCACCGGCAGTGTCATCCCATTTGGCACAATTTCCAACCCTGAAAAGAACTGAACAATTTCTTCCTTGCTACAGCCAAATGGGAGTCCTCTAAGCCGGACGAAGCCATCGTTGGCAGTATCAGGGCTATTCGGACCTGTATGCTTCAGCACCCAATCCATTTCAACACTGTTGGACTTGAATACTTCCACGTATCTGTGTCCCATGGTTTCTCTGTCCTTCTTCAATGCCAATTTCACTTCATCTTCAGATTCAAGTTCGACAAATGCTTCACCACTTGGTCTGCCTTCTCTGGTGTAGATGAAACGAATACCTGATGTGCCATTTTGGATTTTGCAATCAGAGAAGAAGCGCATCACCTCATCGGCTGAGCAGGACCAGGGTAGGCCCCTGACCTTCACCACGAACCCCTCCCTGCCTTCTGTGCTCAGCATCATGGTGACTGTTGGGATCTTGGTGGTAAGCTAGATGCAACGCAATGTTGGTGTGGCTGAAAAAAAACAAACAAACAAAAACAAAACACAAAAATCAAAGACTACTGTCATGGGTAAACATTCACAATATAGCTTAGTTTAAAAAAAAAGCAAACTATTATTACAAAATTTAATGACACTGTTAGCTTTAATTTTGCAAAACACTTGTATATGCAAAAAGACTGCACCAATAAATGTAAATCATTTATTCATTCAGCAACCATTTATTGAATGCCCACTCAGGTATGAGGCAGACTGCTAAGCTCATGGTCAGCAGTTCAAAATTACCAGCGGTTCCAGAACGCAGGAGAAGATGAGGCTTTCTGCTTCCATAACGATTTACAGTCTTGGAAACCCTATACAGGGTTGCTGTGAATTGGGACTGTCTTCATGGTACATAACCACCACTACCATCACATATTAGGTACCATACCAAAATGCCAAATCAAACCCACTGTCAAACCAGAGCAAGTCTATAATATATAATAGAACTGCCTCCAGCGTTCCCCAGGCTATAATCTTTAAAAATAGATTAAAATTTTTAAACAGACAGCCTCATCTTTTTCCCGTGGAGCAGCTGGTGGGCACAAACCTCTGGCTTTTTGGTGAGTGCCACCAGGCAGTACCATTAAAAGTGGTTAATTCTGGGCTTATGTTTTTTGTTTTAAGGATTTTTTTTTTTTTTTTTAGCTTTAGACATTTCTGTATTTCAAAGTTTTCTGCAATACATGTTTTAAAATCATAGGAAACAAAAGACTTAAAAATTAACATCAACAAAAATTAGTGGACAACTGTCCTACAATAAAGACAAAAATAACTGATAAATAACCTACGGAATTCAGCCATTCATTTTACAAACATTTCTTAATTGTCAGATTGAGCACTCCGCTCTGGTATACAAGTATAAATAAACCTTGGGCTTATGGTCCTATAGGAGTGCTGTATGTCTTCATTTAAAATCTAAGTATGAAAACACATTATGCCAAAAAAAAAAAAAAAAAAAAAAAGCCTGCCACGACAGAACTAGAACTCTGTGCAAGATGTAAGGATGGTATCAAGGAGGGACTGGTTGGTTAACTGGTTAGAGACAGGATGGTTAAATTGAACAGACTATCTAATTCAAGGATACATAAACATTTAAAAAAATATAATGGAATATAGAAAGGGCAAGGCAAGAGATAAGGCTGGCAAGGTAGAAATCAGATCCAGAAGACTTTATTTGATATAAAAATGCTAAAGGCCTTTTAAGGGATTTACACAGAGGAGTGAGGGGAGTGACGTCATCAAAACCCTTTCCGACAGATCACCCTGGCAACAGTGTAGCACTCAAACAGAGGGGGATGGGGTGAAACTAGCCAGATCAGAATCTGGAGATGTGTTAAGGGTTGGCAACACAGTAAAGGGAGAAGAAATATCTGATCTAAGCCTATAAAAGAAGTGGAATCTTCCAGACTTGATGTTAGATTAGCTATGGGGGGCAAGGAGCTAGGGATAAAGGACAGAGGAGTGTGGGAAATATGTGGTGCTACAGAATAAGCACCAGGCTGCTAACTGCAAGTTTAGCAGTTCAAACACACCAGTCACTACTCAGAAACTCTATACGGGGGCTCTATGAGTCAGAACCAACTTTGGGGCACTTAACAACAACAACAAGCATTGAAAGAAATGTTCAAACCTCACCAATCATCAGAAATATATATTATAACTAGAATAAATCACCATTTTCACCCATCAAGATATTAGAAAAGTAAACAGGGAAAATAAGTTAGTGGGATTCAGGTTTACCAATAAAGGAGTGAAATTTGACACAGTATTTCTAGAAAGCAATTTGGTCATATGGGCTGCTCACCTTAAGGTCAGCAGTTTGAAACTACCAGCTGTTTCGTGGGAGAAAGATGAGGCTTTCTGCTCCCATAAAGATTTACAGCCTCAGAAACCCTGTACAGGGTTGCTATGAGTTGGAACTGACTCCACGGCACATAACAACAACAACAATCATCACATCTTTGACCCAGTAAATCCACTTCAAGTTATATGTCCTAAGGAAATGATCGGAAATGCAGATAAAATCTATGGAGCCATATACAGTCTTTGAAAAGTACTTAATAAAAAAAAAAAATTCAATAACGAGAAATTACTTTCAGTATAATCTTACGTGGAATCCTGGTGTGGCGTTGAAGGTGAAGCACTGGACTGGCTACATGGGCCAAGATCACAGCTACTTTATAATGTCAACTATGTTAAAAACTTAAGTTATGTGCCCTAAGGAGATGATATGAAATGCAGATAAAAATTTATGGAACTATATATAGTCTCTGAAAGGTATTTAACAACATGGTCATTTGAGTTTTAAGGTGGGTGGTTCAAACTCACCAGTAGCTCCTCAGAAACCTTATACAGGGTTCACTGAGTTGGAACCGACTTGATGGCACTTAACAACAAACAACATGTTAAAAACTATATGTATATTCACCTACTTCTTGACCCAGCAAATACAAATGTTGATGATAGCAGTTAGCAATGGCAGCATATTAGAAACATAAATAAATATTCAATGGGGGGGGGAAGGCTGAAGGAAATACACATTATCCTTAAAATGAAATGCTACACAGCAATTTAAATAAAAGAGATCTATATGCCCTGAAATAGAAAGATTTCTAAAATATATTAAATGAAGAGTATGCACAATATGATCCTACTTATGTTAAAACATAAGTATGCATGTATACATATATATAAATGCTTTAACAAGTTTTGAAATCAAATACAAACTTGTTTTTAAGAAAAAAACTGGAGGGCAAGGGATTTGAAGGGTGATTTTTATCTTTTACTCTATATGCTTCTATATTGTTTTAATTCTTTAAAATCACCATCTGTAACTGGAATTTTTTTAAATCTGTCAAATGTTAATAGGAGTTACTCTAAGTTATACTAGTTTTATGGATTTTTTTGGGGGGTATATTCTTAATTTTCTCCAGAGAGAACTAGTTTTATTTCAGCAAAAATATCAATAAACAAAATGTTTGCTTTTCTGGTATTTAATTTTAGCAGATTTTCTAGTTTTGTATGTGGATGGCCTATCTAACATATTGTAGGAACACACTGGACCTCTTAGAAAGAAAGTACAAAGTGTAATAACTGCCATAAAACTATATTGAGGATTTAATTCAATAAACATGTACTAAATGTGGCGCTGTGAGTTAATGCGTCAGGCTGCAAAGCCATTTGAACTGCAAGGTTGGCGGTTCAAGCTCACCAGCCGCTCCCTGGAACCACTGTACAAAGTAGCTATGGGTCAGAACTGACTCAATGGCAGTTAACAACAACAATTACCTATTATGTGCCTGGTACGCTGCATCTACTGTGGTCTTCTATAAACTATCCTAGATCTAACTGGCAGATTTAAGGACTGTTTTTTTGCCTGTCTTATCCCTAGGGTCATCCTATGACCTAACCCTAACGTCCCTAAAACACTCTATGGACTCCTGGTATGGCGCTGTAGAGTCAGCACTGGGCTGCAAACCACGAGGCGGGGCAGTTCAAACCCACCAGCTGCTCCTCGAAAACCCTATACAGGGTCACTATGAGTCGGAACCGACTCGACGGTACTTAACAACAACAAAGTACAGTATGCCTTAACAGATCCTCTGTAGTAACAGGAAGTTGTGCTTCATTATTTTATCACCTGAGATGATCACCGATACCTAAAGTGATAACTACGATCCCATGTGAGAGCTAAAAATTTTTATTCACATACCAAGGGACTTCTAAAAGTTCACAGAAATATAGAATTGAGAGAGAATGGATTTTTTCATGAACTTTTGAAGCCCTTTGCAAGAGTTAAACCCACACTTTAATAGTTATGACATGTGGAGTAAGTGTATTTTCTTCTTGGAAAGAAAAATACACCATAATGGAGAGTAGTTATCTCCAGGAGTAAGTTTTTTTTTTTTTTTTTTTTTTTTGTAGTACACTATTATTTTTCAAATGTTGGAGAATGAACATATATTGTTACGAGCCGAAAAGGAAACGTTATTTAATTATTTAATTCAGTAAAAGCATGTATTTGGCGCCCGTCAGGCACGCAGTATTTGCCGACATTTGACTCCATAGATAAAATACACTTGGTGCCTCCCCCTACAGACAGACAGACAATCAGACGGTGAGGATTGGAGCGCTTGAATTGGGTGGCCCAGCACTCAAATCACTGGTCTCGAGCTCTGCTTTTTCCAATTCAAAGCCGTAGTTTTCAAACATTTTTCACCTTTTGGTTCCTCTTAGGGATCCCCTGATACCCGCCCAGGCAGAGAGATACAAAAAAAACCACATACAGTCACGAACGTCCACCATTTCCCCACCAGGCGCAGCAAAGGCGGCTTCCCGGCACTGAGATGGGGGGGGGGAGGGGGAGGAAAAGAATTAAAAAGGCGGAGGCGGCCTCCAAACCCCGCTTTGCTCTCCATCATCATCACCCCCAGGTCCCCAGTTCCCACCCACACACCAACCTCTAAGATATCGGATAATTTTCCTCCTTCTGCCCTCGAACGGCTATAGCGAGGCGGTAGACGACGACCAGAACTACTTCTGCTCACGTAAGCGATTGATCACGTGAGCTCCTACGTCATGTGAGATCTCGGTCACGTGAGCAACGCACAGCTTCAACTCGAGATCACTAAGGTGCCGCACTTCCTTCTGGTATGGAAACAGGGCGGGCCGATATCAAGAGCAAAAGAGTGCGATAGGTTGCCGTATGTTTTACATGACTGATCATTGGTCAGCCTCTGGGGATAACCGTCCCAGTTGCCTGAGAAACAACAACGTCATTATTGAATAACTCATCCGTGATTGGTCCGCCTCTAAGGTTAAACTTAAAAGTCCAGGTTACCCGAAGAAATCAGTGCTGGATGATAAAGATGATAGGGAAGATGATGAGCCAAGGTCAGCGGCTGGGCTATGTGTTTGAGTTCAGTGTACTAGCTCTAGTTTTTTGGGGCGTCCCTGGGACCAGGGCTCTGGACAACGGCTTGTCGATAACCCCTACCATGGGCTGGCTACACTGGGAGCGCTTCCTATGCAACGTAAACTGCCTGCAAGAGCCAGATAATTGTATCAGGTAAAAGAGATATTAGACGCACCCCTTCCTTTGCCTTTCCGTGTGTTTGTCTGGGTGTGTTTGGGGCATGGAGGATCTCAGAGGAGACACTTGAGCCAGAGGGAGAGCTCTCCTACTACTGCTTTTTTTTTAAATCCCCAGCAAACTGTCCCGGGTGGGGACTAACCATAAACTTTCTCCCTGTAACCCTCTCTGGGGTGGGAATCAGGCCAGCGGCCCCTTCTCCTTTTTTCTCTTCCTGCCTAGTCACCCAGCTCGAGATGTCCTCCATTACCACCCAGTTCCTTTTAGAGTATTGTGAGCTTTGCTTTGTCTGTGCCTGGTTCTGCTCGTGAGCATAGTTGGAGTGCATAAGAGAGACAAGGGCCCAAGTCCTGCGCCATTTCTTCCCCTTTCTGAGTCACGGGTTCCTTAGCGATAACTCGAGGGTGTTAGACCAAATGGTCTTCGATATCCCCCTCTTTCCTTCTCCCTTCCGCCTCCTCCCCTTGAGTGAGGCATCTGGCTGGAATGTTAACGTGGAAAAGACGAGGGTTAATATTAAATAAAACAGGTATTAAACCGATCTGATCCTCACATTCCTTGTCTGTAAATTGGAATAACAACTGTTAGTTACTTCATGGAAACGACTCAGAAGACATTAAGAAGCAGCCTGGGCAGATTGGAATTTAACATCAGAGAGGCTCCACAATTAGCGACATGTAGATATGCAGCAGTGAGGAGGACACAGTCAGAAACAGGTATGTGGGTAGTTCATTATCAAGAGCATGAGGCTCCCTCTGAGCCCAGTGAGTGTAGAGTATGGTTCCAGTTTTATCCTGAGAGTTGGAGATGGGGTTTGGGTTGGGGATAGGGGTAGAGTGCTTGTAACGAAAGAACCTCCCTCTATCTGTTTACTCATCTGTAATGAAAGTACTGTGTGAGCACCATACAGTACTTTGTACTTGTTCAATGAAGCAAACAGAACAATATTCTTAGCCTAGAATTCACCGAAAAAGAAACATAAATTTGCAAATGTGAGTATGTATATTTTTTCTGGAGAATCTCTAGCTTTCATCAGAATCTGAAGGGGGATCTGTGATGTACAAAAGGTTAAGAATCATTGTTAATATATTGCTTAATGATATAATAAAGTCACCTATGGTGCAGAGGCCCTTTCAAAGGCTGAATATCTTTACAGATCAAGTCAGATATTACTCAGACGTCACAGAAGAAATTGGCTTTCTAAGTTTCAGACTAAACCCATTGTGACTCTAGGAAATAGTGTATCTGATTATTAATCATTCATACTACCAAAAAAATACTAATAGTAAAGAAATGTATAATGTACAATGTAAATATATAATGAAAATATAAAGAAATGTATAATGAAAATATATACCCATCTCACCACCCAGAAATAATCATGGTTAAAATGTTAATATGCTTCCTTTCAATAGGTTTCTATGTAAATATAAACATAGATTTATTTTTCTTAGTAAAAAATGGGATCACGTTTATGTAGTTAGTGGTTAATAGCAAGACTGGCATTTTACCTGACTGGGTTCAAATTCTAGCCTGTCATTACCTAGCTATGTGACCTTAGTGGCAACCCCAGCCTCTCCTCAGGGGAAAGATGAAGTGATCTGCTTCCATAAAGCTTTACAGCCTCACCAACCCTATGTAGCAGTTCTGTATGGCAGTGGTTAAGTATAAGCAAAGTGCCATAATACCCCTAAACCCATTGTCCTTGAGTTGCTTCTGACTCAATGCGACCCTCTAAAGACAGTGTAGAACTACCCTGTATTTTTTTTTTTCTTTTAGTTCCATAATTGCCACATCTTTCTCCAACTTCTGATTAATAGCAGAGCTCTTAACCACTGCACCGCCAGGACTCCTTGTGGCATAGAGCAAGAGCTTCCTAAATGCAAATTGTGACATTTTTTTTCTCTTAACAACATAAAGCATTTCCCCATGAAAACCTACACTTTGCACAGTATACCACTGTATGCTGTTGTACCATGGAGTCCGTTCAGATTCATAGAGACCCTGAATAGGGTTTCCCAGGAACAGCTGGTGAATTTGAACCATGGACCTTGTGGTTAGCAGTCCAGTGCTTATTCTACAGTGCCATAGCAGAACTCCTCCATTGTATGCATATACCATAATTTATTTAAGCAATTCCTTGTTGATAGTTGTTCAGACTGTTTTCAATTTTTTATTTTAAACAAAACTGCCCTAATCATCCTTGTGCATCATCTAAATACAGAGTCCAAGGGAGTACTCATTTAAATTTTTGACACATATCCAAACTATCCCCCAAACTGCCAATCTCATAGGTGACAAGTGATTTTTCCTTTGTTTCCATGTGCGTTCCCTTGATACTAATGAAACTGAACAGCGTTTCATATGCTGAACTGGCTCTACAGTTTCTGTTATAGAGTGCCTGTTTATGTTCTGTATTTTTCAATTGGAACGTCTTTGTTGGTTTTGTTGTTGTTTTTGGACTGTTATATGTTATAAATATTTTCCCCCCTATTTTTACTGTTTATGTAATCAAAGTCATTAATCTCTTTTGACTTCTGACTTCAGGGTTATACGATGCACTGGACCACAGGATCAGTTTGAACCTCAAGGACAGCGGTTCAGAGTTACCAGTTGCTCCTCAGAAACCCTATACAGCATTGCTATGAGTCGGAACTGACTTGACAACAACCTCAATATATGTTGTTGTTAGTTGCCATCGATGGATTCCAACTCATGACAGCCACATGTGTTACAAAGTAGAACTGATCCATAGTGTTTTTGTTTGGTTTTTACTTCTGTCCCATTTAGACCATGCAAACCTTCCTACGAGTTCTCCTATCTTCCTTGTTCTTCCACTTCCCTCCCACTTCTTGCGTATTGCCCTCCCCTTCCATGTATATTGTCCTCCCCTTTACCCAAGCTATGATGTTACTATCCCCAACCTATGCCTTATTGTCCCTTCCCTCACACCTGTGGTAACAAAAAGAGATTTTTTTTTTCTTTTACTTCCATAGTGTTTTAACTGAAGCAGATCTCCAGGGCTTTTCTGCCATGATACCATTGTACCACTGGGTGGGTTTGAACTTCCAACCTTTAGGTTAAAAATGGAACATAAACCATTTGTGCCAACCAGGGATATATGTGTATATAGCTATTCACATTTTCTACTAGTATTTTTTTTTAATGGTTTATTGTGTATTGTGTGATAGTCTACATGGGGGAACATTAGTTTTACATTCATTCCATCATAAATCATCTCACTGCCATAGTTACCATCCCGTCCGTGCATCATCGCCCAACTAAAGGATATACCCTGCAGTCCCATTTCATTTAGACTATTGGTACATTTGGACTTAATTCTCTTATAAGAAGTGTCACATCTAATATATACCAGTTCCATGATAGCAGATAACTAGAAGGATCTGTTTTGGAACTTTTAAAAAAAGTTCCATTGATCTATGAGGAGTCCTGGTGTGGCACTATAGAATCAGCACTGGACTGCTAACCTCAAGGTCGGCAGTTCAAGCCCACCAGCCATTCCTTGGTAACCCTATACAGGGTCTCTATGAGTTGGAACCAACTCAACAGTGCTTAGCAACAAAAATAGCATGTATTCTAAAAGAACCCTAGTAGCACTGTAGGATAAGCACTGCACTGCTAACCATAAGGTTGGAAGTTCAAGCCTACCAACTGCACCTGAGGAGAAAGATGAGACTTTCTGAAACTACATCTTTGTGGGAGCAGAAAGCCTCATCTTTCTCCTATGGAGCAGCTGGTGGGCTTGAACAACCAGTCTTGCAGTTCATAATCCAGTGCTTATCATACAGAGCCTTCATTGTTGATTTCTGTGGTAAAACAAGAACTTCCTGTTTTAAGCTGTTCCTTTATTAGCAAATTGCCAGTTTCCTGCTTCGTTAAGAAAAGCAGGAGACTGGAGTTGCAGAATTGGCCTGCCTAACATACGCAGTAATAACCAATATGCCCTTAGTCTAACTTTTTGATATCATGATGCTGAAAACACACCTCCATGAATGCCTCAGGTGTGGGCTAAATACCATCTTTGTATTTAGGCAGAATTAGCTTCTTTATAATATTGAGTTTTCTTGCCTAAGAATAAAATGTCTCTTGCTCAAATTATGTAGGAGCATCAGTTTTATTCATGGGTCCTGCACATCTCTTTGGTTTATTTTTAGGGATTTGGGGAGTTTTTCTCTGACTGTTGAAATGACATCTTTTGCTCTAATAAGATTATTGTTGATATCTACAGGAACTTTAATTATGTCAGCCTTGTAAATCTTTCTGAGAATAACTTCATGTTCTTCTTACTGAACTTTCTTCTTAGTTCAAAAAGCCTTTCAATTTCATCATATAGTGTAGTGGTTACAAATCGGGCTGCTAACCTCATGGTCGGCAGTTCGAAACTACCAGCAGTTCCGTGGGAGAAAGATGAGGCTTTCTGCTCCCGTAAAGATTTACAGCCTCGGAAACCCTGTGCAGGGTCGCTCTGAGTCGGAACTGACT
Source organism: Chrysochloris asiatica (assembly GCF_000296735.1). Lineage (NCBI taxonomy): Eukaryota > Metazoa > Chordata > Mammalia > Afrosoricida > Chrysochloridae > Chrysochloris > Chrysochloris asiatica. The sequence continues at coordinate 8,488,119 of NW_006408644.1, read as the reverse complement.
CCACGGTACTTAGCAACAACAACAACGTGTTAACTGGACATGTTAATGTTGTGTTTATGTTTTTTTTGGCTCAGGTGTTAAAGAGATAGGGGAGGGGAAAGAAAAAGAAATGAAACTTCTATTGGTTGTGATCACTACCATACTATAACTGGGTTTAAAAAATAGTAAAATCCCAAGGTGCCCGACAAGTAGGAGGCACCCAAGTATTTGTTGGATAAATTGTAGTGATTCCTAGACTTTGTTTTTCAGTGAGCAGCTCTTCATGCAGATGGCTGATCTCATGGTATCAGATGGCTGGAAGGATGCAGGCTACCAGTACCTCTGCATCGATGACTGTTGGATGGCTCACACACGCAATTCAAAAGGCAAACTTCAGGCAGACCCTAAGCGCTTTCCTGGTGGGATTGAACGCCTAGCCCATTATGTGAGTTTATAGATAAGTCTCTTTTCCATTAAGGACTTAGAAGCACTCTGTATAGGAGTTTTTTTCAGAAACAGCTCTTCTAACACTTAGAAAGTGGAATAGCTACTCTTATCTGAACATTGAATTAAGGCTTCTCAGGTGGAATTTTCATTCTATCAGCAGATACTTGTTTTGAAATAGCTCTTGAGGCCCACCTTGGAGTTCTCCTGTTCACTAAACCACTGAATTCTCTAAGGAGAACAAAGAAACTTGCATGTATGTGTATATATTTCCATATAAGCTTTGAGCAGTTGTTGGGAATATATTATAAATAGAATTTTAGAATATAGAGCAAACTATTCTAGAGCTAAATCTATCACTGCCCTGTAAAGTTAACATTCAGGATCTGCACTAAGCAAGAGGCACATAGGGCAAATCCCATCTTCATTGTTAATTACATGGTAAGGGTCAGCAGGAATCCAGTTCTCAAAGTGTGGAAGCAGACCCAGTCTTCACCTTTCCACTTTTCCATCCTTGTCACCAGCCACTTGCATGGCACACTCTCTCTCCAACCCTAGCCATCCAGAGCTAGGTCTGATCTCACAAGTTAGAAGACCACTGTCTTTCAGACTAGCTACCCTGGGAGGGCACTTTAAGATCAGCACTGGACTGTGAACCACCAGTTGCTCCTTGGAAACCCTATATAGGGTCACTGTGAGTCGGTACCCACTTGACAGCACTTAACAATAATATCACCCATGCAGCATTTCTCAGATCCTAATCACCTGTTAGGACGGCACCTTCCACACTGCCAAATAAGCAGACACCAGTCCCTGCTGGCTCTCACTGTCCCCGTGGGTTTGTTAATTTGCTAGAATGACTCAGAATTCATAGAGTACACCATACTTAAGGCTACCACTTTATTACAACTAAAAATGGACACATAGGGTAAGTTCTGGGAGGGGGCACAGTTTGTAAAAGAGAGATGCACTACACTTTTCCATGTGTGGTCACTGACTAGGAAGCCCCTCTGAGCCTCAAGGCTCAAGGTTCTTATTGGCCTCCCCACATGTTCATGACAGATGACACCTGGCCTTGTGTAGCTTAGCATCAGGCCCCCAGGTGGTCCTACTTGTTCTGGTCAGTCCCCCTCACTCACTAGCCTTTACTGTTCGTATGACTAGAAAAATGGAGAAGTAAAATACCAAAGCTAAATTCTTTTTTTTAATAATATTTTTTTAAAAAACCACCTTGTAATTTATTCAGGAAATAATTACAATTAATACTAAAATCATTAAAAGGTGATTGCTGAGCAGGATTTTTATGTGGTCTCAAAGAATCACTACACAGGTTATGCATTTACAAAGGGGAAAGTTACCTCTGATTGGAGAAATTTAATGGATACAACCTTAACCAAATGATTATTGGTTTCACTAATGAAGGGGAAATCTGCCATTATGACGCCTCTGGAGTCATACCATAGGAAGTATATACTTCTCCTATGATATTACTTTCCTTTTTTTGAAATTTTTCTGCCATCCTCCCCCTTCTTATATATTGTCTTCCCTGTTACGCAAGGTAACAGGTGTCTATCCTCTAGCCGGTGAATTATTCTCCCTTCCTTCCTGCCCCTGGTAACGATCAAAGACTGTATTTTTGCTATGTTTCTTTTTCTTAAGTTTTTATAATACTGTTCTTGTACAATATTTGTTCTTTTGTGATTGACTAATTTCACTCAGCATAATGACCTCCAGGTTCATCATGTTATGAGGTGTTTTGCAGATTTATTGTTATTCTTCAAGATTGCATAGTATTCCATTGTGTGAATGTAACAAAATCATTTATCCATTGATGGGCACTTAGGCTGTCTCCATTTTTTTTGCTATTGTGAATAATGCTGCTATGAACATTGGTGTGCATATATCTACTAGTGTTCTGGCTTGTATTTCCTGTGGATATAAGGAGCTCTAGTAGCGTAGTGGTTACGAATCGGGCTGTGAACCTTAAGGTCAGCAGTTCGAAACTACCAGCTGTTCTGTGGGAGAAAGATGAGGCTTTCTGCTCCTGTAAAGATTTACAGCCTCGGAAACCCTGTACAGGGTCGCTATGGGTTGGAACTGACTCGACGGCACTTTAGCAACAACAACATACTGGTGCTGCAGGATAATGCACTGGACTACAAGGTCAGTTTGAACTGCAAGATTAGTGGTTCAAACCCACCAGCCGCTCTTTGGAAACCCTACACAGGGTTATTGTGAGTTGAGCTGACTTGACAGCACTTAACAACAACCAAGTAGAGGGATCACTGGGTCACAAGGTATTCCTGTTTTCAACTTTATGAGAAAGTGCCATGCTGTTTTCCAGAGTGCTTAAACCACTTTATAATCCCACCAGCAATGTAGGAGGGTCTTGGTCTCTCCATACCCTCACCAGCATTTGCTGTTTTCTGCTTTTTTGAATTCGCTGTTATTGCTAGTGTGAAATGATAAAATGATATCTCACTGGTGCTTTGATTTGCAGTTCTATAATGGCTAATGATCATGAACATTTTTTCATATGTTTGTTGGTTGCCCAAATGTCTTCCTTGGTGAAGTGTCTGTTCATGTCCTGTGCCCATTTTTTAACTGGATTGTCTTTTCCTTGTAGAGGTGTTATAGTTTTCTATAGATTTTAGATATTTGTCCCTTATCTGGTATGTCATTGCAAAAATCTTTTTTTTCCCCATGGTATGGCGCTTCCTCAGAAAGTGGGAAACAGAAATACCTTATGATGTAGCACTCCCTCTACTTGGTATATATCCACAAGAAACATAAGCCAGGACTGGAGTAGATATATGCACATCAGTGTTCACTGCAGCACTGTTCACAGTAGCAAAAGATGGAGACTGCCTAAGTGCTCATCAATGAAAGAATGGATAAACACACATGATAAATATGCAAAACACCTCATAACATGGATTTGTAAAACACCTCATAACATGGATAAACCTGGAGGACATTATGCTGAGTGAAATTAGTCAACCACAATAGGACCAATATTGTATGAGACCATTATTGTAAAAGCTTAAGAAAAGGTTTCCATACTAAAAGAAACATTCTTGGATGGTTGCCAGGGGTGGGAGGGAGTGGAGAGTAATTCACTGGCAATATACAAAAAGAGGGAGGGTGGCAGAAGAATAATGAAGATAGGTGAAGATATAGGGTGGTATGCATAGGCTAAAGGGGACACAGGTAAATAATGATATATACACAACCTTGGAGCTACAGTACTGTGCATAGATACATGGATTGAGACATAGGCTGAAAGGGTAAAGGAAGAAGAATGGTATATATGTATATATTTATGTCACCCATAAATATATGAGTTTGAAAGAGGATATTTACATATGAGTATTTACCTTTCATGCAAACATAACTATGAATGTGGTAGAGCATACAGCAAGCAAAATGATAAAAACTTCCTAGCTATTATCAAACATCTTAAGGCAAGGAGTTGATGGTCCTGGGGGCTCAGGAGCATAATCTCAGGGAACACCATTGTCAACTGTCAAAACTTAATCCACAAAGACAATGTTCTACATCCTGCTTGGGTATGTAGCGTCTGGAATATGGAAAGTGGCCTTCTGAGTTGCAGGTATTGGTCTCTCCATGTGTGGAAGAAAGAAGAATGATAAGAATAGAAGAGACTTGGATCAATTATCCCAATGAACTAATGGATCATGTGAACTCCAGTCTCCATGACTCCAAGACTAGAAGAACTAGACAGTGCCCAGTTATTACTTCCAACTGCTCTGAAAGGGATCACAAGAGGATCCCGCATAGAGTGGGAGAAAATGTGGAACAAAACTCAAAAACATTTCATTTGAAAAACAAATAACAACAACAACAAAAAAAGTGGGTTTACTGGTCAGAAAGAGACTGGAGGAACATGAGATTATGGCCCTCAACCACCCTTTAGATCTGGAAAGGATCTATCCACTCAGGGAGCAGATAGGAAGACAACAACACTAGCAAGGTATACTCACCATGGAATGGTCAATCATTCAAAATCAGAAGGGCAACATTTACCTAAAGAAAGTTGAGAAGGGATAGGAAAGTGGGTGGAATGCAAATAGGAACCCAGGTAGGAAGCGATATAACTGTTATAGCATGGAGGGACTTGTAATCTTTGAGCTGAAATAAAATATATGATTTGTTGAATGTAAAGCTGATGATCTGGTCTGTAAACCTTCACTCAATTCGCAATAAAAAGTTAAAAAAAATTTCCTAGTCTGTGGTGGTAGGGTGCCGTGGAGTCAGTTCTGACTCATAGTGACCCTGTATAGGGTTTCTGAGGCTGTAAATCTTTATGGGAGCAGAAAGCCTCATCTTTCTCCCACGGAACAGCTAGTAGTTTCGAACTGCTGACCTTGAGGTCGTGACCAGAGCTCCTTCCCAGTCTGTGGACTACTTTTTTATTCTTTCTATGAAATCTTTTGATGTATATAACTGCCTAATTTTTAGGAGGTCCTATGGGTCGGAACCAACCTGACAGCACTTCACAACAAGAAGTCATCTATTTGGTCTTCTAATGACAGTATGTTTTTTATAATGTTTTACAGCATATGAATGTCATGTATTAGAGCTCCTAAGTTTATCCCTGCTTTTTAATTAATGATCTATATAGTTTTAGGTTTTACATTTAGGTCTTTAATCAACATTGAGTTTGTTTTTTTTATATGGTATGAGATACGGGTCTTGTTTCATTCTTCTGCAAATTGACTTCCAGTTTTACTAGCACCATTTGTTGTGTTCCTGATTTAATGTGTTTTGACCCTTTGTCAAAGATTTACTACTGAGTTCTCAATTCTGTTTCATTGATTTATGTATCTTTTGTCACAGTAGGCTGTTTTGACCATTGTATAGTAAATTTTGAGATCAGGGCATAAGAGACTTCCAACTTTGTCCTTCTTAAGCAGCACTATGCTTATCCGAGGTTTCTTTTCTTTCCATATAAAGTTCACAATAATTTTTTCCCATCTTTTTAAAGAATGATGTTGGAATCCAGATTGAGATTCTGTTATAACTATAGATTGCTTAGCGTAGTATTGACATTTTCACAATGTTAAATCTTCCTATCTATGAGATGCCATATTCTTCCATTTTAAATTGCTTTTTGCAAAGGATCCCATCAGAAGAAGATCAGACTGGCTAATAGCTTTCTTCATAGTTTTGTGGTATAGCTCAAATACATATTTCTTCTTTGTCTCCCAGTAAACTCAGCTATCATTAATATCACATGCAAGTAAAATTTTGCTAAAGATAATTCAAAAACAACTGCAATAGTACATTGACAGGGAAATGCCAGACGAGGATGTGGAATGAGGGGTATCATTGCTGATGTCAGATGGACCTTGGCTGAAAGTATAGAATATCAGAAAGACATTTACATATAGATGACATTTTGAAGAATGAGTATTCCAGAATACTTAATTGAAACTCAAGAGGAATTTGTACAAAGACCAAGAGGCAATCCTTTGAACAGAACAAGGGGATACTGAATGGTTTAAAATCAAGAAAGGTGTGCTCAAGGGTTGTGATCTTTCACCATACTTTTTCCATTTGTATACTGAGCAAATAATCCAAGAAGCTGGATTATATGGAGAAGAATGTGGCATCAGAATTAGAGGAAGGCTTATTAACAACCTTGCTTGATGAAAGGGAAGAGTATTTAAAATACTTGTTGATGAAGATCAAAGATCACAGCCTTCAGTATGGGTTGCACCTCAGTGTAAAGAAAACAAAAATCTTCACCACTGGACCAATAAATAACATCGTAATAAATAGAGAAAAGATTGAAGTTGTCAAAGACTTCATTTTGCTTGGATCTACCGTCAACATTCATGGAAACAGCAGTCAAGAAATCGAATGACATATTACATTAGACAAATATGCACAAGATCTCTTTAAAGTGTTGAAGAGCAAAAATGCCAGTTGAGGACTAAGGTGCTCCTGACCCAAGCCATGGTATTTTCCATACCCTCATGCGCATGTAAAAGTTGGACAATGAATAAGGAAGTCCATGGAAGAATTGATGCATTTGAGTCATGGTGTTGGAGAAGAATATTAAAAGTACCATGGACTGCTAGAAGAAAAACAAATCTGTGTTGGAAAAAGTACAACCAGAATGCATCTCTAGAAGCCAAGATGGCCAGACTTTGTCTCTTATACTTTGGACATATTATCAGGAGGGACCAGTCCCTAGAGAAGGACATAATGCTTGGTAAAGTGAAGGGTCAGTGAAAAGAGTGAGACCCCTAGTGAGATGAATTGGCACAGTTACAGCAGCAGTGGGCTCAAGCTTAACAACAATTGTGAAGATGGCGCAGAACCAGGTAGTGTTTTGTTCTGTTGTGCATGATTGGAACCAACTCAATGGCACCTAGCAACAACAGTATAATTTTGGGGATTTCTGAGTAATAAGAAGCTGATCCCTTTTAAAGTGCACCTGTGTAGTGTGGTTCTTTCTTTTTGCCATTTCATGTTTGATCTATTATAACTTTCTTTCCTCTAATTTCAGGTCCACAGCAAAGGTTTGAAGCTAGGGATCTATGCAGATGTAGGAAATAAAACCTGCGCAGGCTACCCTGGGAGTTTTGGACACTATGACATTGATGCCAAGACCTTTGCTGACTGGGGAGTAGATCTGCTAAAATTTGACGGTTGTTACTGTGACACTCTGACACATTTGGTAGATGGTATGTTTCACTCAAGAAATTTAGCCATGAGTAAAAGGAAGAAATTTACCCAGGTAGCTGACATGCATCCAAGGAACCAGTCTGTAGATTTTAAATACCTAGTCATAATACTAGAAATAATGACTTTCAATGTCTTAATGCCTGTTAGTATCTTCTCTTCTTTCATTTTGCCCATTCATTCATTCATGTAAAAATTCATGTATGCCTAATCCTGGCTAATAGTGTACTTTTTTATTTTGAAAGGCCTCTAAAAGTAAATTAATGGCACTAACAGCTAAGCACCTGGCTACTAACTGAAAGGTTGGTGGTTCAAATCCCAGCAGTCTGGGAGGTACTATACACTATTTAAACAGCAAACATCCACCCATCTCTGCTGCTAGTTTAAAATATAAGCATCGACGTTCTAAACAGCTTCTTTAAAAATAGATAAAGTACTGGCTGTACACTTCTTTCCTTAGTTTACCCATTGTTTTCTCATATAGGTTATAAGAAAATGTCCTTGGCTCTGAACAGGACTGGCAGAAGCATTGTGTTCTCTTGTGAATGGCCCCTTTACGTGAGGCCCTTTCATAAGGTGAGTTCGTGAGCCCAGAATCTAATAGAGCATCGCTGATTTTTAGAACTTGAGAGCCTATCACAAAAATCTTAAAAGTTACTAGTGTAACTTTACTTAGGACTATTGTCTTAGGCTAGGTTTTCTAGAGAAGCAAAACTCAGTGAAACATATATGTGTGTATATATATATATATATATATATATATGGAGAGAGAGAGAGAAAGAGAAGTTTATTATCAAGGAAAGAGCTTATAATAGTAGAGTCCCAAGTCCCCAGTAAAGGAAAGTTCCTCCTGCGTGTCCATTATATTGAGAGCAGGCCACACCTCCAAGGAAGCATCTATTCAATTAATTGGCTGCTCATCATAGTGGTAACTATGTCTGTATTAGGTTTTATCACCATGGGGATAAGCACATTCCAACTGCTAAATCTCTGGTCTAGTCCTGGTCTAGTCAAGTTGACACAAAACCCTAACCATTTCAACTATCATTCTACCATCTCCCCAAGAAGCCAGTCACTTCTCCCCCTCCCCACCCTCATAATTATACTCCAAACCACCATCATTCGGGAAGTCATCTCTAATTCGTCCCTTTATCTCACCATTCACATTCTGTCCACCAGCAATCCTGTCCAGTAGTACTTCCAAAATACTCGTATATCTTGAATCAGTCCACTGCTACTGCCCTCATCATCCTAGAAACTGCTGTAACAGTCTGACCTGCTTCTACTTTCTACCCACCCACCTTCCTCCTAATCCCTGTTTCACACAATGCCAAAGTGATCTTGCTAAAATATAAATAGAATTATAACCCTTCCCTGCTTAAAACCCATTGAGCTTCCATTGCATTTGGAATAAAATCAAACTCCGTACCATGGCCTTCCTGACCCAATTTGATCTGCCTCATTTTCCAGCACTCTTTCCCTTGCTACACCGGTTTTCTTTTCTCCACTGGATCCTTCATACATCCCATCCCTACTGCTGCCTTAGAGCCTTTACACTTGTTTTTTTTTCTGCCTGGAATGTTCTTCCCTCAAGATTTTTAAATGGCCAACTGTTTATTATTGAAGTCTCCTACCAAATGCCACATTTGAAGAATGAGAAGACAGGTGTTCTTTACTTTACAATATACCTCTATCCATTAATTGGAGTGGCAATGTAGGATCAGCACTGGACAGCTAACTGCAAGGTCAGCAGTTCAAACCCACCAAGCTGCTCCTTAGAAACACTTTACAGAGTCGCTGTGTGTTGGAACCAACTCAATGGCACTTAACACTCATTTATTATCACATTGCCTTGTGTAATTTTTTCCTATTGCTTAGCACTGTGTGTTGTTGATGTTTGTCTAGAATGTAAACTCTGCTGTATTCCTACCATATGATAACTATCGGATAATGAATGAATCCCTATTTATTTCTAATTTCTATAAAATATTCTCACCATCATAAACTTCAGATGTAAACTTTTATGAATTCCATTAATAAATTGCATGCCTGGGATTCTGATTGGTTTTTATATGCTTGATGATGATGAGTCCTGTGGAATTTTGCAACTTTTACTTTTATTTAAATCATTTTAGTTTTGTATTTCTAACTATAAAAGTAATACATGATTATTTTTAATTTGAAAACAGTAACGAAAATCTAAGTCACCCATAACCTTAACACCTTTAGGTAAATTTCCAGCATGAACAGTATTAAAACATTTTAAGCAACGATTTTAAGCTCTATCACCTACTTCTGAAGCATACTTCTTACAATGAAATGCCAATAATAGGAATGTAGATGGAGCTCTGTTAACTAGAGAAGGCCACAATTGCCTCTTTTCAACTTGACTGTTTTCATTCTTACAAGGATTTTGTTGTTCAGGGCCTTCCACTTTGTTCTGACTCACAATGACTCTGTACAGGGTTTCTGAGTGGTGGGTTTGAACCGCCAACTTTGTGCTTCAAAAAGTTGCATATCCTACAGCGCCACATTAGAGAGTAAAAAGAAAGAACTTTTCTCTGTTTGCATAGCCTAATTACACAGAAATTCGGCAGTACTGCAATCACTGGCGAAATTTTGATGATGTCTCTGATTCCTGGCAAAGTGTGAAGCAGATTTTGGACTGGTCATCTTCTAACCAGGCCACAATTGTTGACATCGCTGGACCAGGGGGTTGGAATGACCCAGATATGGTAAGAACCTTGAATCGTCCTTGTTCAAATCCTTGGGAGGAGCCTCTACTTGAGTGTACTTACAGAAGGGTGGGTACTGTTTCCTCTTCTCTTATTTTGACTATTTTCTTTGTCCCAGTTAATTATTGGCAACTATGGCCTCAGCTGGGATCAGCAGGTAACTCAGATGGCCCTCTGGGCTATCATGGCGGCTCCCTTATTCATGTCTACCGACCTCCGGCACATCAGCCCTCAAGCAAAAGCTCTACTTCAGAATAAGGATGTAATTGCCATCAACCAGGATCCCTTAGGCAAGCAAGGGTACCTACTTAGAAAGGTATAGTAATTCATGTTCTGTTGGAGAAAATGGGAGACTAGTTTATGGTATAACTCATCCAAATATTCATTTTGGGTATTTAAAGTTGGCTTCATTTCCAATTACCAAGGTTTTCTTTAGCCTAAATTCTGTTATATGAGGACATGTACAGATGTTGAAAATATTTGTATTTTGTTTTGGGTTTATCTTCTTTGTACTAAGTAATGAGACTTTGTGATTCTTAGAACCATTACTTTATTTCTAAAATACTCTATTTAAAATAACAAAACTTGTTGCTATTGAATTGATTCAGACTCATAGCAGCTGTATGTGTTGCAGAACAGAAATACACTCTGTGTCACCCAAGGGCTCTAAAATATGCTAAAGGGTAATTTTTTCTTTCTCAAACTAAAAGTACTTGAGAGTTTTGACAAGAAATGAGGCAACTGATTGCCAGTTACCAATTTATTACATCTATATTCTTTGGTTTCTTTTCAGTACCACAACTTTGAGGTGTGGGAACGACCTCTCTCAAGATTAGCCTGGGCTGTGGCTGTAAGAAATTTACAGGAGCTAGGTGGACCTCGTTCTTATACCATTTCAGTTACTTCTGTGGGTAGAGCAGTGGCCTGTAAACCTGCCTGCTTTATCACACAGCTTCTCCCTGTGAAAAAAGAGCTTGGGTTATTTGAATGGACTTCAACCTTAAAAACGAAAATAAATCCCGTAGGCACTGTTTTGTTTCAGATAACAAACCAAGCTTAAGCCAAACTACACCAAAGCACTTTCTTCAAAATGCTAAAAATGACTTTACCATGCTATTTCCTGTCTACCCGTCCTTCATTCCCATTTATTGAATAAAATCTTCTAAACTTAAACTCTTAAACTACTTGTAAAGGTGTCTATTGAATACTTACCATGTGCTAGGCACTGTTTGAGGTGCTTAACATGTATTGGACTCATTTTAACCCACATGACCAATTCAAGTATTCACTCTATGGTGGTGTGGTGGCAGTGGTTCCAACTTTGAGCAATCTAGATTTTCCGAGTTTGTAAATCTTTGCAGGAGCAGAAGGCTTCATTACTACATAGATGGCAGAATTTGAACCCAGACTCTAGTCATTACACTGCTGCCTACTGAGGTAACGTATTTGGGTAGCTCTGCTTACAACTTTTGTCAATTTAAGGACAGAATGAAGTAAGTACCCATGTGGGAACAGCCATGATAAATGGGAACTTACAATCTGGAACTGTTAAGTGCTGTCAGTTCTGACCCATAGCGACCCTGTATAGGGTTTCTATATAGTGGCTGGTAAGCTTGAACTGCCAACCTTGTGGTTCAAACCAATTGTGCAGTCCATCGCCACACCAGAACTAGTGTTTATAGAATGAAGATGCCTTCCTTTTACCAAAACTAGAGGAATGAGATTTAACAAGATGCAAGATGGGGAGTACATACTTCTGTTCAGATGGCATGCCTCTTTCATGGTGTTCTGCAGTCAAGGCTTCGAGCCTTTTATAATCCTGAGTATAAAGAATGGCATGCACTTGCTCTTTCATCAATGTTCCAAATCAAAAAAAGGGTCACTCAAAACACAATGTTGTGATCATTCCTTTTGCTTTTCAATAAAATCAAAAAGCCTTCAAGCTGATAAAACACTGATAGTGACTGTGACATAACATAGCTCCTTCAGTTCCCATCTAGTTGGAACTATAAGGTATCTTAATAAAAATGAGAATTGGTGAACCCACTTATTTTTCTACACTACCAGTCACATAAAGTGAAAACTACTGTATCCCAGGAATGCACTTGAAATCTTTCAGTGACACATTTTAATCTTTTTGAGGATAATCTTGGGAGGATAGCAAGGACTGTCCTGAGAATTTTGTTGGGAAACATACTACCTACCCTACAACCCTGACCTTGCCCCTTCACAGGTCTATGTTCTCAAACTCACAGAACATTGAAAACAGTTTGAGTCCCTAGATGCCAAAAGTGCCATTTTGATATGGTGTGCATCCAAGAGAACAGGATTATTTAGAGGATTACAGATGTACACACCTTCAGAAATGTACAGACCTAGACAGAGGATATTTTTTGGGGGGGGGGGCAGATTTTAAAGTAGCAAAGTATGTGTGACATTATTTCCCACTCATGCTGAGGCTTTTAATAGATGACACATAGTTTATTTCCCTCCCACCTGACAAAATGAAACCACATGGTATGAATATAACATCAAGATTTTATTGTTTTAATAATAAAACAAGATGACGCTTAGAACTGGATCACCTGGCCCTGTAATAGAAAAGAAACGAAAAGAATGAATTTGGTGTTTTGCAAGGAATCTCTGCTGGATCACAAACCATCCATGTCCCCCTAAATTAACTATACCATCCTTTATAAGCCTCATCATTCTTCATTTCCTACTCAAGCCAATAATATCAGCAGCATACTCTATACCTTCAGCTATGACTAGTGTAATTTATAATAAAGCTACATAGAAACCATGGGACCTTCCAATTAGTTTTATACCTTTCTCTTCTTATCTCCTCCCAGTTCAAAATGCTTGCACCTCTTAATAGCCAACATCCTCTTAGATCTGCAGTTTGACTCAACACATTCAAGCCTCAACACAATCTTCTTTGTAGTTTTAGCCTGGAATAAGATAAGTCAAAACTTTCATAAATTTGCAAAAAATCATTCCTTAAAACCAAAACAATATGCTTATGTAAAATCAAGTACTACTTAAAGTAAAGCCTTGGGAATGATAAGAGCTGTGACAATTGAACTTTAGCCACATGGAGGCAATCATGTCCTTAAAATCTTTGTAAATTTGCTCAGCTTTCCCAGCCTGTCCCTTCAGAATTCTACTGCTACTACTTTGCAGTTCTCGTTACCCAAGGCACTCAAGCATTCCTTTTACCAAAGTAGACACCAAGCCATTTATTGCACATAATATAACACTAAAGCCATCCTAGAAATGCTTTTTTGCAACTAGGCTAACTGAGGAGCAGTTTGCAAAGTCGAAAGAAAAATGTTAAGCTTTCTGCGGTAGCCGAATCACCTAGAGTGGGACAGAAATTTAGCCTGAGAATGACATAGAATTAAGGAGCCAGTGGAAGGCCTAATTGCCTATTCTCAAGTTTTAAGGAAGACAAAAAAGAGTTGCACTAAGATGTCACTTTGAGCATTAAGGTGCACCTGGCCCAGGCCATGGTATTTTCAGTCATCTAAATGTAGTGGTTATGAATCAGGCTGCGAACCTCAGGGTCAGCAGTTCGAAACTACCAACTGTTCTGCGGGAGAAAGATGAGGCTTTCTGCTCCCGTAAAAGTAAAGATTTATAGCCTTGGAAACTCTGTACAGGGTCACTATGAGTCAAACCAACTCCAGGGCACGTAACATACTCATGTGAAAGGTGGACAATGAATAAGGAAGAATCCATGCATTTGAAATACGACACTGAAGGTTACTGAAAGCAACATGGACTGCCAGAAGAACAAACAAATCTGTCGTGGAACATGTTCCAGCAGAATGTTCCTTAGAAGCAAGGGTTACTTTGGTCATATTGCCATGAGGGACCAGTCCCTGGAGGACATCGTGCTTGGTAAAGTGGAGTTGTTGGTGCATTTGAATCACTGATCTTACAGTTTAGCAGTTCAATGCTTATCCTACAACATGGTCTGTGAAAAAGTGGAAAACCATTGCTGATATGGATTGACAGTGGTTGCAACAATGGTCTCAAACATAGTACAATTGTGAGGATGGCACAGTTCTGTATGTAGGGTTTCTATGATTGGCTCACCTAACATGTCACCACAGGCAACTTGAATTACTTCAGTATATCCATCCATTACCATCGAAGTCAATTGCGCCTCATAGCAACCCTGTATAGGGTGGCTTCTGAGGCTGTAAATCTTTATAGGAATAGAAAGCCTCATTCAAGGAGGCTTCAAAAAAGCTCGTGGAAAAATGGAAAGGACTAGTGACAAATTCACAGCCTTTACCACACCAAAAAGGAGCTCTGGTAGGTTATGAGTCGGGCTGGTAACCTCAAGGTCAGCAGTTTGAAACTATAGCCGTTCCAGGCGACAAAGATGAGGCTTTCTGCTCCCGTAAAGATTTACAGCCTCGGAAACTACAGGGTCACTATGAGTCAGAACTGACTCCACAGCACATAACCACCACCACACCAAAGAGTCTTGGTGTGGCCCTGTGGGTTAATGTGCAGGACTGCCAAGTTGAACTGCAAGGGTGGCAATCCAAGCCCACCAGTCGCTCCTCAGAAACCCTATACAGGACTGCGATGGGTCAGAACCGACTCAATGGCAAAGGGAACTCCTGGTGTGGTGCTGTAGGATCAGCACTGGACAGCAAACCATAAGGCTGACAATTCAAATCCACAAGCTGCTCCTTGGGAACCCTATACAGGGTGGGGGTAGGAGTCAGAACTGACTCAATGGTACTTAGTAACACCACGAACACACCAAGGAGTCCTGGTGACACTGTAGAATAAGCAATGGACTGCTAACTACAAGGTCTGCGGTTCAAACCCACCAACCACTCCTTGGGAAGCCATATACAGAATCAATGAGTAGAAAGCAACTCAATGCACGACCACCACCACAGTTCCTGGGAAACATGTCAAATATCAATGATCACGAACCTTCTTCCGGAAAATTGGCTTAGTCTGCCCACCATATCCACTCTGTTTCCTGTCATAACGACGCTTTCCTGGAAATTTAAAATCAAGTTATTTGTTATGGTACGCCAGAAGGTTATATCATAACAGGTATGTGTTAGTCCTCTGACCCTGTGTATGCAATGCCCAAATCCTCTAACTCACAAATACAATGCCCAAACCCAGAGAGAAACAAACAAACACACACAGACCTGAGAATGCAAACTACAACACCTGACACCACCACCAATGCCACACTTACCCTGGGCATACAGAGACTCTTTGCCCTTCTTGTATTGTGTCACTTTGTGGGGTTGATGCTTGCCACACTTCTTACAAAAAGTCTGGCGGGTTTTAGGAACGTTCACCTAGTAAGACATGCAACGTTATCAGACCACAATAGTACGACGCCCGTACTGCAGCAGCCCTAAACATGGACGCTTAATTCCTAGCTAAGAAACAACCCTCCTGTAATTTACTAGAAAAGGACCCAGCACCACGTACTTCGGTAGATCACCCTCCGAGAGCCCCCGGGAGGGAGGGGATCTACCACAAAAGAGGGCTGACCAACCCCGGCTGTGTCTACTTCTTTGATCCTACCACTTCAATTCGTTAGCCCCAGATCCTGATCCATTCGGAAACGGACAGAGAGAAATTGGTTTCTTTAGTGTATCGAGTCCACGCAGGAATACGGACCTGTTCTGGGGCAGTGTCGTTAACAGGAGGAAAAGATTAAAGCGGATGTTACCAAACCCACTCCCAAGCTCATACCATGTCTGCGGGAGCGCTACCGGAACGAAAAGAAGGCGGAAAGGCCGGAAACGGAAGTATATACGACCTTCGCGATCGCGCTTCTTTATGGGAGATGGTGGGCGCGACCATAGAGTTTAAGCCTATGTGCGCAGCGCCCTCCGGCGGCTAAGTGAAAATAACTTCGAACGACCGGCGGGGAGCTTAAGGAAGAACTTGGCCTAAAGCCTTTTTGTCTTCTCCTGCCCCCTAGCTTTGCAACTTTTCATCACATCATTACTTTCTGTGGACGGTGCTACTTAGCAGCGTTTAGTGGAGGGAGCTGCGCTCGGCCCGGGCCCTCTGGCCTCCCTTGTTCCCAAGAAAAGCAAGAACTCAAGTCAAATGGAAGGGTCTTCCATGCATCCATGTTTCATTCCTATTCCGTCTCAAGGGTACAGGTAACATCTTTAGCAGCGAACTGTTGGTTCACTGACAGCTCCAGTTCATCTGTCACATGGTCCCTTCAATAAGTATTTATTGAATGCCTGTTGTAATGTGGTGCTGTGGGATAAAGCACTGGACCTCAAGGTCGGGTATGAACCATAAGTTCGGCAGTTCAAACTCACCTGCCGCTTCATCACTATGACTCACCGGCACATAACATTATGTGCCTGGCGCTATTCAAGACAGGGAACTCAGTAATTAAATAATGTTGTTGTTATTGTTATGTGCCATGGAGTCGGTTCTGACTCATAGCGACCTTGTACAGGGTTTCCGAGGCTGTAAATCTTTACAGGAGTAGAAAGCCTCATCTTTCTCCCGCGGAACAGCTGGTAATTTCGAACTGCTGACCTTGAGGTTCATAGCCCAATTCGTAACCACTAAGCTACCATAATGTCATAAATGCATACTTATAGTCTAAGTACTTTAAAGAAAATAAATAATTATCAGCATCAAAGTACACCTCTTGTTGAGGGAGTGAGAGTTGGCTTCTCTAGGTTCTGAAAAGTGTCAACGAAATTATTCAGCTTCTGCAATAGCAATAGATAGTGGTCAAGAGATAGAATGGAGCCAGCTGCTTTTCCTTTGCTTGCATACCTGCATGTGGCCGAAGACTTATGCTAGGTTTCAAGGGAGTCTAGGAGAGAAAGACAGCCGGGTTATGTTGAATTACTTTCTTATTAATCTGCCAGGCAGGGTACTAAACAGTTAAAATGGCTTCTCATGTAATTCTCAGTCATTCTAGGAGGTAAGTGGTACTCTTCCCAATTTATCCATGTAGAAATTGAGGCCATAGGATGCTAAACGATTTGACAAATATTGCCAGTATTTAGTGGATACAGGATACAAACTCAGAATGACTCCAGAACCTGGGTCGCTTTACATTATACAATACTGCTGTTGTATTAAACAATATAACTTGTTGTTATTGTTAAGTGTCGTCAAGTAGATTCTGACTCGTAGCAACCCTGTCTAGGGTTTCCGAGGAGCTGCTGGTGGATTTGAACCGCCGACCTTGAGGTTCAAACCAACCTTGCTGTGCAACACATTATCCTGCAGTGCCACATGATGGCACTTAACAACAACAACAATAATTATTGAGCATTTATATGCCCTGGAAGTTTGGTGGCTCCATATGATAAGTACTTGACTGCGAACCACAAGGTCCTCGGTTCAAGTCTGCCAGCCTCTCTGCAGAAGAAAGATGAGGCTTTTGGCTCCCGCAATGATTTAAAACTCGGAGACCCTATACACTGTCTCTATGAGTTTGAACCAATTCAATGGCACTTAAGAACAATATGCCAGGCATTCTCCTAATCATTCCTACATACTAACTCTTGTTAATTCTGACAACATCCCAGGAGTTTTGTACTATCATTCCTAGTTTCCACCACTCATCATCTGTCAGCTTATGGTACTGTGATGGCTTATGTATTGCTGTGACTCTGGAAGCTATGCCACTGGTATTTTAAATACCAACAGGATCACCCATAGTAGACAGGTTTCAGGTGGGCTTCTAGGAGAAGATAGGTTAGGAAGAAGGGGAGATGAACTACTTCCGAATATTTAGTCACTGAAAACTTTATGAATAGCAGTGGGACACTGTCAGCACCAGAATAGAATATTGAAACATGTTGAAGAGCATCAGAATATTGTTGTCTGGTATAGTGCTGGAATTTGAGCCCCTCAGCTTGGAAGGCACTCAAAATATGACTGGGGAAATCTGTCTACTAACAGTAGAGTTGTGCGTGATGACATAAATGGAGTAAAGCTTTTGGAACCATCATTTGCTGATGGGCCACAACTCAAAATGAAGAGAAGCATCTGTAAACATCCATTAATAATCAGAACATGGAACATATGAAGTACACATCTAGAGAAATTGAAAATTGTCAAAAAATGAAATGGAACACAGAAACATTGATATCCTGGCAGTAGTGACTTGAAATAGACTGGTATTGGCCATTTTGAATCTGACAATCACATGGGTTATTATGCCAGGAATGATAAATTGAACATATCAAGATCTGTCTTGAAGTACAGTGTTGTCTGTGATAGGATAATATCCATTCAGCTACAAGGAAGGCCACTTAATACCACTATTATTCAAATTTACTCACTAACCACAAAGTCAGTGATGATGAAACTGAAGAATTCTACCAACTTCTTCAGTCTGAAATTGATCAAGCATGCCATCAAGATGTGTTGATAATTACTGGTGACAGGAATGCAAAGGTTGGAAATTAACAGGAAGGATCAATAGTTGGAAAATATGGCCTTGGTGATAAAAACGATGCTGGAGATGGCATAATAGAATTTTGCAAGACCAATGACTTCTTCACTGCGAATTCCTTTTTAAAAGAGCATAAAAGACGTTAGACACATGGACCTCACCAAATGGGATACACAGAAATCAAAGTGACTACATCTGTGGAAAGAGGCAATGGAAAAGCTCTGTATCATCAGACAAAACAAGGCCATGGCAGACTATGAAACAGATCATCAATTGCTCAAATGTAAGTTCAGGCTGAAGCTGAAGAAAAGTAAAATAAGTCCACGAGAACCAAAATATGAACTTGAACATATTCTACCTGAATTTAGAGCTCATCTGAAGAACAGATTTGATGCATTAGATACTAAAGACTGGGGAGACCAGAAGAGTTGTGGGATGACATCAAGAGCATCATACAGGAAGAAAGCAAAAGGTCATTAAGAAGATAGGAATGAAGGAAAAGACCAAAATGAATGTCTGAAACTTGCTCTCCAGCATAGAGTTGCTAAAGCAAATGGGAAACATGAGAAGGTAAAAGAGCTGAATAGAAAATTTCAAAGGTCAGCTCGAGAAGACAAAGTCAAATACTATAACAAAATGTGTAAAGACCTGGAGTTAGAAAAGAAAAGGATTTCTCAAGCTGAAGGGATGGAAGTAAAAATTCAAGCCTCAACTTGTAATATTGAAGGATTCTATGGGCAAAACATTGAATGATACAGAAAACATCAAAAGAAGAGGGAAAGAATATATAGTCACTGTACCACAAAGAAATGGTTGATATTCAACCATTTCAAGATGTAGCATATAATCAAAAGTCAATGATACTGAAGGAAGAAGTCCAAGGTGCATTGAAGTCATTGGCATAGAACAAGGCTCCAGGAATTAATGGAATACAAATTGAAATCTTTCAACAAACTGATGCCACACTGGAGGCACTCACTCATCTATGCCAAGAAATTTGGGGAAAAAACTAGCAGGTCAACTGACTGGAAAAGATCCATATTTATGCCCATTCCAAAGAGAGGTAACCCAATGCGATGTGGAAATCATCGGACAATATCATTAATATCGCATGCAAGTAAAATTTTGCAAAAGGTAATAATAATAATAAAAAAAACCAGCTGCAACCTTACATTGACAGAGAACTTTCAGAGGTTCAAGCCAGCTTTAGAAGAGGACATGGAACAAGGGATATCATTGCTGATATCAGATGGTTCTCTACTGAAAGCAGAGAATACCAGAAAGATGTTTGTTGTTGTTGTTAAGTGTCATGACTCATAGCAACCTTATGCACAACAGAACAAAACACTGCCCAGTCCTGGGCCAACCTCACAATCGTTGCTATGCCTGAGCCCATTGCTGCCACCACTGTGTCAATCCATCTCATTGAAGATCTTCCTCTTTTTCTCTGACCCTCCACTTTACCAAACATGATATCCTTCTCCAGTGATTGGTCCCTCCTGACAATATTTCTAAAGTATGAGAGATGAAGTTTGGCCATCCTGGCTTCCAAGGAGCATTCTGGCTGCACTTCTTCCAACACAGATCTGTTTGTTCTTTTGGCAGTCCATGGTACTTTGAATTTTCTCCTCCAACACCATAACTTAAATGCATGAATTCTTGTACAATCTTTTTAAATTACTGTCCAACTTTTGCATGCATATGAAGTTATTGAAAGTAACAGGGCTTGAGTGAGACACACTTTAGTCCTCAAACTGACATGTTTGCTCTTCAACATTTTAAAGAGGTCTTGTGCAGCCCATTTGCCTAATGTAATACGTCATTTGATTTCTTGAATGCTGCTTCCATGAGTGTTAATGGTTGATCCAAGAAAAATGAAGTCTTTGATAACTTCAATCATTTCTCCATTTATATAGATGATGTTTATTGGTCCAGTGGTGAGGATTTTTTTTTTTTTCTTTACATCGAGATGCAACCCATACTGAAGGCTGTGGTCTTTGATCTTCATCAGTAAGTATTTTAAGTCCTCTTCACTTTTAGCAAGCAGGTTGTATCATATGCATATGACAGGCTGTTAATGAGTCTTCCTGTGTTTTTCTTCATACAATCTAGTTTCTCAGATTATTTGCTCAGTATACAGATTGGATAAGTATGGTGAAAGAATACAACCCTGGCGCACACCTTTCCTAATTTAAAAAAATAAAAATAAAAAAAATTGGTGTCCTGTTGTTCTATTTGAACAACCGCCTCTTGGTCTATGTACAGGTTCTTCATGAGCACACTTAAGTGTTCCAGAATACTCATACATTGCAATGCTGTTCATAGCTTGTCATGATCCACACAATGGACAGTGTTTGCATAGTCAATAAAGCACAGGTAAACATGTTTCTGGTATTCTTTGCTTTCAGCTAAGATCCATCTGACATCAGCAATGATATCCCTCGTTCCACGTTTACTTGTGCTTTATTAACTACACAGAATTTTTCAGTAATGTGGATCATGACAAGCTATGGACAACATTGCAGAGAATGAGTATTCTGGAATACTTAACTATGCTCATGATACCTGAACATAGACCAAGAGGCAGTTGTTCAAACAGAACATGATAACACCGAATGCTTTAATATTCGGAAAGGTGTGTGACAGGGTTGTATTCTTACACCATACTTACTCAATTTGTATGCTGAGCAAATCATCAGAGAAGCTGGATTATATGAACAAAAATGTGGCATCAGGATTGGAAGAAGATTCATTAACAACATGCAATGTGCAGATGATACAATCTTGCTTTCTGAAAGAAAAGAGGACTTAAAATACTGATGAAGATCAAAGACCACAGCCTTTAGTATGGGTTTCACTTCAATGTAATAAAAATAAAAATCCTCACCATTGAAGAGAACAAACAAGATGGCGGATCAAGTAGACATGCAGTGAGGAGCTCTGTCAGAAACAACACAGAATACTGGACCAAGCAGGCTCAGGGAATGGTGCCAGAACTCTGAACCACATATGAAGGAATATTTAGAAGGTTGGAAGGCTTACAGCTGGGGGACATTTGTAGCAGAAGCAAGAAATCCATTGCTTTCTAATTCAAGACAGTAAGCAGTTTCTAGAGCCACCATATTGGGTGAGACCAAGCGGGGGAAGGATCAGAGCAGCCACGGATGCATGACAGAACCGTGGAGATAAAGGTATAGACATTCATTTTTTGTGTGTATCTGTTCATTGGTCTCTTGCTGGCTGCACACCTCCATTCAGGTGATTAGAGGGGGTGGTGGAGTGAATGGACACCCCACCCCGACCCCCAGAGGGTTCTACTACACATGCGCACAGATCTCCTCAAAGATGAATGTGACAGTTTCCACTTAACCAAACGGCAGTGCAAAATGATCACAGCCAGCCCTGAACTGTTAACAGGGATTGTGGAGTGGGACAGGCAGACTAAAAAGGATATAGGCTGAAAATTAAATCTTGAGTTACTTCACAACAACCAACAGTGGCATCTTGAAATTTCTCAGGAAGAAGGGTGAAAAGGGAAGCCCATTTCCGGATGACATCTGCCTGGAGGCAATCAGAAAGCATAAAAAATGCCAAAATACACACCCATCTAAGTATTAAGGCCACAGATAACTCCTGAATATGCCCAAAAAACAGAAACAGATGACCATATCAGCTCATATCCACAAACGAGATAAAGTGACTGAGAAAAATGAGCTAGAACTAGACCTACACTCCATACTAGAAGATGGGCAGGCTTTGGAAATGCCTGAGAAGCAATTCAAAAAAATGATTATAAAATGTATCAAAACACTATATAATGGAGTTGAGAAAAATAAGGAAGAAGTCAGGAAAGTGCTACAGGAATAAGCAAATAACATAGATACAGCATTGAAAACAATTCAAAACCTACAGAAACAGGTCCAAACGATTAATAATAGAATATCAGAAATAGACAATACACTAAAAGGACAAAGGAGTAGAAGTGAAGAGATAGAAGCCAGAACTAGTGAGCTGGAAGATAAATCTCTCAACACTACTAGTATAGAAGAGGAAGTACAAAAAAAGGATTAAAAAAAAAATCAGAAGAAGGTCTAAAATTCATATTGAACAACATGAAGACGTATAACTTAAGAATTATCAGCATTCCATAGCAGGAATAATCACACAAATCCACAGAGGAGATAGTTGAAGAGCTTCTGGAAAAATTTTTTCCTAACATCCTGAAAAGCAAAAAGATAAGCATTCAAGAAGCTGAACGAACACCAGGAAGGACAGAACCTAAAAGAAAATCACCAAGACATATAATAATTAAACGCTCCAAATTCAAAGATAAGGATAGAATCCTGAAAGCAGCTAGGGAAAAGAGAAGTATAACATACAAAGGCAAGCAAATCAAATTAAGTTTGGATTTCTCAAAAGAAACCATGCAGGCAAGAAGGCGATGGGGAGACATATATAAAACCCTGAAAGATAAAACCTCCTGACCAAGAATCCTCTACCCAGTAAAGCTGTCAATCAAATACAATTGTGTAATCAAAACATTCTCAGATAAACAGAAGCTAAAGGATTTTGCCAAAGCCAACCCAGCCATGAAAAACATCCTAAACGGAGTTCTGTGGACTGAGAACCAAAAAGAACAGACAACAATCAGAGAATGACGTACGTGGCAGCATCCCCCTGAACCCAATCGACAAATGAAAGAGTCAAAAACAGAATAAAATGTTAAGAACAGAGGATCTGGGAGGTCAGTCTATGATCAAAACAATTACAAGGTGAAAGGTAAACACAGAGGAACAGAGATCCAGGTGATAAGAATGTGAGGTAGATTACAGGATAAAATAGACTGTCTTAAATGGAAGGAAGAATTAATGAAATATAAGGCAACCAAAAAAATAACAAAAATCCTCACCACTGGACCAATAAACAACATTCTTATCAACGGAGAAAAGATTAAAGTTGTCAAGGACTTCATTCTTCTTGGATCAACTGTCAACACTCACGGAAGCAGCAGTCAAGAAATTAAACGACGTATTGCATTA
>NW_006408644.1:8463902-8464645 GCF_000296735.1 Chrysochloris asiatica | reverse complement strand
AAGAATTGACACATTTGAGTTATGGTGTTGGAAGAGAATACTGAAAGTGCCATGGGCTACCAAAAGAACCAACAGATCTGTGTTGGAAGAAGTGCAGCCAGAGTGCTTCTTGGAGGCCAGGATGGCCAAACTTCGTGTCTTATACTTCAGACATATTGTCAGGAGGGACCAGTCGCTGGAGAAGGATATGTTTTGTAAGGTGAGGGTCAGAGAAAAAGAGGAAGACCCCCAGCGAGATGGATTGGCCAAGTGGCAGCATCGATGAACTCAAGCGTGGCAACAATTGTGAGGTTGGCCCAGGATCGGGCAATGTTTCGTTCTGCTGTTCATAGGGTTGCTATGAGTCGGTATTGACTCAATAGCACCTAACAACAACAACAACAGCAAGGTAACCACAACAGTGGGGTTGGGGTGGGAGGTTAGTTTGGGTGTTGGGAAGGGCAATGAAGGAAGGGGGAGGAGGGGAAGAATAAGATAGATAGAGGAACGCTGAGAAAGGTTTGCATGGGCCAAGTGGGACAGAGGTAAATAGTGATGCATGCTCAACCTTGGAACAACAGGGCTCTGTGATACAGGGATCTAGGCATAGTTTGGAGAGGGAAAATAGTGCTAAAATGCTTGACTGTCTTTGAACATTGGTTTCCCTTACCTACTATTGTAAAATAGACACTTGAGTGGGATAGAAAGGAATGTTGGGAAACATGATTAGAGAAAACTTGTAAGCCGGCCTTCAGCCAATAACT
>NW_006408644.1:8397017-8460371 GCF_000296735.1 Chrysochloris asiatica | reverse complement strand
AAAAAAAAAAAAAAATCAATCAAGACATTAAAAAAAAAAATCCTCACCATTGGACCAATAAACTTTGTTATTATTTCTATGTGTCATCGAGTCCGTTCTGACTCATAGCGACCCTGTATAGGGTTTCTGAGGAGCAGCTGGTGAGCTTGAACTGCTGACCTTATGGTTCAAGTCGACTTTGCAGTCCAGTGCACTAACCCACAGCACCGCATTCATATAAATGGAATAAAAATTGAAGTTGTCCAAGGCTTCATTCTTCATGGATTGGCCATCAACACTAATGGAAGCATCAGTCAAGAAATCAAACAATGTATTGCATTAGGCAACTCTGCTGTACAAGACCTCTTTAAAATGTTGAAGAGTAAAGATGTCAGCTTGAGGACTAAGTTGCGCCTGACTCAAGCCATGGTATTTTCAATAACTTCATATGCATGTGAAAGCTAGACAGTGAATAAGGAAGACCATAGAAGAATTGATGCATTTGAGTTATGGTATTGGAAGAGAATATTCAAAATACCATGGACTGCCAAAAGAACAAACATCTGTTCAGGAAGAAGTACAGCCAGAATGCTCCTTGGAAGCCAGGATGGCCAAACTTCGTCTCTCATACTTTGGAAATATTGTCAGGAGGGACCAATCACTGGGGAAGGATATCATGTTTGGTAAAGTGGAGGGTCGGAGATAAAGAAGATCCCCAATGAGATGGATTGACATAGAGGCAGCAGCGATGGGCTCAAGAGTAACAGTGATTGTGAGGTTGGCCCAGGACTGGGCAGTGTTTTGTTCTGTTGTGCATAGGATTGCTATGAATCATTACGGACTCGATAGTTTATCCCTGAGAAAACTTAGGCACAGGTGTCATGAAGTTCACGTACCCAATGGCGTACTGGTAGTTAACTCTGTGGGTTTGGAATTTGAACTCAGGTAGTCTTTAACTCCATAGCCTTTTACTTAACCTTATACAAAGGAAGCAGTGTCACCTGCAGGGTAGGGGGTGTTGAAGGGAGATACTAAGGCTGATGTGAGCTAAGATGCTGGAGGAGCCCATAAATTATGGACACAGGTCTGAAAACTTGGGGTCTCCTGTTTGCATAACCGTCCAGGAACACCCATAGGCCCTGAACTTACTTTTCAGTAAACCCAGTTTTGTTGAGTGGTCCCCAGGAATGAGATAATAAAAAATATTACTGTTACATTTCCTAAAAGTTTGTGTGTGTGTGGTTTTGCCAGTCAGCTTGCAGTATCACAGCACATTCTTCTTCTATATTTACATAGTCTCTTAGGCAATCCCACTGGCCTTTGGGGACTCTGTAGAGGTTTTTGATGTTCGTAACATGGAAACATAAACACAGTGAACATGGCCCTTCTTAATCTAATCAGTTATCCCTTATGTGACATGGTTTTGGTTTCTAATATCCATCATGTGACATGGTTTTCATTTCCTTGCCTAATTTCTGATTTGAACATGATTCTGCTCATTAATTTTCCATAAGATGAGGCACTGAGAACTGAACACAGACCCTAAATATGCCTTGTTCTTATAGAGTAGGTGGCAAATTCACTTTCCTGTCTATACATTTAAATTCTCCAAGAGAAGCCTAATGTCACCTTATCTTTTCAGGAAGCCTTGTCACTGGCATGACATTTCACTTGATTGTTGTTGTTATTAAGTACTGTCAAGTTGGCTCTGACTCATACCAACCCTGTACAGGGTTTCTGAAGAGCCGCTGGTGAGTTGGAATCATCGATCTTGTGGCTCAAACCGGCCTTACAATCCAGTGCTTATCCTACAGTTCCACAGCTGGACTGTTGTTAAGTGCCATCGAGTTGGTTCTGACTCATAGGGATCCTTTAGAGGGTTTCCAGGTGGCACAGGCAAGGAATATCCTGAGGTTTGCGTTCCCTCTTCCTCTGTTCTCTCCTCCCTTGTTTCATTCTCCCATCTTATGCTTAGCAACTCCCAGTCCCCACCTCAAAATGGACCTTGAGAAGGAATAGGGGCATCTGATTAACACAAAGGGGAGGGAAGGAAGCTGAATTTCTAAGACCAATTCTCAGGCAGACAACTGGAGCAACTGTTCAGGGGTGACTTCTTGTTGTTAAGTGCTGTCAAGTCGGTACTGACTCATAGCGACTCTGTATAGGGTTTCCAAGGAGCAGCTGGAGAGTTTCAACCTCCGACTTCTGAGGTTCAAACCGACCTAGCAATCCAGTGTTTATCCTACAGCGCTACACCAGAACTCCTCATGAAAGGATATCAGCTGTCAATAAAATAGGGATATCATACTACACTTGCTGCCCATCTACCTTGTGTAGATGTGAGGATTAACCACTCTAACACCCTATAAGCCACCCAAGCCTTGTTGATTTAAGTGAAGTCCTGCTGTGGCGCTGTAGTATAAGCACTCCACCACAAAGTTGATTTGAACCAAAAGGTTGGCAGTTCAAATGTACCAGCTGCTCCTCGGAAACCCTATACAGGGTTGCTATGAGTCAGAATCCACTCTTAACATCAAAAACAACAATTGATTTAAATGGAGTCCTGGTGTGGTGCTGTAGAGTAAACACTGAACTCCTAACTACTGGGTCAGTGGCTCAAATCCACCAGCTGCTCCTCAGAAACCCTATACAGGGTTGCTATGAGTCCGAACCAACTAGACAGACATAACAATATTGATTTAAAGGAGGCAGTGGTAGAATTCTCTCCTCCCATGCAAGAGGCCTGGATTAAATTCCCAGTCAATGTACCTCACTAACCACAAAGCCAGCAGTTGAAACCCACCAGCTGCTTCTCAAGAGAAAGATGAGGCTTTCTGCTCCCATAATGATTTACAGCCTTGGAAACCCTATACAAGGTTGCTCAGAGACAGAATGGACTCAATAGCAGTGGATTAATGTACTTCAAAAGTAGCCCCCACCCATCTGTCAGTGAAGGCTTGAGTGTTGCTATGATGCTGGACAGGTTTCAGTGGGGCTTTCACACCAAGACAAAGTAGGAAGAAAGGCCTGGTGATCTACATCTAAAAATCTCCCAGTAAAAACCCTATGGATAACAATGATCTGATCTATAAGCAATCAAGCTGATGGTGCAGGTCCAGGCAGCGTTTAATTTCATTGTGCCTGGGTTCACTATTAGTCAAGACAATTAACAACAATAACAGTGATTTAACAATTCTGACAGACTTATAATGGGATCTGTGATCTGTTTCTATTTAAGGGTATGGTATTGTCTTCATTACCTGGTGCTACTATAACAAAAATACCACAAGTGGGTTACTTTGTTGTTGTTGTTAAGTGCCGTCAAGTCGGTTCCAACCCATAGCAACCCTGTATAGGGTTTCTGAGGAGTGGCGGATGACCTTGCACCACCGACCTTGCAGTTCAAGCCAACTTTGCAATGTAATGCGTTAATGCACAGCACCTCACCAGGACTCTCACAATTTAGGAAGATAGAAATCCAAATTCAATGTGCTACCTCTGTGAAAGACTTTCTCTTTGTCAACTGTCATGGAAGGTCCTTGTCTCTTTTCAACTTCTTTTCCCCCATCTCTGATTGTTTGCTGCCTTGCTTAATCTGCTCATTTTATATCATCTCAAAAAAGATTGATTTAAGACATACCCTACGCAGATGCTGCCTCATAAGCACAACAAAGGAAATCCACTCCTAAATGAAGTTATAGCCAGAGTCATTCTTGTTGTTTAAGTGCCCTGGGTTGGTTCAGACTCATGGTACCCTGTGAAGGGTTTCTGAGGAGTGGCTGATGGGTTTGAACTGTACCACCTTGTGGTCCAGTGGTTATCGTACAGCACCACACCAGGACTCCAAAATAGGGGTTAGGATTCACAACACATATTTTGGGGGACACAATTCAACCCACAGCAGGTGCTTAACCAATAAATTAGTTGCTTTCAAATTGGTTCTGACTCATGGCGACCGCCCTGTATATTATAGTAGAACTGTGTTCAGTTTTCAAGACTGTTTCATTTTAGAAGTAGATTGCCAGGTTTTTCTTTTGAGGTGCCTCTGGGTGGATTCAAACCACTAACCTTTCGGTTAGCACTTAGCCATGTGTGCCACCTAAGGACTCTTGTTTCTGCTTAGGAACAAATACAAGGGGACGTCAAAAAGTTGGTGGAAACATTCCATTGTCGTTTAATTCCATTTTTCCACAAATTTTTTTAAGTACCCTCATAGATATGGGAGTACCAAGTGGCAAACATATCTGTTGCCAGGGCCTCTGCTGCCATGACTGTCTGCAGCCAGTAGTGGCTGCATTTCCAAAGAGAATCCTTGTGGAGCTAACTGTAGTTGAGACTAGGAGGCTGTAGAGAAAACATCCAGACTTCAAATTATGCACCAAATCCAGTTTATCACTTTAAAGGATTAATGGGAAGTCTGTAAATTCAGAGTTAATGCCTGAGGTCAAATCTTAAATGGAGAAAACCAACATACACAGAAAATGGGGAAGGGCAGAAGTCTGCTAGGGTTTACATTCTGTCACTTTTATCTATATAGAAAAAAAAAAAAGGCTTTCTTAGAAAATGACTCAGTAGGGGGAAGTTTATTGTCTCAACCTCTATCAGACTCTGTCCTTTTGGGTCCCTATTTGAACACTTTCCATCCTTCACCATCAACTCTACCTATGTGGCCTTGAGTATCCTCCACCAGTCTCTGTAGTTCTCATCTGTCTTGTATCTTTCAACTCCCTGTGCTAACCATCCCCACCGACTTTCAGGCATGTGCTCCCTTTACCCTGGGGGCACTTGACCTCCTAACTTACCCATTCAACCCTGCCCATTCTAGAGTCTCAGTGGCCCAAATAATGTTGAGGAGGATTCTTTTAGAGCAGGAGGCATGATAGTCACGTCACTGGGGGTCCCAGGCAAATGAAAGGCGGTCTACAACTGGGGAGGGAGGGCGGAACAGGGACAGCAGCAGGGAACCAGATACCATGCTACTGAGAAGAAGAAGAAGAAGAAGAAAAAAAAAAGACATTGGTTTAAGTCAGGAAACAAAAAAAGGGGAACTGAGTGACTGTGAAAGGGTGGGGTTTGCTCAGGCTGTCCTTCCTCTCTGGACTGTAAGAATATGTCTCCGGGGCCAGTGTCTTCTGAGATCGAATCCCACCTTCCAAGTCCTGGCATCTCAATGCATCTGGGAAGTTACCTGCTTTAAGTCAGGACTGAGGTGGGTCTGGGGCATGGCAGGAGCGGGGCAGTATCAACAAGTACCTTTGGGGGTGGCAATGGGGGCACTGAAGGCCAGAGAGAAAGGAGGGCTGGGGCCATAGAATGGGATGTCGGAAGAGGCTATAGGAGGTGGGGGAGTGTCACCAACACAAGGTCCTGGCAGACCCTTCAGTGATCTGAGGAAGACTATGGGGTTGGGGTGGAAGGGCACAAAGAGAACAGTAACGAGAGATGGCCATCTGAACAGGTAGCAAATGTTGGAAAGGGGTACCTTTGCTAAGCTTGGCAGAAAAGTAACATTACAGGTGGCAGTAGGATAAAAATAAGTCCTTTGGTTTACTATTGCCTGAAGACTCAAAGTTTAGACTTGTGTCAATGAAGCCCATAGAAGAAGAAATTTTACGAGGCAGATTATCTGAGAAAACTCTCAAAGCTCACATGCTACAGTAGGCAGTTTGACCTTGGGGTTGCATCAGACCAAGTGGGAGCCCAGGATGGAGCTGGCTTGTTGGAAGGATTGTGTGGAGACTGAGCCAACCTTGTGGTAATAGTGGGTAAGAGACTTGGCCAGAAGAAGGCAGCTTCAACCTCAGCCCAGACACTATGTGGCCAACCTTGTGTGTCATGGCGAAGTTTTCTTCTATTACCACTTCTTTTCTCTGGTCTTCATTATTTCTCTCCTCCTTCTCCTGTTCCTCCTCATCCCCCTTATTCTCGTCTTCTTCCTTTCTCTGCCTATCTCCCCTCTTCTTTATATCCTCCTCCCTTATTCTATTCATTACTTTATCTCCTAGCACAAAGTCAGCACTTAATAAATGATGGACTGGCATGGAATTTTCCTTGTTCTTTCTTTTTCCTGATCTTTCTCCTTCCCCATTTGCCTAGTACCTTCTTCATAGAGTTGCTGTGAGGATTCAGTGTTAATATCTGTTTTTAAAAAAGCACGGCCATAGAGTTGATTTTGACCGTAGAGTTGTTTTTGACTCACAGTGACTGCCCCATACGGTTTTAAGTCTTTACAGAAGCAGACTGCTACATCTTCCTCTGGGGAATCATCTGGTGGGTTCAATTCACCCACCTTTGGGTTTGCAGTGGGGCACTTTAACTATGGCGCCACCAGGCCCCCTTGAATTATGTAAAGCACCTACAATAGGACCTAGCACATAGTAAGTGCTACATATCAGGACTTATTTATTGTGCCTGAGATCTGCCAGTGTCCGCAGAGTGTTCTCAAAGCAAATGATATGGCAATTAGAATACAAAGGATTGCTGTTCAAAACATCTTTGTGTGAGTTATTGAATCTCCAACTGGAATCCCAGTCCAACTTCCCAGTCATCAACTCTCAAAGCTGGAAGTCTTCATCCCATGCTGTGTATTTCCTGATGTTGGGGGTCTACACAGCTCAGGGGCTGTCTCTCTGAAAGTCAAAGCCAGATGACTTTGGAGCTAATGTTAGTTCTGCTCCTTAACTTATTTTGCATGCCAAGCCCCTGAAGTAAGGGTATTACAAGCTCTTTGATTAAACAATTTGACCCTCCAAATAAGCCACAAAATGCAAATGCTCATGGAAACCCAAAGCAATCAGAAACAGTCTCCCTTAGAGCTAGCCCTGTGTGCTCTGTTCTGACCCTTTTTAAAGTCACACTAAACTATCCTGGGAAACCTTATGATCAGAACTGCTATGAATCAGAACTGACTGGATGGCACTTAGCAACAATAACAAACTATCTTCTTGGAGTCCTGATGTGGCTCTGTAAGATAAGCTAACTACAAGGTCCATGGTTCTAACCCACCATGGAAACCCAGTACAGGGTCAACATGAGTCGGAATTGGCTGACAGCACTTAACAACACCAACAAACTTTCTGTTTATTTTCAATTTCAAAGTTGTGCTGTTTGGAATCCTTTGTAAATTCTACATGGTGAGAGCCAGTATAATTTTCCACTCATTTCTGGAGTATGAAGGACCATTTAAAATTACCACTACTATGATTTCTTATTTCCATACAGGCAAATTCCCTATAAGAGTTTCCTTTCAGTGGACTAGACTTATACCAGGAAGTGATTTAGATAGAAGGGGAAGATATGATTTATGAAAACCCAGGCATGGATGCTTTCCAAAAAGTCCTTAGGTATCTGCCACTTTCTCCCCAATGATATCCAGATCTGATTGGCAACTCCTGAGAATAAGAGAGAGCTACAATTTTCAGTGAGTCAGTCTTCAGCAAGAAACTATAGAAGAAACCTTGACTTATTTTACTCCAAACCTGCTTGTTTATGCAAATGAAGCCAGGGGAGGGGGAGAGAGAACTCCTCTGAGGACCCTGAAACAATTGGGTCACATGTGACTTTCAGTTTCTATGGAGATACGAGTGCAGTGACTGAGGGTGTTCAGAGAACTTTGGAAATCTGGAAACCTTTCTCCCAGTTTTAGACTGCCTCTCTGAAAATCATCACCAGATAACTTTAGGGCTAATGTTGGTTATTTAAATCTCAATGAGAAGCTCATCTCATTCTCCTGCCTCCCTGAAATGAAAATAAATTATAGTCTATTAGCTCACCCCCATAAGAAGGAAAGTCTAGAGAGAATTTTAGACAAGTTGCAGTTTGGAATGCAGTAGAGTCCAAAATCACCGGCTCAATGAAAAAAACAGATAAGTCTGCAAAACCCTGAAGTATGAATAAATATTGGGTGAACTATTGGAGTCAAACCCACCAGCTGCTCCTGTGAGTCAGAACTGACTCGAGGGCACCAAACAACAGCAACAACAACAAAAATTGGTTAGACATGGAACAGGAAAGAGATGAGGGTGCAGGGGTAAGGGGACACTCTAAAACTATTTGAAGCGAGAACTGGTATAGTGTCTCTGAAGACCTTTTTCTCAAAATGTAACAAAATGAAAAAAATATATACATACCTTTTTCAGTAAATAATGCTTATAATAATAATTTTTTCAAAGTTGCCATTGATGCGTGACAAAATGAAAAAATATATACATATTGTTTTCAGTAAATAATGCTTATAATAATAATTTTTTTAAAGTTGCCATTGACGCATGACAATCCCATGTGTTACAGAGTAGAAATAATCTTCATAGGGTTTTCTTGGCTGTAATCTTTATGGAAGCTATCACCAGGGCTTTCTTCTATGACATTGCTGGGTGGGTTTGAAGCATCAATGTTTTGGTTAATAGCCGAGGGCAACCTATTTGTGCCATCCAGAGTACCTCAGGGTTATAGAGAAATCCTAGTAACATGGGGGAATAATCAGGAATAATGTTAAGTAAGAACTTTATATACTTTTTTCTGAAAAGTATATTGGACAGATAGATGATAGGTGGATGGATAGATGGATGGACAGATAGATAATGCTAAGAAAAATACCAACCAAAAAAAACCCCACCTCCCAACCCACTGTCATTGTGTCATTGAGTCAATTCCAACTCATAGCGACCCTATATGCGGTTCCCCAAACTGTAACTCTTTATGGGGGTAGACAGCCTCATCTTTCACCCACTAAGCAGCTGGTGGGTTTGAACCTCCAACCTTGTGGTTAGCAGTCCAATGCTTAACCCACAGAAAAAAATCAAAAGAAATATGCCAAAATATTAATACCTCTGGATAATGAACTTATATGTAGCTGCTTTTTTCTTTGCATTTGAAATATTTCTGTATTTGAAACATTTTCTATAATAAGCATGTTATTTTGATATCTAGGTGGGAGATATTTAAAATCAAGAGAAAAAAAAATTAAGCTGAAAAAGAAAGCCAAAGAGTTGTACCAATCTGGAGTGTCCCCTTCACCATAGAGGGACAATATCCAAAATAGTATCATCACTCTTATGCTGAGTGTCAACTTCCAGATCGGCTCTCTGAGTCTGTTTTCAGCATCCCTTGGCCGAATCTATTGTCTCTAGTGCAGAGCAGAAGAGATTTTGAATCTCTGAAGAAACAACACTAAATATCAGCAAAGAGCCCCTCAGATCATTTATATAGAATTTTGATGTTGTTGTTGTTGTTGTTAAGTGCCGTCGAATCGATTCCGACCCATAGCGATCCTGTATAGGGTTTCTGAGGAGCAGCTCAAACGGCTTTGCAGTCTGGCGCATTAACCCACAGCGCCACATATAGCAGATGAGAATTTACCTGGTAGCACACAGCCAGAAAATTGATGTTAGCTAGAGGTGTTCACAACAAATTTGGCAGCCCTGTGTAGCTGAACAGAGTAATTGGAGCACAAACAGAGTAATTGGGTTGCTTTGTTGACTTTAGTTATTATCTTTTCAAGATGATTCTCGTCTGGTTCCCTGGTCACGAAATTCTCAGTTGAAATTTTAATCAATACCTGAAGGATACTTGTTAAGATAGAGACCTTTGGTAGGCCCAAATTTAGCCCTCTAGTTAGAATCTGCCTCTAATTAAACCGTTGATGATTCTACCAGTTTTCACAGTGAAATGTCAGGAAGTCAGGACTGAAAGGGGAACAAAGGATAATAAAAAGATAAGTCAGACTTGAGTTTGTTGTTTGTCTAAGTCAGGGGCCGGGAACCTTTTTTCTGCAAAATTTACAACATCATTCATAGGTCATATAAAGTTATCAACTTAAAAATGAGCCTGCTTTAAAAAAAAAAAAAAATTAGCCTGCTATATTTGGTCAAACATTTAATTAACTCACCCCTAATGTGATAGCCAAGGAGCTCTATATTTGGTCAAACATTTAATTAACTCACCCCTAATGTGATAGCCAAGGAGCTCTGGTAGCGTAGTAGTTACGAATTGGGCTGCAAACCTTAAGGTCAGCGGTTGAAACTACCAGCCGCTCCGCGGGAGAAAGATGAGGCTTTCTACTCCCGTAAAGATTTACACCCTTGGAAACCCTGTACAGGGTCGC
This sequence comes from Chrysochloris asiatica, assembly GCF_000296735.1. Classification (NCBI taxonomy): domain Eukaryota; kingdom Metazoa; phylum Chordata; class Mammalia; order Afrosoricida; family Chrysochloridae; genus Chrysochloris; species Chrysochloris asiatica. The sequence continues at coordinate 8,450,290 of NW_006408644.1, read as the reverse complement.
TATGGGTCGGAACCGACTCGATGGCACTTAACAACAACAACAATGTGATAGCCAAGGAGCTCTGGTAGTGTAGTGGTTACTAATCAGCAATTCGAAACTACCAGCTGTTCCACGGGAGAAAGATGAGGCTTTCTGCTCCCATAAAGATTTACAGCCTTGGAAACCTATGCAGGGTACTATGAGTCAGAACCGACTCCACGGCACATCACCACCACCACCACCACCAACGTGATAGCTGGAGTCCTGGTGTGACATTGTGGGTTAATGCTCTGGACTGCAAAATAGGCAGTTCAAGTTCACCAGCCACTCCTCAGAAACGCTATTCAAGGTCTCTGTGGGTCGGAACCGACTAGACAGCACTTAACAATAATGTGATGGCTGGAAATGTGGTTGCCTTGGCAGGGACAGACCAAATGATTGAGAGGGCCTCATATGGCGACTCCAGGCACATAACAACAACAACAACAACATATGGCCTGCACCCCTGATCTTAGTCAAAGATCACTATGAGAGTAAAAAAAGATGATTGTGTACACAATGTTTAATGCAGCATTGTTTATAAATTGAAAACCTAAATGTCTATCAATAGAACAGAAAATAAATTATGATGTCTTCATCATATAGAATATTTTGTGTATATGAAAAGTAATGAAAAGATATGAACTAGAGCTACCAAGATAAATACATCTTAGAAATATTACATTGAGCCAAAAAGCAAGTGGGTGAATAATACATATCATTTACATTAAAAAAAAATCCTGGTGTAGTCCTGTAGGATGAGCATAAGGTCGGCAGTTCAAACCCACCACCAACTCCTCAGAAACTCTATACAGGGTGGTTATCAGCTGGAACTTAACAACAGTACATAAAAATTTGGAGCCCCTGGGTGAAAATAGCTAAGCACAACTACTAACCAAAACGTGGTTATAACCCACCCAAAGGTACTTCAGAAGAAAAGGACAGTGATCTGTTTCTGAAAGTTCATAGCCTTGAAAATTACTCTGCACACACTAGTTTGCCATGAGTTGGAATCAACTTGATGGCAACTGTTTTAATTTTTTTAAATATATAAAAATTTAAATCATGTAAACTGATATTATATATCCTGGTGTGGCACTGTGGGTTAATGCACCAGACTGCAACGTCATTTGAACTGCAAGGTTGGTGGTTCAAACTTACCAGCTGCTCAAAGGAAACCCTATACAGGGTTGCTATGGGTCAGAAATGACTCAATGACACTTAACAACAACAACATATATGTAACAGTAATATGAAAACATGCCTAGAAGATTCCAAATTTCATAGGACACAGGAGACTAAGATTGTGAAGGGACTACACAAAGATTTTGACTCTACCAATAATCGTTTATTTCTGAAATAACACCCGGAGCACAAAGTTAGGGTTATATACAGGTAAGTGATAAGTATATGATTATAATGTCATTCTCCATAGTTTCTGTCTATTTGAAATATTTCATAACATAAAACAAAAGTACATTCAAAGTGTTATATTCACAATAAGCAATAACAACCACAGGATGGAAAAGAGTGAGTGGCCCACTTGACCATTCCATTGACAATGAAATATCCTGGAAGAGAAACAAGTGACTCTCTGAAACAGCCACTATGAAGTCCCTGGATGGTGCAAATAGTTAAGCACTCAGCTGTTAACTCAAGTTGCAGGTTTGAGTTCACCCAAAGATAACTCAAAGAAAAGACCTGGTGACCTACTGCCAACAAATCACCAATGAAAACTCTAAGCAACAGCAAGCGACTCTAAGAATCCACTCCTGTCAAGTAATTAAAGAAGGAAAATGTAAGAAAACCTGATGGAACTCATGCAGAAAAACAATACGGTGGACTACAAGGTCAGCATTTCAAACCCACCAGAAGCTCTGTGGGAGAAAGCTGTATATGTCTGTTCCCATAAATATTTACAGTCTCAGAAACTCTATATAGGGTCACTATGGAGCTCTGGTAGCATAGTGGGTACACATCGGGCTGCTAACCTCAAGGTTGGCAGTTCAAAACTACAAGCTGTTCCATGGGAGAAAGATGAGGCTTTCTGCTCTTGTAAAGATTTGCAGCCTTGGAAACCCTGTGTAGGGTCACTATGAGTCGTAACCGACTCCACGGTACTTAACAACAACAAATGAATCAAATTGACACAATAGTAGTAGGTTAGGTTAATGGAGACATATCCTCCTTACCAGCCCGGAGGAGTATTATAGAGGCAAACAGGGCTTTAAAACAGTTCAAAGGGTTCAATTGAGTCCTATTGTGGCACTGTAAGACAGGCACTGGACCACAAGGTCAGTTTGAACCACAAGGTTGGCAGTTCAAACTCACCAGCTGCTCCTCAGAAACCCTATACAGGATCACTATGAGTCCAAACCGATTAGATGGCACTTAACAATAACACAGTCTTTCCAGAGGAGTCCTGGTGTGGTGCTGTAGGATAAGAACTGAACTGCTAACCACAGGTCCACACTTCAAACCCACTAGCTGTTCCTTGGAAACTCTATACAGGGTCGCTATGAGTTGGAACTGATTTGATGGTCTCTAACAACAGCAGCAACAATCTTTATAAAAGCAGATTGCCAGACCTTTCTTCCAAGGATCTGCTGGGTGGATTTGAACTACCAACATTTCAGCTAACAGTCTATCACAAACCACTTTTTTCATCCAGGCTCAAATATTTTTTGATAGCTTTGTGCTATATCATCAGGTGATATGAACTAGAACTATCTAGGTTATGAGATGAATGACATCACACCTCATCAAAGACAAGCAGCCAATAAAAAACCACCCTCTAGGAGGCAACATTCTGTGAGAACCAACAGATCTGTGTTGGGAGAAGCGCAGCCAGAATGCTCCTTGGAGGCCAGGATGGCCAAACTTCATGTCTCATACTTCAGACATGTTGTCAGGAGGGACCAGTCGCTGGAGAAGGATATCATGTTTGGTAAGGTGGAGGGTCAGAGAAAAAGAGGAAGACCCCAGCGAGATGGATTGGCAAAGTGGCAGCATCAATTGGTTCAAGCGTGGCAACAAATGTGAGGTTGGCACAGGACCAGGCAGTGTTTAGTTCTGTTGTACTCGATGGCACCTAACAACAAGGAGGCAATGGTGGTGGTGTGCTGACCATGTATAGGGTTTCCGAGGCTGTAAATCTTTACAGGAACAAAAACCCTCATCTTTCTGCAAAACTGCAGCTAGTTTCAAATTGCTGATCTTGAGGTTAGCAGCGCGACTCATAACCACTATGCTACTAGAGCTCCTTCTAGGAGGCAATAGGCTATCATAACAACAGTTAAGGCTGTGGAATCACATATAAATGACATTGGACAAGTCATTTAACCTCTCCAAGTCTCAGTTTCCTCATGTTTGTTGATGTTAGGTGCCGTCAAGTCGGTTCTGACTCATAGTGACTCTATGCACAACAGAATGAAATACTGGTCTTGTGCCATCCTCACAGTTGTTACCTTAAGCCCATTGCTACAGCCACTGTGCCAATCTATCTTGTTGGGGATCTTTCTCTTTTTTGCTGACCCTCTACTGTACCAAGCATGATGTCCTTCTCCAGGGCCTGTTACCTCCTGATAACATGTCCAAAGAGCATTCTGGAGCATTCTGGCTGTACTTCTCCCAACACAGATTTCCTTGCTCTTCTGGCAGTCCACGGTGCTTTCAATATTCTTTGCCAACATCGTAATTCAAGTGCATCAATTATACGTTCTTCCTTATTTACTGTCCAACTTTTACATGCATCTGAGGCGAAAATACCATGACTTGGGTCAGGTGCACCTTAGTCCTCAAACTGACATCTTTGCTCTTGAACAAATTAAAGAGCTCTTGTGCAGCAGATTTGCTTAATGCAATGTGTTGTTTGATTTCTTGACCGCTGCTTCCATGAGCATTGATGGTGGATCTAAGCAAGATGAAGTCTTTGACAATTTCAATCTTTTCTCCATTTACCATGGTGTTATTTATTGGACCAGTTGTGAGAAATTTTGTTTTTCTTTACATATATTTGTTGAGAGAAATAAATGACATAATGCATGTAAAATATCTGACAGGCAGAGAGTATTGAGAGAAATTGTAGCTCTCTTGCATTCTCCTGAGGATAGAAAAGGGGATGGCCAGACACTCACTAGCCAATTAAGAAGTACCTTGAAGAAGAAATAATGAGAAAGCACTGCATCTTGGATTTGCTGATAAACTTAACAACAACAGCCATCAAGTCAATTCCAACTCATAGCAATCCTATATAGGGTTTCTGAGGCTGTAAATCTTTATGGAGACAACAGCCTCATTGTTATTTCTTGGAGCACTGGTGGGTTTGAACTGCCCACCTTGCAGCTAACATAGCCATGCCTAACCCATAAATGCCACCAGAACTTCTTGAACTGATTAGTTATTTCTAATTATCATCTTGGTGATTCTTCCCAATCATGAGCATGCTGTGGTTTTCTGAAATTTGCTCGGGCATTACCCTTAACAGCGTTTCATTTTAACATGAGCAAATGTAAGAGCCAAACATGATGGAGTTTACTGATTGACTTTGCAGGTGCTATTTATATTAATTCCTTAGCATATAACACAGTTTGTATGGTGGCTGAATCCTTACTAATAAGCATCCACTTTCTAAATTCTCAGTAGGGGCCTGGGAAACTACCAAAAAGCAATCGTTTGAAAATGCTTGCATTTGCAGGATTTGTTTCTTGTAACATTTTTCAATTAAGTATTGTCATTTTAGGAATAGATAATGAATTTACATGGTTCAAAAATACAAAGCATGGCTAGTTTGATGACTGTCCCACTACCCAGTTTTGTTGTTGTTGCTTTTATTTTGCTTTATATTGTGGTTGTTATTGAAAAATGCAACACTTTCTACATGGACAGCTCAGTGACATTGATTACATTCTTCAAATTGTACAACCATTTTTACTCTGCCTCTATTCCAGAGTGTTCCTTCCCCATTAACATAAAGTCACTGATCCCTAAGTTTCCTATCTAGTCTTTCAAGTTGCTGTTGGCAATTTGATTCCATATAGATAGTTTTTATAAGAGTGGAATGCTCAAGGCAGGCATTCTTTAATACTTAAGCTAATGTATTGTTTGGACTTAAGACTGCAGGGGTTCATTCATCCTCGATAACTCCAGAAAGCATGGAGTTCATGAGAATTTGGAATTCTGTTCAGTATCTCCTCCCCTTTTTACATTTGTAGTTTTGTATAGAGGTGGCTTCAAAAAGTTTGTGAAAAAAGGGAATTAAAAAATAATGGAATTTTTTAATAATGGAAGTACTCTGGTAGAAAGCAGTATAACACTGAAACTCTTTTAGATGAAAAAGTCTGTGCCTTTCTTTTCTTTTTCCTCCCTCATCGTTCTTTTTCGGCATGAACAATAGTCTCTGTGTGTGCATGTGTGTGTGTGTGTGTATGTAACATTCATGTCACTTCCGTTTTCACTCCCCTCCCCCATGAGGTGCAAGGTCAGCCCTGCCTGTGCATCTCTTGTGGTCAAATTAACTAGGCTGCTGGAAAAAAAAAAAAAAGTTTTTAATTAGGGTCTTCCACAATACATACCCAAAGAAGCTGCAGCTAACCTCTAACTCAGAGCTCACCATTGCACATCAGCATTGGGGGAGACGTAAAGGCAGAGCCTTCTCTTGTTTCACATTGTTGATGGATGGATCAGTGGTGACTGGGGAAGAAGTACTGGATCACAAGAAATGAGGGGAAAGCAGTCAAAGAAGGGGATACCAGACCATGGAAATCCCGGTAATCATCCAGCTCAATGATCTAGAGGGGAGGCCATTTCATCCATTGCTCAGAGGAGTGATGGCTAGTAATAGACGTACTTACTTCCTCATATTTAGACCAGCACTAAACCCTACAGCAACCCAGACACTTGAAAGAGAAAAGGGCTTCCTCTTGTATAAACTGGATTTCTTCTAAAAAAGAAAAGGGGCAAAGGAAGCTTCCAGCAGAACGTGTCTTATAGGAAATAAGAGTAAAGACCAAGGCTGAAGCAGATGCTGGGTTTGAGCAGGGAGTGCACCCAAGAGTATGCACCACAACTAAAGGTAACAGTTGTGTGTACTTTGCTAAAAGAAGCACAGCTGGACGTGGCTTGGGGGCTGCTTCTGATCTGATCGTGCCACTAAATTTCTCTAGGGATTATTTTGTTTTCTGAAATTTGAGTTTGGGGTTGTGAAGAGATATTTAACTGCAATTTACCATGGAAACAAATGTAATCTTACTACAGAGATCTCAATTGAGTTGGCAGTTCCTGAAAGACTGTTAATTACTTAGTTGCCACTTAACCAGTTGCCTTCAAGGGGATTGGGACTCATGTGTCAGAATAGAACTGTGCATTATAAGGTTTTCAGTGGCTGGTTTTTCAGAAGTAGATCTCCAGGTCTTTCTTCCAAGCACCTCTGGGTGGACACAAACCTGCAAACTTTTGGTTAACAGACGAATGTGTCAACAGTTTGCACTACCCATGGGCTACCTGGTTACCACTACTTCTGATTAAATCAATAATTTTAATGATAAAGGAACCTTTTGGGGATGTGAGCTGAATCTGAATGCTAGACAGGGCTGATTGGTTGTAAATTCTATCTGTTTGTCACTCCAATGAGAGACCATTTAAACCAGGGAGTCTGGGAAAAGACATGTATGGCTGGGTGTGAAGAAAGGTTTTTCCCTTTGTCCAGTTTTTCTCAAAAGATCTTTTTACAAAACATTGAACTAATCCACCACAAAACAGAGGAGACAAAGTGGCAGCGTGATCATTCTGAACATCCTTGGTGTTCCTTTAATCTATTTTTGTCTCCCCACCTTCTACACCACAGGAAAGAACAAAATAATGGTGTGGATAGCCTCAGGCTTCAAAAATAACTGCTCTTTTGCTTGCCTAGTGTGAGTAATAATCTTTGCTGGACAAGTAGAAAAGAAAAACAGTTGACTTTATTTATTCTGCTTCTACGGAGCCACCAAAAGCATAAGGAGTTTGGTTTCAAAAATAAATCCAACCCCAACTGAAAAATAACCCCAGTGCTAACAAAACTTGGTGGTGAGGGGGAGACTAGTAATTTTTGTTTTTTGTTTAAGTGCTGTTGAGTCGATTCTGACTCATAGTGACCCTGTATAGGGTTTCTGAAGAGTGGATGGTGGTGAGTTTGAACCGCCGACCTTGCGATTCAAATCGACTTTGAGTTTGAGCACTTATCCCACAGGACCACACCAAGCTCCATTTTTATGTGTGTGTGTGTGACAAAGTTTATCTTTTCATTTTATCTGATTAATAAAAGTTTGGGAATTAGTAATTTAAGATCATCCATGACCTTTAAGTGAACACCTGAAAGGACATGTTGTTTTGTGGGAATAAAAAAACCAGTGGCAGTGTGGGATTCTAAATTGACTCCTGGAACTGAAATTGGACCAAAGTGGAAGAAATTGCCACCAGTTTAGGGTATGTAGTCTAATCACTAAACCAACTGCCGTAGAATCAATTACAACTTACAGTGACCCTGTATAGGGTCTCTGAAACTGTAAATCTTTATGGGAGCAGAAAACCTCATCTTTTTCCCTAGGAGCAGTTGGTGGGATTGAACTTGTAATCAGTATTGCACAAATGGCAATTTTCTGGTTTTAATGATGGTTGTACTATGGTATATAAGATATTAACTTTAGAGGAAATGAGATGAATGGTAGATGGCAAGTCTGTACCAGTTTTGCAACTTTTCAGTCATTTAAAATTATTCTTAAATTCAAATTAAAAAAAAAAGGCAAGAGAGGAAAAATGATTAAAATAAAAACAAACCTTTTTATTGTGAATTGAGTGAAGGTTTACAGAGTAGATCATCACTTTTACATTCAACAAACCATATACTTTGCTTCACTACAAGGTTGCAATCCCGTCCATGCACCAACAGTTAACAGCATTTAGCGCTGTTATTACATTCCTCCCTGTGTCTCCCGCTACCTTTTCCTTTCCTCTGCTAACCTCCTTCATATATATTGCATTGTCTGTCACTCATGAGACAACATGTGTCTACCCTCTAGCCCATGAATAATTTTCCCTACACTCCACCCTCAGTAACCATCATGGTAGTTTATTTTATCAAGAAAACCTTTTATTTTTTTTTTAAAAAAAACTTTTTACAACATTGGTCTCATACAATGTTTGTCCTTTTGTAATTGACTCATTTCATTCTACATAAGGTCCTCCAGGTTCAACCATGTTATAAGGTGTTTCACAGAGTCATCATTATTCTTCAACGTTTTACAGTACTCCATTGTGTGTATGTACCAAAGATTGTTTAACCATTCTTCTGTTGATGGTCATTGAGGCTGTCTCTATCTTTTTGATAAATCTCTTGTAGTCAGCTTGTTGATGGATTCTGTTTTCTTATCCTTTCTTCTCTCTATGTCTCTCTCTCTCTCTTTTTGGGGAGGGGGTATTTTTAAAAAAGTTTTTATTGTGAATTGAGTGATCGTTTATGTGGGAGAACATCGATTTTACACTCATTGTTTCATTGCAATGATTACAATCTCTTCTGTGCATCATCATTCTCTCTATGTCTCTTGATTAGAATATTTAATCTATTTATAATCAGTACAATTATCAATAGGTATGAACCAATTATTGTCATTTTTCTGTGTGTGTTTTATTTTGTGTGTGTGGTGTTGCTAGATTCTTTGTTCCACATAATTTTCTATGCTGAATTAATTTTGTTTGTGAGTTTTCATTTCAATTTCCTTTCTGTTGTGGTAATGTTACTAAATCTTTATGATTTTCTTCTTTTTTAATTTTGATTTGCAGGTATAATATTTTTCTTTGAGGTTACCATACTATTTACTTATTTATTTCCCTGCTTAAAACATTCTGTTTCATCTTGAAATCTACTTGACTTCCTTGCCATTTGGAAGTTCTATATCTACACTATTCCCTCATATTGCTTTGTAGTTGACTTCACTATAGATTGATATCTCTGGTTCCTTATTTTCAGTCTTGTATGTTTGTTTTACTTTAAATAATTCTATATCTGGATTGAGTTCTGGGTGGTGTCGTCATGTATGGTAATTTCAGGTTGTTGGTTGTCTGCAGTCGTTGGTTCTCTTTGAAAAGAACACCCTTTAACATTTTTTAAAGTGGGTCTGGTCATTACAAATTCCTTTACTTTCTGTTTATCAGGAAATGTCTTAATTTCACTGTCATATTTAAGGAACAGCTTTGCTGGCAATCTTTTTCTTTCAGAATTTTGTATATGTCATTCCATTGTCTTCTTGCCTGCATGTTTCTGCTGAGAAATCCGAGCTTAGTCTAACTGGTTCTCCTTTGTCAGTAACTTCGTTTTTCCCAAGCTGCTCTCAGGATTCTTTCCTTGTCTTTGATTTTGGAAAGTTTGATTACTATATGTCTTGGTGATTTTCTTTTGGGATCTATCTTGATTGGACTTCTTTCAGCTTTTTGTATGCTTATCTTCTCATCTTTCGTGATGTTAGGGAAGTTTTCTCCCAACAACTCTTGGACAATTTTCTCTGTATTCGTCTCTTCATGTTCTGGAATTCCAGTCACCCTTAAGTTGTTCCTCTTTGTGGCGTCCCACATAACTCTTAGGCTTTCTTTGGATTTTTTCATTCTTATTTCTGATTATTCTTCTAGCATACTAGTATTGAGAGATTACTCTTCAAGTTCACTAATTTGGGCTTCCATTGCTTGTCATCTACTCCTTTGCCCTTTCAATGTATTGTCCATTTTTGAGATCTTCATATTAATCTTCTGAACTTCTAATTGTGGATTTTGTATTGTTTCAAAATTCACATTTATTTTGTCTGCTGTTCTTATAGTGTTTTCCTGAATTCTTCTAAAGTTTTTATTGTGCTCTTCTTGCTTTCCTGGATCTTTCTATTGATCCTTTGAAGGTGCCTAATTATCATTCTTTTTCAGTTAGTTCTATTACCTTTTCTTTCTCAGAAACGTCTTCAGACTCTGCATATTGGTCATTTGTTTGAGCCAGTCTCTCTTGTTTCTTCGTGTGAACAAAAATTGTCTATTGTCTCTGGGGGCATTGTGGGATTATTGTATTTGTAAAAACTAACAGTGCAGTTATTGAACCTTGCGGAGAGAAATTTCTGGGGTGCTCCTTCAATTCAAAGAGCTCACAAGGTGGTTGTGAAAAGAATGTGACAACAGAGTTCCTGGCCCTAGATGGAGTTTCTATTGATCTCGGTGTTATCTATGTTCAGGACACTCAATCTGAAAGTAGTTCTTTGGGGGCCCTTGATAGAGCTAGTTTCAGTGTCTGTTAGGGCACAGGGAAGCTGGGGGCAGGATAACTGGTTAAATGCTAGTCTGGTGGCTCTGCAGGTTTTGTAGGACTGGTACTGAGCCCACCTGAATTCAGGTACCAAAGCAGGTAGCTCCCAACCATGCCACTCTGAACTCCTGAAGAGCAGGGTCTGTGCTGGGGTAGATGAGGGTGGGAGCTGGGCACACATAGGGAAAAAGAAAAAATTGTACCTTTTCCATTGCCCATGTGAATCTGCTCTGCCAGGCTTCCCTCCACTGCCAAAGCTGCTCACATGATGGTGGAGCCACATCTGGCCAGGTGTTCACCAGTCAGTCTCCCTCTCTCGTTGTCTCTGCTCAGCCTCTTCTCCCAGCAAGCATTCCATCCACCTCTCTAACCTTTCTTCTAAGGTTCAGGGTGACATCTGTGTCTGTTTTATTTTGTCTTTCATATCTTCGTTGTAGAGGGTCCATGAAGTGTGTCTGCTTATTCTGCCATCTTGCCAGAAATCCTTGATGGTGATTTGTATGTGACTTTCTTTGCCTTTCTGTAATTCAGTTGTCAATCCTCCAGAAAGATTCAGAAACTGACCGTTCTGGAGTACTGTATGTTTGGAGAGGCTACACAAGTTACTCAGTGTGAATGACCATAGCCAACATGCACAACAGTAAGACAGTTACAACAACTTTGCATGATTTTGTATAAGCTAACTTATCTAGGCAAAAATATTTTTAAAAAACAAAAATTAAAAGAAAAACAGCTCCCTTCCCCATTACTTTTTTTTTTTTTTCAACTTTAAAACAGAGATTCTTTCTTTTGTAGCTCCATGGGTGATGAACAAAATCAGTTGGGTGGCAGTTAGTAATGTTTATTATTGCAGGTGCAGCCTCCATACCCTTGGTTACAGATACAAATGGGGCACTATTTGAAAAATTGAATTCACTGTCTAGGAAACTGAAATCCCAAGATCTGCCTCAGTGGAGTTCTGACACCAGCATTATCCCTTCTGGGGATATCAGGGTCAACAACTGTACTGAGATTTTTGCTGCTCACAGATTCTACTTACAAGTACCATAAAAGACTAGTTAATGTAAAGATGGAATCCCTGGGTGGTACAAATGATTACTGAGTTCAGCTGCTAACTAGAAGGTTGGAAATTTGAGTCTACCCAGAGGCACCTCGAAAGAAAAGCCTAGTGAGTTACTTCTGAAAAACTTATGGTTCACAGATCTACTCTAACACATGTAGGGTCATCATGAGTCAGAGTCAATTCAATGGCAACTGGTAATGTGAAGCTGCCTGTAGATATCACCAAGCACACAAATTCACGTTATTTGGCATCCAGAGTAGTGCATTGTCTGATAAAAGATGCCAGTTTACATGAACTCACAATGTAGGACCAATCACCTCAATCCAATGTGCATTCATTATACTTGAAAACTGACAGGGATGTGGATGTCAAAGTAAACATAAGGCTCTTTGTTAGCATTGCACATTTCTATTCCATTTGAAACCAGGTAGCTAGGTTGAGGTGGAACCAGGTGGGATGAAGAAAAATGTGTTAGGTCCTCAGAAATTCTCATTATCAACAGCACACAAGTGAGCAGCAGAAAGAAGAAGCTATGGCGACAGTGATCCTAGAGAGCATCTTTCTGAAACGATCCCAGCAGAAAAAGAAAACATCACCTTTAAACTTCAAGAAACGCCTCTTTCTCTTGACTGTGCAGAAACTTTCTTACTATGAGTATGACTTTGAACGTGGGGTAAGTTTCTCTGCCATGAAACTCAAGTTTCATGAACTGGTCTTAGATTTTTCTTGGGGAGGAGGGAGGTTGAATGAACCTATATACATTCAAAGTCAGCAAAATATTTCTTAGCCTAGAACTAGCTACAGCCATACTGGGACAAAAATCCATTGTTGCTAAGAAGTCATAGGGGAAACCTTAATATAGAATCTGGCACTTGATGAACACTCATCAAATAATTATTGAGAACGAAATCTAAGAGTTAGAAATGGTTTCCTTATTTCTTATGATAAAGACACACATAGTCATTCACTCTTCTGTAGTATTTGCCCTCCTTCCAATAGTCAAAAAAAATTAGACTACTATATCTGGAGGTTTTTCTGGATTTGTGTTTATGTTTTTTTTTTTTTTTTCTGTTTAAAATGGCAGGTCCTGATATAGAATGTGGGTGCCACCTCACTATGTTGAATGATTAGATAATAAAATCTAACCATCCGGTTGCTTAATCACTCTTAATCTCTCTCCATTTTCTTCCTCATTCTTTCTCAGAGAAGAGGCAGTAAAAAGGGTTCAATAGATGTTGAGAAGATCACCTGCGTTGAAACAGTGGTTCCGGAAAAAAATCCGCCCCCTGAAAGACAGATTCCGGTAAGAAAAGCAAAGCAAAAAAAAAAAAAAAAAAAATGAGACAGAGAAGAGAGCTAGACAGAGATTGATCTTGAGAAATTTGGAACATTTAAATTTTCTGTAAATATAAACTGGTGATGCTGTTCAATGTTAAACACAGTAAAACACCCCTCTAAACTTCTTCACTCTAACATATTTCTTATACTGAGTCTCAGCATCTGTCCTCCTGAAAACCTCCTGAATACCAACTTTAATATGATGTCATATCAAGTTTTCCAACTGGCCAAAAATGGTTGACTTTACTTCCTCAGTTACCAGGATCAAATGTAGAGGCTTGAGTTGTCAATACCAAAATCCTAGGCCTCTGAGTAATATGACATTCTTTACTATCTATCTCACTGTTTAATCTCCACACATTTCCCAAAGCCTCTCCAAAGCACAAACTTCCCTTGACTTCTGAGTTGATTTTTTAAAAATAGTATTTTTTTTCCTGATTACAAGAGTGCTGTTGTTGGATGCCATTGATTTGGTTCTGACACATAGTGACCCCATGTGACAGAGTAGAAGTGCCCCATAGGGATTTCCAGTAACCTTTACAGGAGCAGATTACCAGGTCTTCCTTCTGAGGAGCAGCTGAAGGGATTAAACTGCTAACCTTTCAGTTAGCAACTGAATACTTGATTATAAGAGGAATCTGTATTTATTATAGAAGGTCTGGAAAGCTTTTTTCAGCAGTTTTTTTTTTTTTTTTTTTTAACTTTTTAGTGTGAATTGAGAGGTTTACAGAACAGATTAGTTATCCGTTCAAGAATGCATAGTTTGTTTCATTTCATTGATCTCAAAGTATAAAAAAGAAAATAAAAATCAACCATAATCTCATCACCCAGCTAAAACAGCTATTAACATTTTAATGTCTAGACTAACAGATGCTTTTTTCTACTACCATACCTGCACAAACACAATCCACAACTATGTATTCGTTCATATTAATACATATGGTATCTTTTTAGAACATAATCATGCTCCATATATTGATTTGTAAGCTAATTTTTCATTTTAACAATAGGTGGTAAACTTTTGCCCATGACAATATTTTTTTAATAACATAATTTTAATGACTGCACAGTATTTCTTATTATGCTGTTGTTGTTGTGTGCCGTGGAGTCGGTTCCGACTCATAGCAACCCTGTACGGGGTTTCCGAAGATGTAAATCTTTACGGGAGTAGAAAGTCTCATCTTTCTCCCGCGGAACAGCTGGTAGTTTCGAACTGCTGACCTTGCAGTTCGCAGCCCGATTCATAACCACTACGCTACCAGAGTGGTGCTGTGGGCTAATGCGTCAGACTGCAAAGTCGTTTGAACGGCAAAGTCGGTGGTTCAAGCTCACCTGCTGCTCCTTGGAAACCCTATACAGGGTTGCTATGGTTCCGAATCGACTCGGCAGCACTTAACAACAACAATGTCAATTTCTTATTATAGATTATTATAATTTCTTCACCTAATCGCCTATTACTACACATTTTAGTTATTTCCATTTACTTGATATTATAAACTATGTTGAGAGGAACAGCCTTGTACACACCTTTGCATAGTTTATTTATTATTTACCTTATAATAAATTCCTAGAAGTAAAATTTTGTTCTCCATTTTATAATATCTATACACCTTGGTTATCATTATTTTTTTAACATTTTATTGTGTTTTGAGTGAAAGTTTACAGAACAAATTAATTTTATCATTCAACAATTTATGCACATTTCATTTTGTGACATTCGTTACAATCCCCTCAATGTGACAATACCCTTTCCACTTCCTTCTTGGCTTCCTATTGTTTCCTGGCCTTTCCTGCCTTCCGAACTTTGTTTTGGGAAATGCTACCCTTTTAGTCTCATATGGTCAATAATTCTGAGAAGCACATTCCTCCTGGGTGTTAGTGCTCACTCTCTAGGCTTGTCTATTGTTTGACTGAAAAGAGATCTCTGGGAGTGAGTTCAGTTCTAGGTTTGAAGGGTATCTAAGGGTCATAGTCTCATGGGTTTCATACCAGGAACTCTGGCCTTTTATTTAATTTTTTTATGATTCTGAATTTTGCTCTACATTTTTTTCCTCACTCCGCTCAAGACCTTCTATTGTGATCCCATTCAGAGCAGTTGGTAGTGGTCTCAGGCTAACAGAGGCTGTGGTACATGTGGTTTGTCCATTAGTTCTTAGAACTACACCTTAGATAGCTTTATCTGTTTATTTTCTAGAAGTGGAATTAGAATTTCATACATTCCTACTAGCTATGGATGATAGTATCTGTTTCACTGTATTTCCTTTAACACTTGATAATATAATTGTTCTTAAAGATCAGTAAATTTGACATCCAAGAAAAAATGGCATTTCACTGCTGACAGATGGTATTTTTTATTATTATTACTAGTAAGATTGAAAAATTATTTATCTACTGCTCATTTTTATTTTTTCCTTGTGACTTGCCTTCTAATTTTTGCCCATTTTTCTTTTGAGATGTTCACCTTAATCCTAGTCTCTTTTTTATTGTGAACTGAGTGAAAGTTTACAGAGCAGATCATCAACAAGACGTATACTTTGCTTTATTACACGCTTGCAATCCCCTCCATATACCAAAAGTTAACAGCTTTTACCTCTATTTACTTTAACCACTGCATTCCTCCATGTCTCTCACCACCCCATCATTCCTCTGCCAACTTTCCTCTGCCAACCTCCCTTTGGTGACATGTCACCCACGTCAACGTGTGTCTACCCTCTAGCACATGTATCATTTCCTCCTCCCCCCAGAACCACCATAGATTGTTTCTTTTATCAAGAAAACCACCCTCTTTTTTTAAATGTACAAAATAAAATCACACAGGATTATTCCTAGTCATTTTTATTAATGTTTTATTGTGAATTATGTGATACGTTACATAGGAGAACATTAGCTTTACATTCATCCTACCATATATTATTTCATTGCCATGGTTACAATCCCCTCCATGCATCATCAAACAACCAAAGGGTATAGCCCGCAAGCCTGCCCCTCTGTTGTCAACACACAGACCCTCTCAATCTCTGGGTCTAAATTCCCCAGCTGCTCTATCTCTCCATGTCATTGTCTCTGCTTCCATCTCTGGTGTCACTGCTTCTCTGGGTAGGGTCCCGCACTACACTCTTCTCCATTGATGGTCCCAGCAACCTCTGCTCCTGGACTGCAAAGTCAACCACTCCTCTCCTTTTGCTACAAAATGTCTACCTTACATTTCCAGCCCTCACAGTCAGTCCTGATAACAATTATTCACTATTGTACCACAAGAGTCCTATCCCCATCTCCTTTCATCAGCTGGGCCAGACAGATTTGATACTACTCAGTGGAGATTCTACTTTCCTCTGTGCCCTCTGAATCTAGGCACCCTCTTGAAAGCTTGTAAGCCAGTCACTTCCTGCCTTTGTAGCCCCCGCCAACCCCATTTTGGGTAGCCAATGTCTAAGTTGCCCATCCCTGTCTACTCTGTGTATGGAGAGGGTGGGAATGATCCTCGTTGTAAAGATTTATCCCCTCTTTTTGAGCTACTGCATCCATAGGTGTAGGTCAAGTTCATCAAATTGTATCAGATTACTCTTTTTTTCCTCTTCTTTGTTCTTCTAGTTGAGCTCTGATCATCCAGTCATTGAAGCTAGGTTAAGTGGGCATTATCTGCAAGTGGGGTGTTCTTGTGCATATGCCCTCACTTCTTATTATCTAGACGCTTCACTCTCCACTCTAGTTCTCTGTGACTATGTCACTGACTCTGGGACCAGGAGTCCCCAGGTCTTGCCCTACTGCTGGCCAACCAGGTCTTCACCTGGGTTCACAGGAGTCTATTGAATATGGTGGGACTTAGCTCGCAGCTTCATTGTTGATTTTCCCTCACTTCCCCTTATGGGTGACCAACATGGTCACCAGTCAGAGCGCATGTCTACTTGTGTATTCCCCTTGAGTCTTAGTCTTGGAAGGGGATTTGCCCTGAGGGGACCCGATGTCTCCTGGGTCCTTGTCATTTTTAAGAGGCTCTGATACATTAAGAATTTAATATTTTACCTATAATGTATATTGTAAATATTTTTTCAGGTTTTCACTTTCCCTTGAAATTTTCTTTAAAACTTTTTGTCACACTATGTCATCAAATTCGTTAATCTTTTTCAAAAATAGTGCTAACCTTTAGCATTATAGAAAGATTATATATTTTTTATAGTTTCCTTAGTCATTCATAGTTTCATTTTTTAATATTAAGTTCATGAAACCATCTGAAATTTACTATGGTGCATGTCATGAAATAACTACCTAATCCTTTTTACCTACCCTAACAAATTTAGTGGTTAATTGTTTGTCCCAGAGAGTCTTCTGGTCCCATTGCAAAGGACTCCCAGTGCCAAAGGAAATTTAGAAAAGAACAATTCCTCATCCAAGAATCGTGCTTTCTTCTTTCATTACAGAGAAGGGGTGAAGAGTCAAATGAGATGGAACAGATTTCAATCATTGAAAGGTTTCCTTACCCTTTCCAGGTGAGTCATTTTCTGTTACCAACTCTCCACGGGAGCCTGTAATACAGAAGGAAGGATACTGGGTCCCAGTAAACAGAGTTGAGGTTGATAAGGAAGCTAGACTGAGAAATGAGACTGGCATGATCTGAGAATGTGTACTTTTCCCAATCTAATATAGTGTCTTTTAGTCTCTACACCTCAAAGAGAATGCTTAAAGGTTTTCATTCTATTATGAGATGTCTTTTCTATGGTAACTGCATTGAGAAAGATACTCTATTTGTTGAGTGAGCATTTCACTTCCTTCTGGTTCTGCCTATCTGTCTAATGGTGGTTGTGTGGGTTGAAAAGGCAGAGAAGGGGAGGGAGGGAAGCAGTGGTATTAGGAAGTTCCGTATGGGGAAGGGGTATTAGACTTACACATAAACCTAAATTCTATTTTAGTCTGGATTAGTTGAAAAGCCACATAGACATCTGTTTGGTAGGTGCAGTGTAAGCCATAAAGGAGAACAAGGGCTTCAAATTTGATCTTCAGTTAGGCCTGCGTATGTCCTAAGAACTCTGTAGGCCACATGTTGTGAACATAGCAAGCTCTGCAACAGTGAAAGCCAGAAAAGGAAGTGGAAAGTCTCAGGGGAGGGGGCTTTCTGTCATGGATTTATGAGCACAGTGAAACTAACAAGCAAAAAGAAAAAAGAAAATAAAAGGATCTTGTTCACGTTCCTGACCGCATAAAAGTTTGCAGGGCCTGTGAAGGAGGAGTGTGTTAGACATAAGTTTTATTGCCATTGTCTTTCAACAAGATGATGTTTTATTGATCCACTGGAAAATGCTAAACAGCAGATCATTCAAAATTAATTTATATTTGACTTTAGAGCCCATTATGTGATACCTATGAACTCTGTAATGTTTGGAATGATATCTTATATATTTTATACATCTCCACAACACCTAGCATGATGCCGTGTACATGGTAGGTGTTCAGAAAATACTGTTTGATTGATATATACATGATCTTATATATAAAATATACATGATTTTTTTGAAGTGTGTTTGTGTTTCAAGTTGGATTTATTTTGGCCAGTACTTATGAGGGGAAGTCATTAGGCAACGGGAGAAAATTGGCCATGAAATAAAATTTGCTCCATGTTTTCTAAGTGATTAATTCATATGTAATAATCAAGACTTAAGTTATATCGACTTAAGTTAATTGTTTTCTATAACAACTCAAAGTTCAATATTACCATAAAACATCCTTTGTTGGAGAAACAAAAAAACTCCTCTCCCCCAAGGTCTGGGAGCAACATTATGAACTAAGCTTATTTATACAAAAATTGAAACACATGTCAAGAGGATGTAGGAGTAAATATTCAAAATCTAAGCGATTCTGAATCCTAGATATCTGGATATGAATTATTTAGAAATTCTTCAGGCAGTTCATCCCAGCTCTCCTGCTGGTTGAAGATCCTGCCTTTTTTTGGTTTTCCACAGTGAATCTACAAGGTGGTAGCTTTGTAGTTCCTTTAAAATATTTCTTCTTTTACCTAGACTCTGTTTGTATGTCCATTGTCCCAGGTTGTGTATGATGAAGGACCTCTCTATGTCTTCTCTCCAACTGAAGATCTGAGAAAGCGATGGATTCACCATCTCAAAAATGGTGAGAGTTACTTAGAAAATAAACTAGTTTCTAAACCAGTCACTCCTTGGAAACTCTATACAGGGTCGCAATGGGTCGGAACCAACTCGACTGCACTTAACAACAACAACAACAACAAAGAAAGGAGGAAGGATGGAAAGGAAAAAAGAGAAAGAGAGAAAAGAAGAGGAGAGCAAGTGAGAGAGGAACAGAGGGAGGATGGAAGAAGAAAGGGGAGAAAAAGAAAGAAGAAAGAGAGGGGAAGTAAAGAGAAAGGGAGATAAGAAAGAGAGAGGAAGAGGCATTTTGCCCCATACTCATAATACAATTGAACTTAGTATGAAGGAAGATCAGGCACCAGACTAAGAGTTGTAATTCTGTTTTACCATTCTCTCTCTAATGCAATTTTATAATTGTTGTTGTTGTTAAGTGCCGTCGAGTCGATTGCGACCCATAGCGACCCTGTATAGGGTTTCCGAGGCTGTAAATCTTTACGGGAGCAGAAAGCCTCATCTTTCTCCCGCGGAACAGCTGGTAGTTTCGAACTGCTGACCTTGAGGTTCACAGCCCAATTTGTAACCACTACGCTACCAGAGCTCCTTTTATAATTGTAGGCACTTCCATTTCCCCATATATAAAAAAGACTCCATTCTTCCAACTAATTATATAGTTGTGTGGAGTTCAATGGTGAAGCAATAGTTGGAATTAATTATCTCATTTCAAAAGATTAAATTGATGACATATGAAAGTGCTTGAAGTCAGATTCTTTGAGATTCAATTTTTCCTTTGAAGTTGTTGTTGTTGTTAAGTGTTGTGGGGTTGGTTCTGACTCATAGCGTCCCTGTATAGGGTTTCTGATGCTGCAAATCTTTGCAGGAGCAGAAAGCCACATCTTTCTCCCGTGGAGCAGCTGGTGGGCTTAAACCGCTGACTTTGTGGTTCATAGTCCAGTGCTTATAGTATGGAACCACTTCTGAAGTAGGGAAATAAGGTGAAGATGGCACAACTGAGAGGTCGCTAACTGAAAGGTCTGTGTTTTGAACCCAACAGTGGCTCTGAGGGAGAAAAGACCTGGCAATTGGTTCCTGTAGAGCTTACAGCCTAGGAAACCCTATGGGGCCAACATACTCTGTCATATAGGATTGCTATGAGTCAGAATTGATAACAAAAACTGCCTTACTCCAGGGTTGTTCTAAGGATCAAATGAAGTAATATGGGGGTGGGGGGGCTGCGAAGTACTGCACAAGAAAGCACTGGACATCTCTTTATTGTGGATAAATATTTTCCAAGGAACTATTTCGTGTTCCTTCCCTGAACATAGTTTCAGCATTTGTCATAGACCGTTCAATATGTGTTCAGATAAACATGACTGTAAATGCTTGTAACACAGGATGCATGCACACATATTTGTGTGTATATATAGCCACATGTCAAGTGACTGAGAGATTAACTGGTTGAGTTGACATCAGGAAAGGCTGCCCAGAGAAACAGGAAGGATGGCAGACTGATAACAGCATGGTTGGGTTATTGCATGACAGCCCTTTGTCTTAATAAACATTAAGATGCCGATAGTCAGTTGCTGGCTATACCAGCTTTGTTCACTGCCTTGAATATAAGTCTGATTGGTTGAAATGATCATTGTCAAGTCTTTCTAACTAAAAGAGAGGAGAACAGCAAAGAAGTGCCATTTATTGAATTCTAACTGTGTGCCAGACTCTGAGTGCCTTATACTTATTAGCTCATTTAATTCTCACAGCAACCTTGGGCTAAAAGCTATAACAATAATAGCTAACAATTAATGAGCAGTTATTGTGTGCCAGGCTCTTTGCTAAGGGGCTTCAAATGTATTAGTTCACTTAATCCTCATGCTAACCTTATAAAATATGTTATTATTGCCCTATTCAAGCGCTCTGGTAGTGTAGTGGATTATGAGCTTGGCTGCTAACTGCAAGGTCAGCAGTTCAAATCTACCAGCCACTCCGTGGGAGAAAGATGAGGCTTTCTGCTCCTGTAAAGATTTACAGCCTCAGCAACCCTATACAGGGTCAGTGTGAGTCGGAACCAACTCCACAGCACATAACCACCACCACCATTACCCTATTTACAGATGAGGGACCCAGAGCTCAAAAAGGATAAGTACCTTGATCAAGGGCATACAGTGGTGGAGTCAGGATGCTTACCACATTCCTGGGTTATGTATATAACTCCAAAGCCCAAGCACATTACATAGTTTTCTGTTGCTTGGTTGGCAGACTCAGGAATTCCATCTGTGGTTGGTTGCAACAACAAACTTGGGTAAGGCCTTGCTGAGTATTACATATAGATTATATATTGTACCACACAGTTCTTGGGATATCTTGAGATATGGGTCTTGAATACAAAAAGAGCAAACAACCCTTCCTGGGGAATACAAACAGAGCAAATATTTCAGTAGTGTTTTCTATAATCAGGCTCTACTCTAAATCCTTTTTTAAAAAATAGCATTTTAGATTTTGTTCTTGAGAACAGACATAGCAGAACAGTTCAGCAATTTGTACATTTACAATTTAGTAGCATTGACTACATTCTTCATGTTGTGCAACCATTTTCCTTTTCCCATTATCTCTGAGTTCTTTACTTATATTACGTCATTTTTTCTGCATAGCAACTGTATGAAGTAATTATTTTCATCATCTCCATTTGACAGATGAAAAACCTGAGGTACAAAGAGGTTTAAATGCTTCCCCAGGGCACTCAGTAAATGGCAGAATCAGGTTTGGAACTCAGGCTCCAGAATCCATGCTCTTAATCAGTGTGCTCTTTTCAAGCCAGAGAGAGATAAAGCTTCAGAAGACATAGCAATTTGTATTTCTTTGGTTCTCTCCACAGGGCCTTGCACATCAAAAGGGGCCAATAAATAGTTGTGTTGATTGATTTTTCTGTGGAAGTAAACAGCTACAATCAATTTGCGATCCACACTTATGGACGGCTAGGATTGGGTTTGGAAAATTTGGGAAAGTTAGGCATATGAGCTGTCTTAATTATCTAGTGCTGCTATAGCAGAAAGACCATAAGTGGATGGCTTTAACAAACAAATTTATTCTCTCATAGTTTGAGAGGCTAGAAGTTCAAATTCAAGAACCCAGTTCTAGGGGAAGGCTTTCTCTCTCTGTTGGTTCTGGAGGAAGGTCCTTGTCTCCTTTAAACTTCCGTGTGTCTGGTGTTCCTTGTTGTTGTTGTTAAGTGCTGTTGAGTTGATTTCAACTCTAGCAACCCTGTATAGGGTTTTCAAGAAGCGACTGGTGGGTTTGAACCACCAACCTTGAAGTTCAAACTGACCTTGCAGTCCAGCGTATTATCCTGTAGCGTCACATCAGGAGTCCCGGTGTTCCCCTGGGTCTAGAAGCTTCTCAGCACAGAGACCCTAGATCTAAAGGATACTCCCCACGCCCAGCTCTTTTTTTTTGTTTTTGGTGGTAGTGAAATCCCTCTCCTCTTTGCTTGTCTCTCTCTTTTTATCTCTTGCAAGATAAAAGGTATGATTCAAGCAAGCATGTTGCTTGAATCACACCCTCTTGTAAGGCTGTAACTCAAGATACATACCACATTAATCTTGCCTCGTTAACACATACAGGTTAGGATTTAAAACACATCACATAATGGAGGATAATTGCATCAAATCACAAAATGGAAGACAACCACACAAAAATGGGAATCATGGCCTAGGCAAATTCACACATATTCTGAGGGAACACAATTCAATCCATGACATTAGTTGAGGGAGAAACAAGTATGTTCAAGTTAGTGGTAGCTCTTTTACACTTCAAATACTACTCATAATTCCCAAACCAGCTGTACTTTAATTCAACATATATTTGTTGGGTGCCCACTATATGCAAGGTATGACTATTGATCAAGGATAAGACTATACAGAGTATGTTGTTGTTATTGTTGTTGGCATTTGCCGTCAAGTCAGTTCTGACTCATAGCGACCCTGAATAGGGTTTCCAAGGAGCAACTAGTGAGCTTGAACTGCCAACCTTGCAGTTCAAACCAACCTTGCAGTACAGTGCATTAACCTGCAGTGTCACACCAGGACTCCAGAGGATAAACTTAGTTAATACTCAAATCTTAACCTTAATGTGTTGATTATGCACTGTTACTAAAGTCCATTGTTGTTGTTAAGTGTTGTCAAGTTGGTTATGACTCATAGCAACTCTGTACAAGGTTTATGCTGCTTTAAATCTTCCTGGGATCAGAGAGCCTAATCTTTCTCCCACGGAGCAGCTGGTGGGCTCAAACCATGGACCTTTTGGTTCGCAGTCCAGTGCTTATTGTAAATTATATCAGGCTAAAAATAAAACCAAAAAAAACACATAACACTCCTACTACATCAGTTGGGTCATTAGTGGGTAGGCAGTGTGGCTAAGTGTGGTTTTGTCTTATCTTCCCTTATGTTTTACCGTAGACATTTTTTATTTCCAGTTGTTCCAGGCTGTACGTCTTGTTGAACCTGCTTAGACTGACAACATGAGTCCAAAATGAGGCACTCAACAACAAATACCATGGTTTAGATATAAGTCACTGATAATCCCAAGTCAGCCCAGGATGCTGTCAATGTTAATGGTGGGATGACCTAGAACTCGTAAAATCCCTCTCTACTGATAGATTCTCTTTCTCCTGGGTGAAAAGCACCAGTTGACAATTACTAACAGGAAAAGGGAACTTATCAGAATATTGGTTACCTCTGTGGAGTATTGACTGTGAAGAAGCTTGAGAAGACATTCTGAGGAGCTGGATCTGAGTGAGGGTGGTTAAACAGTTGTGTACAAAAGTAGCTATTTGTACATTTTAATAAAGTACATCTGTGTATTTTATTACATGTAAGTTATACATCGAGTAACAACGTAGGACCTCAGGGTCCTCATATCTAGTCGCCACCTTTTTTTTTTTTTCCAATGGCACTTTAGGTTATATCCTTGAGGACTTAGCCATGGCTCCTTTCTTTTGATTTCTTTGAATGTGGCAGTGGACATTTTTATATTACAGCCCCAGAGATGTCCTTCTACGTTCACTTTTCAATCTTTGTTTGGTCAAGGTCAAGGAAGTCTATTCTAATTGCCATTTCAAGAGCAAACAAATGACCCAGTCTCACCAAAATGAATGAAAGGATAGCATTAGTAAAACCCCAAAGACCAATATGGGGAGAAATGATTTATTCATTCCTGAAACAGAACTGTAGTTATCCTGAAAAAAATGTGGATAGAGAATCTACACCAATCACTAATGCTTTTCAGACAGAGCTGCCCCTATGCATTGGTGAAGTAAATAGTCTGCCTTAGTACTCCCTCTGGGACATTCTGCTTTTGCAGTTCTCTCCTAAGTAGCTGGAAATTCCAGCTCTGGTTGAGCCAACAAAAGAAGAGATGTCGTCTTCAAGGAACATCCTAAGAGGCAGACATCATTTGGGAATGTAAGGAGGAATTTTTTTTTTAAGCCAATAGTCATTTTTAATATATGGCTTTAGCAGTTTTAAAGGAGATAAAGAAATGTAGCTGTATGATTCGACTAAGAACATGATCATTTAAATCAGACTACTCAAATCGACTACTACCTCTGTCACTTAGTATGTACACTGTCTTGAGTTTCTCTAAGCCTCAGTCTTATCATCTGTAAAACGAGACACAGTTGATCTTGAGAGAATTAGTAGTGATAATAAATGCAAAGCACTTGGCACAGTAGCTGGAATACAGTCAGCATCTCATTATGGTGCTTACTATTACTATGGACCACATACAACTCAGAGAAGTCCCAGAGCTGAAACATTTCACAAAGAAAGACAAAGTGCCTTTAAAGCTTTTGCTAGATTCTTTAAAGTGTCAGTGTCAATTAACTGACCGAATGAAAAGATTAACTAATCAACTAATACATATTAAAATATATTTAATGCTACCCTTTTGACCAGAAAAATTTACATCTATGATAATGGGTTTTTTTCCTGTTAATTTTTTTTAATTTACCATGGATATAGTCACGGAGGGCTAGAGCTGAGAATGAAACATCCAGGGGAGACGTATATAAACACCCAAATTTGCACATAGTACCCATTTGACCTAGCCTCGATGGCTTGGTAATCAGAACTTAGCAAGAGGACTATTTAAAGAAAAAAAATTTTTTTTGACAAAGGAAAGAGGGTAAATTGCTATAATTTGATGAATTTGACCTACTTTTGGATGTAGTAGCTCAAAATACCAACTGAGAGGGAAGGACTCTTCACATCAAGTATCAATGCTATTCCCCTCTACATACAGGGTAGATGGGATGGGCAACTTAGATATTGGCTAGCTAAAATGAAGGAGCTCTGGTAGCATAGTGGTTACGAATTGGGCTGTGAACCGCAAGGTCAGCAGTTCAAAACTACCAGCTGTTCCACGGGAGAAAGATGAGGCTTTCTGCTCCCGTGAAGATTTACAGCCTCAGAAACTCTGTACAGGGTCGCTATGAGTCGGAACTGACTCCACAGCACATAACAACAACAACAGCTAAAATGAGGGGGCGATAAAGGCACGAAGTGACTGCTTACAAGGTCTCAAAAGGGAGTTTAGTTTAAGAATATGCAGAGGAAGAAAGAGTCCCCATTGAATAGTTTTCATCTTGTCTAGATGGGTCTGGTGAAAAGAGATGGGGATAAGATTGGTATGATTCAATAGTGAGTAATTGTTATCATGACTAATTGCTAGTGTCACAATGTAAAGGTAGAAGTTTTGTAACAAAAATGGGGGTGTAGTTAATCTTACAGTCCAGAAACAGAGGACCCTAAGATCATCAAGGGAGAAGAGCCCAAGCAGAATGTGGTACCCTATCCAGAGAAGAAGCGACGCCCGAGATGGAGGCAGAGATGGGGACATGGAGAGAGAACTCTAAATTCATGTAAAGAGTGGAACTGAGAGCTGTCGGCTAGGAGGCAGACTTGCAGAATGTACTCTTTGGTAGCTTAAATTATTATATATGTCTGAGTGTTTTTTGTTGTTGTTTTTTTTTGTGTTTTTTTAAAGAGCAAAATGTGAATAGAGAGAAATACTGTTAACTGATGGTACATGGAGGGGATTATAATCATTGTAATGAAACAAAGTATATATGATTTGTTGAATGTAAAACTGATGATCTGTCCTCTAAACTTTCACTTAATTCACAATAAAAACTTTAAAAAATAGAAAAGAAAGAGAGAGGAAAAAGAAGAAAAAACATCATCCCAATAAAGAACAAAAGAATTTCTTTTTTTTTAATTTGTGTTCTTTTTTTAAAAAACTTTTTATCATGAATTGAGTGAAGGTTAACGGACAAGCTTTACATTCAACAAATTATACGCTTAGTTTCATCTCAATGATTACAATCCCCTCCCTGCAGCAACAGTTATCCTACTTCCTCCCTGTGGCTTCCCTTTTAAGTCTTATATTTCACAAAAGAACAAAGCAAAAATATTTGATGTACATATACAAAACAAAAACTATATATTCATTTATATGTCTTAAGGCCATATTCAGCAAGCCCGTGGGCATGCAGCCTTAGTCAGTCCATGGGCCTAGAACCCACAGCTGCGCTCGATCTCTCCATGCAAGGAGGATACTTAATGAATGTGCTGGGGATAAGGCTAGAGAAAGGGAGAAAGCCTTATTTTACTTCATTAGCATATTATTGTTATTATTGCTAAGTGCCATCAAGTTAGTTCCGATTCATAGGAACTATGTATAAAATCTCTATGGAGCAGCTGGTGGGTTTGAGCTGCTGACCTTGTAGTTAGCAGTTCTGTGCTTACCTTACAGTGCCACACCACAATCCCATGTTAACATGGTGGTGGTTGGTGGTTATGTGCCGTGGAGTTGGCTCCAACTCATAGTGACCCTGTACAGGGTTTCCGAGGCTATAAATCTTTACGGGAGCAGAAAGCCTCATCTTTCTTCTGCAGAACAGTTGGTAGTTTCGAACTGCTGACCCTGACGTTAGCAGCTCAATTTGTAACTACTACGCTACCAGAGCTCCATGACTTAATTTATCACTGTTTATTTTGAAATTTAATGTATGAGTAGCTAGTTATCAATTAAGTATTCTTGGTATGTCTACGGGCACACAGCCTTGCAGAAAGCACAGAGGATCTGAGGGTCTTCAAATTTCAAGTTGAGGGTAGAGGCATGGGGGAGGGAGGTGGTTAGAGCAATCAGCTCTGGCAGGAACTAATTTATCACTGACATTGTTCAGAATTGCCAGTGCATGGTAAAAATAAAAGACAGATGGATTTTTAGCCAGTTTTATTTTAGCTTTTAAATTCTATACAGACCATGCAGCCTCTTATTGCCTGCACCCCATCTGAACAGCTTCCACCACCCTGCCATTGGTACAGTGGTGGAAACAAAAGCAAACAAAAAACAAATTTGTTGCCATTGAGTTGGGTTTGACTCATGGTGACATCATGTGTGCCGAGTAAAATTGTGCTCCGTAGGGTTTTCAAGACTGACCTTTTGCAAGTATATTACTAGGTCTTTCTTCTGAGACACCTCTGGATGGGTTTGAACTGCCAATCTTTTGATTAGTAGTTGAATGCTTAATCATTTGTACCATCCAGTGACTCCACAGTGGTGAAGAGAAGTGCTAAAAAAAAGTGTATGTGTGTTTATGTGTGTGTGTGTGTCGGGGGGTAGGGGGTGTAATGGTGGACAGGAAAGGAAAGAGTGGCTAGAAATCTCAAATCCATTGTTTCAAAAAGCATCATCAAGATAGCACCTTTAAAAGGTAGCACTTTTGTTCATTTACCAGTAAAACACACCTAGCCACCAGGAGCTCCTAGGCTTCCTCTAAAGCCATAGGTGATTGAAGTGTAGTTAGCGCACACTTGCGGACTTCAGTTGGTCTCTTTAAATCAGTGGTGGAGAGCATCCGGCCCACAGGCTGTATTGTTGTTGTTGTTTAAGTGCCATTGAGTTGGTTCTGACCCACAGCGACCCTGTATAGGGTTTCTGAGGAGCTATGGGTCGGACCCGACTCGATGGCACTTAACAACAACAACAACAACTGGTAAGCTTGAGCTGTCGACCTTTTGGTTCAAATGACTTTGCAGTCTGGTGTATTAACCCACAGCACCACATCAGGGCTCTATAAGGCCCTTGAAATAATTTGGTCTGACCCTGCCAAGGCAACTGCCATTTTAGCCATCACAATAGTGGTGAATTAACTATATGTTTGGCCAAGTATAGCAGGCTGATTTTAAGCTGATAATTTTGTATGGCCTGTGAATGATGTTATAATTTTTGGCATAAAAAAGGTTTCCCACCCTTGCTTTAGAGACAAGTTTATTTTATTTTGGTTTTGTTTTTAGGGATCCAGGGATTTTTCTCAAAAGTAAGTGTTTAAATGTGTATGTCCTTAAAGAAACATAAGAGAAGAATAGGGCACAGGTACATGTTCTTAGACCAGCCTGGGTTTACCTCTGTGCTTACTAATGCCAGTTGTTTCTTGGAGCACTGTCTTTGCTCCTCTTGGTTATCAGACAACATGATTCCTGGTTGATTTTTCAAACTGACTTCATGTTACAGATCTTGAAATATTACAGTATTAAAAACAGTAATATGAATTCCTCCTGTCTGCAAACCATCCCATTTTTTCGCAAAGTATTTTGGTTTCTGTTTATGTCCAGCAATGAGCTTAATCCACCTTGGTAGCCCTAAGAAGACTGAGACCATGTTAATTCCAGAGGCAGTTGTTGTTGTTGTCTAGTGCCATTGAGTAGGTTCCAACCCATAGCGATCCTGTGTAAGGTTTCCAATGAGCAGCTGGTGAGCTTGAACCACTGATCTTGCAGATCAAACTGACTTTTGCAGTCTATCGCATGCAGAGTCATCTTCATTTCTAGCAGTAGTTTTGTTCCTGAGCTTGACTCTGTTAACTATGCTTTTAACACAGCAAATATCCCTAAAAGGTCACTCAGGGACCTGGCAACTTGGTATGTTGAGCATTGACATCAGAGTTTGACTTGGGAACATGGTTTGCCGTATCTGGAAAATGAACATCACAATTAATACCTACCTAGCCTAGTGGTTATGAATCAGGCTGCAAACTGCAAGGTCAGCAGTTCGAAACTACCAGCTGTTCCACGGGGGAAAGATGAGGCTTTCTGCTCCCGTAAAGATTTATAGCCTCGGAAACCCTGTTCAGGGTTGCTATGAGTCAGAACCGACTCGAAGGTCCACAACAACAACAACAGAAAGAATCAATAGATTGGTTTTGGAAGAAGTGCAGCCAGAGTGCTTCTTAGAGGCCAATTCGTCTCTCATACTTTGGACATATTATCAAGAGGGACCAGTCGCTGGAGAAGGATATCATGTTTGGTAAGGTGGAGGGTCAGAGAAAAAGAGGAAGACCCCCAATGAGATGGATTAGCCAAGTGGCAGCATCAATGGACTCAAGCGTGGCAACAGTAGTGAGGTTGGCCCAGGATTGGGCAGTGTTTCATTCTGCTGTGCCTAAGGTCGCTATGGGTCGGTACCGACTCGATGGCACCTAACAACAACAACAACAGTACTCCTAAGGAGCTCTGGTAGCGTAGTAGTTATGAATCAGGCTGCAAACCTCAGGGTCAGCAGTTTGAAACTCCCAGCTGTTCCGCGGGAGAAAGATGAGGCTTCCTGCTCCCGTAAAGATTTACAGCCTCAGAAACCCTGTACAGGGTCGCTATGAGTTGGAACCGACTCTACAGCACAACAACTCTACAGCACAACAACTCTACAGCAACAACAACAGGACTCCTGGTGTGACGTTGTAGGATCAGCACTGGACTTTGAGCCACAAGGTGGCAGTTCAAATCCACCAGTAGCTCCTTGGAAACCCTATATAGCAGGGTTATTTGTACCTTTTTTCTGTCAAGGGCCATTTGGATATTTATAATATCATTCGCGGGTCAAACAAAATCATCAACTTAAAAATCAGCCTGCTATACTTGGTCAAATGTTTAATCAACTTAACCCTAATGTGAGTCCTGGTGTGGCACTGTGGGCTAATGCATCAGACTGCAAAGTTGTTTGAACTTCAAGGTCGGTGGTTCACACGATGGCACTTAACAACAACACAACAACCCCTAATGTGATGGCTGGAACTGCAGTTGTCTTGGCAGGGCCAGAGCAAATAATTTTGCAGGCTGTTCTCCATCCCTGCTGAATAAGGTCGCTATGAGTTAGAATCGACTCAACAGCACTTAACAACAACAAAACTTACAGGAAGATTGTAACTGCTACTAGGAAAACATAGATAAGATATTTTTGTTCTTGGGCTCTGGAGACATCAGATATTCTTATCTTGCTGGTCAGGAGATAGTCATCATGACAGACCACTGGAGAGAACTGTGCTGGACTAGGGCACATGTCAGATAGGACAGTCATATGAGCCGCCTGTCATCTTTTTTCTTCAGGGTGGATGAGGAAAGAGCAGTTGTTTGAAGCTGACCACTAAGGCCAGTCAAAGAGGAAAGCATGCAAATGATAGATTTTCTCTCCTGTTAGATGTGATCTCTCTTTTCTCTCCTGCAACAGTAATCCGGTACAACAGTGATCTGGTACAGAAATACCACCCTTGCTTCTGGATTGATGGACAATATCTTTGCTGCTCTCAGACAGCCAAAAATGCCATGGGATGCCAAATTTTGGAAAACAGGAATGGAAGTAAGAGATCTAATCACTATAATTTCTTCCTCCTTTGACTCTATTTCCATCATTTTCCAAGGGTCCAGGTACAGGGCTGTATCCACCCAGCCTTTTCCTATAGTACCTAAAGCACTGTATAAAGGAACCAAGCTCCTGAGCAAACCCGACTCGAATCGTTTCCTAAAATGCATTTAATATCATCATTGGCTTATTGTTTTTCAGGCTTAAAACCTGGGAGTTCCCACCGAAAGACGAAAAAGCCTCTTCCTCCCACTCCCGAGGAAGACCAGGTAATAGGGAAAATTGAATGCTGTTCTAGGAGACTTGATGTGGCGCTGTAGGATAATCACTGGACTGCTAACTTCAAACCCACTAGCTGCTCCTTGGAAATCCTAGACAGGGTTGCTATGAGTCAGAACTGACTCGGTGGCACTTCAGCATAGGGTCTTAGTCGTAGTGTGGTGCTGCAAAGCACTGGATTGCAAACCAAAAAGTCAGTGGCTCAAACCTACCAGCCGCTCCTCAGAAACCCTATCCAGGGGCACTATGAGTCGGAATCAACTTGACAACACTTAATAGCAACAATAACATAGGGACGCTAGGTGTCCTGGTTGTGCAGTGATTTAAGCATTTGGCTGCAAATCCACCAGCTGCTATGAGGCAGAAAGATGAGGCTGTCTTCTTCTGTAAAGATTTACAGTCTAGGACACCCTATGGAGCAGTTCTACTCTGTCCTATAGGACCACTTTGAGTTAATATGGCAGTAGGGGTTTTTTTTTTTTTTGGTACTGCTTAAATGGAAATTTGCAGCCACACCCTGGAAACACACCAGAATCTTAGAATTCCCCTGTGGCAGGGCTAATTGGTATTCCTGCTGAGACAGGATTTGTCCTCCTCATTAGGACTTCCTGTTCCCTGGAAAGGTGATTAGGACACTTTTGGCAACAGTTTAATATTATGACCTGCTTGAAACACTGTCACAGAATCTGGTATTTTCCCATTTTATTATTTTTTAAAAATTGAAGCATACAGCAAAGTTGAAAGTATTTAGCAGTAAACACCACCCAGAGTCTACCACTAACATTTTAATTTAAAATTTGAGTTTTGGGTTACTTTTTGAAATCTAAAAAGGCCATTATTATATCTTGTAAGGAAACAATGTGAGTATTATTACACTCATTTCCTAACCTGGTATTTATCCAGGAAGCGTCAAAGATCCTGATGCCTGGGTCCCACTCACAGGGATTTTGGTGTACTTGGTCTGATGAGGAAACTGTTTGAACACTGGAATTTAAAAAATCTTCTTAAGTGATCCAATTTTGGGGGAGGGGTAGGTCATTGGTAAAATTCTTGCCTTTATCCAATTTGACTCTTGGCCAATGCACCTTATATGTTGTTGTGTTGTTGTTAAGCACCTGTTATTGAAGCCTGTGTGTTGCTATGACACTGAAGAGGTGTCAGCTGAGTTTCTAGATAAGATAGACTAGGAAGAAAGGTCTGGAGATCTACTTCCAAAAACCAATCAGTGAAAACCTTATTAATCACAATGTTCTGGTCTCATTGTGCATGGGGTCACCATGAGTCTAACTCTATGACAGCTAAGAAAATCAATAGGTGATTTTAATGTGCATGACCTAGATTAGGAACCTTCACATGGGTGTTTTTCAAAAAATGGCTGTTGAATGAATGCTAAAGCAACCTTTTATTATGCTGGATTTGGGTTAAAATAGTGTTTCTGGTAAGTCAAAACTTGGGTAGAGACAATGAGAACGCTTTATATTTAGCCAAATCCCCCAACATATTTTCCTAACAATGCAGATCTTGAAAAAGCCACTACCTCCTGAGCCAACAGCAGCCCCTGTCTCCTCAAGTGAGCTGAAAAAGGTTGTAGCCCTTTATGATTATATGCCAATGAATGCAAATGACCTACAGCTACGAAAGGGTGAAGAATATTTTATCCTGGAGGAGAGCAATTTACCATGGTGGAGAGCACGTGATAAAAATGGGTGAGTTACTGCCAGCCATTCTTCAGCCTTGTGCCCACCCACGCCACACCCTTGCAAAGTCCTGTAGCATAATTTTCCTGCTAACTATGTGCCAAAGTGAATATGCTCTTCCTCCAAGCACTTTCTAGTGTGTAGCTCTCAACACCACCCTGAGCCTGTAAGATATGGAACACATATTGTTGTGCACAAAGAATGTGTAGAAGCCATTTTAAGGGGCTTGAGCATGCGTCAGAGACATGATCCTCTGAGATAGGGGCATGATATAAATATATGAGGGGACTTCAAAAAGCTCATGGAAAAATTCCATCATCTTTTAATTTCATTTTTCCCATGAACTTTTTGAAACCCCCTCATACTCCTCTCTCAGAAAGGCACTTCTCTTTTGTACACCTCCATTTGAGAGTGGCTCTGAACCCAAGCATATGGATATATGAATTTGTTTCTCTCCAAAGATGGGGAGATGCTGGATGACCTATCATTGTTTCTGCAGGGAGGAAGGTTATATCCCTAGTAACTATGTCACGGAAGCAGAAGACTCCATAGAAATGTATGAGTAAGTATGCTTATGTTCCTAGCACACAATCTTCCAGGAAGAACAAAACAGTTATGTATCTTTTTTATGCCTTGAACTAATTGTTAATTTTAAGATACAGTTTCTTCCTCCATTTACCCTCTCCATTTCTAAAAGTTGAGCATTCCTATGAAATCAAAATGGGGTAAAGTGAAGAAGCAATTACCAGTAATTTCTATAGGATTTTTTTTTTTAACATTCCCAAATCCCTCAAAATAACCTAGCAATGTATACCAAATAATACATAAAATATATACAATTGATACCAAATAATACTAAAATGGCACTAACATACAGTGTTAATAGTCACAGAGCTATGGCGGCTTGATGCTGAGATGCCAAATGTAGTTCCTGGTGAAGGAGATTGGCAACGCCACTCTCACCACAGTCTGCCCACTGCCTCTGTCCATGGCTCCCTGCAAAACAGAAGATGAATGCTACTTTCACTTTTTGCTGTATTGGGTCAAAATTAAAATCCTCTTTGGATGTCCTTCAGTTAGTGAAAATAGGTACTAATATAGGTCTTTCATAAAGATGAAGTGGTGGAAGAGAACTTTCCAAAAGCAGGGGATACCTATACATATAAAAATCAATGTCAATTAGGTCAAATGATGCTACCACCCTAAGTTAGTGCCTATTTCTTACCCTCAACCCAAACACCTTCTACTTATGAGATGTGGTGGGGACACTGCCCTAACTCCCAGATCCAGGAGAGCAAGAGTTAATGGCCTGAAAAGAAACATTTCAAAAGGTAAAAATGTCAAACTTTTCTACATAATCATGGAAGTGGATTGCCCTTGGGAGCTCTGATCCCTTCACCCTCCTCTGTCTATTTCCTTGACTCTTTGGTGCCAACCTGGGTTTTAGGAAAGGGATGCAGTGTGCTAGGTATGTGATCCAAACCCACTGCTGTGGAGTCGATTATGACTCACAGCGACCTTAGAGGAATCTAAGGTAGACCCTCAACCTTACAGTAGAATCGCCTCATAAGGTTTCCAAGGCCGTAAATCTTTATGGAAGCAGACTGCCACATCTTTCTCCCCAGGAGCTGTTGGTGAGTTTCCAACATCAGAATTTCAGTTAGCAGCCCCGAGAGCTTAACCAGTACACCACCAGTTCTCCTCCAGGCACATGATAGGCACTCAATAAATAGAGTCTGAAAGAATTGATGGAAATATTGACATGGACAAGCCCTGGAGGTCACTCTAACCTCTAAATTGGTCTAGGAGCCATTTCAGCAATTTCCCTTTGCAGGTGGTATTCCAAACACATGACCCGGAATCAAGCTGAGCAACTGCTAAAGCAAGAGGTAAGTGTGAGACCACAAGCAAATATGAGGACAGTCAGCATTTTCCTTGAACAATAAGCACAGATCCCTAATTGAGGACCTGCTGCTGCCCACCAACTGTAGGCAAAGTAGTGACAAGTCCACCATCTTATGGGGTCCTGGTTCCCCTTTTCAATACCCAAAGCAATGAGATTACAGGTCAAGCATGGAACTTGGAAGTAATATCAGGAGTTCTGTGTTCTCTCCGGTTTGGGCAGCTGGGATGCCCGCATAAGTGCTACGTCCTCCTACAGTCAGCTTCTTTTTCATTGTTTAGGGGAAAGAAGGAGGTTTCATTGTTAGAGACTCCAGTAAAGCTGGAAGATATACTGTGTCTGTGTTTGCTAAATCTACAGGGTAAGTATTACTACTCCAAGGCCCTGGTGAGAAAGGAAGGGGGTGCCTTTCCAACAGCTCCTTTTCAGTGGGGCCCTCCCTATTTCTCTGTTCCTTCCATTCAAAACTCATCTCACTTGACTTCTTGGGTTCCACTGACTCTGGTTCCCAAGTTGCTGACTAAGCATCCACTTTTTCAGGGATCCTCAAGGGGTGATACGCCATTATGTTGTGTGTTCCACACCTCAGAGCCAGTATTACTTGGCTGAGAAGCACCTTTTCAGCACCATCCCTGAGCTCATTAACTACCATCAGCATAACTCTGCAGGTGAGTCAGAGGCAACTGAAAAGAAGGGTGTTACAAGCACCCAGATAAACTGTTGAGGACATGGTGGTTAGGGGAAGAATAAGCTTCATAGTGCCATGAAAATAAATCCCTATGAGACTGGACAGAGATCAAGTAACCAACCAAACCCACTGCCATCAAGACAATTCCAACCCATAGAACAGAGTAGAACTGCTTCAAAGGGTTTCTGAGGCTGTAAACCTTTACGGAAGCAGACCATCTCATCTTTCTCCACAGAGCGGCTAGTGGGTTCAAACTTCCAGTTAGCAGCCCAACACTTAATCCACTGCACTGAGAAGACAGACCTAACACCTAGTAGGAATTGACTACTTTTTGGAGATTGATCAGTTGATATAATGCTCAGTGCCAAGAGACTCAGTTTTGGGGTCTTGGGTGTGGTGCTGCAAGGTTGGTTTGAACCACAAAGTTGGCAGTTCAAAATCACCAGTAGCTCCTCAGGAACCATATCCAGAGTCACTATGAGTTGGAATTGACTCGACAGCACTCAACAACAACAAGAGGCTCAGAAATGTCCTCAATACTACTAGCCGGGTGGTTTACTCTGGAAAATTCAGCCATTGAAAACCTTATGGAGCACAGTTCTACTCTGACAAACCTGGGGTTGCCAATGGTCAGAATTCTCTCGACGTTAACTGTAAGACAGAGAAAAACACAGAAACATTATGAGTAAAGGTCCTTGCCCTCAAAGAACTTTTGTTGTTGTTGTTAAGTGCCATCAAGTTGGTTCCAACTCATAATGACCCTGTTAAGGGTTTCCAAGGAGCAGTTTGAACTGTGTTTGAACTGCTGACCTTGCAGCTAGTAGTCCAGTGCTTATCCTATAGCACCACACCAGAACTCCAAAGGAACACACAGGTTAGAAAATATCAGAAGCCAGATTTAAAAAAAAAATTATTTTAAAGCTTTTATTGTGTATTACATTCAACCAGTCATTGCAATGCTTACAACCCCCTCCATGTACCATCAGCTAACAGTATTTACCTCTATTAGCCCCTTTTTTTTTTGATGTACACATACCACATTGAAAATATATATTCATTTAAATATCCAAAGGGCACATTTTGCAAGCCAGCCTCCTGCCCATAGCCACACTACCTTTCTCAGTCCATGGGCCTGTAATCCTCTGTTGCTCTGTCTCTCTAGGCCATTGCCTTTGCCACCATCTCTGTTGTCAGCTGCTTTTCTGGTTACAATCCCTTGCTCTTCTCATACTCTTCCCTCTTGATGGTCCTAGGGTTCTCTGTTCCTGGAATGACAGATTAACTGCTCCCCACTTTTAGTTACACCTATTCTATTTTTACTATTTTGACAATCACTATTAGTTGTGATAACAATTACTCACAATTGAATCATAAAATCCTATCCCCTCATCACTAGACCCATTTGGACAAGAGGAAAACTATGCAATGGGAATTCTATCTTACCTGACTCATTCTGACCCTAAGGCACCCTCATGAAAGCTTGTAAGCCAATCACTTCATGCCTTTATATCACCCCAATTTTGATAGCCAAAGTCTAAATTGCCTGTCCCTACCAACCCAGTGTGCTGAGGAGGCAAGCTTGATCCTTGATATGAAGAAACCTTCCATTTCGGTTGGAATTTTGGGCAAATTCATCCATAAGCAAAGGTCTAGTTCATCAATATGTAGCAATTTACTCTTGCTCCGTGTATCAAACTTCTTTATGTTCATCTGATTGAGTTCTGGTCGGCCAACCAGCTAGGTCAAGTGGGTGCTATCTGCAAGTTTGGGAGTTCTCGCCTACCTCAGAAGCCAGTTTTTAAGTACTGTAGAAATTCTAACAACTGTAAAATTGATGAGGGCATTCATTCATGGGGAAGTTTCAGCGAGAAGACAGGATTTTAGCTAAGCCTTAAACTAGGAGGTAGGGGTATATTTAAAAAGGGAGGGCGGGAAGGAATGCCTTTAATTCATATTTTCCTTTTTGGTCCCTAAGAATTCTTTTGTGTGAAGAGAAACTTCCCCCAAATGTGGTTTTGTGGAGATTTTCTAGAAAAATGCACATCAAAAGTGTGTTGTTTTAAGTGAGGATACGCAAGCCATCACCCTCGGGATTGCAGCAATTGCCAGAACTCTCTGTATGTTTCAGGACTCATATCCAGGCTCAAATATCCAGTGTCTCAACAAAACAAGAATGCACCTTCCACTGCAGGCCTGGGCTACGGTAACTGACTGCTTCTCTGGGATAGGATGGGCTAGCCTGTGGCAAGGACTACCATTGGGAGACCCAATTAGACCTTAAATCAACGAATGTCCTTATGGCTCTCAATTCAGCGCCAGCTGCCTTAAGAAAGTGAACACAGAGCCAAGCAGGAGGAAGTGGGAAGAATACTGTTACATGTGGGAAGTTCAGTCACTGTCACGAAACAAAATATGTTTAAATTGTTGAATGGAAGACCAATTTGCTCTGTAAACTTTCACCCATATTTAAAACAAACAAACAAAACAGAGCCAAGCATAAATTTTAATGCTTTCTCCCCCTCTAGTGGGTTCTACTGGTGCTGCAAGCACATAGATTCATAAAGGGTTCTTTTTTTTCTCCCTCATTAACTCTATCTTCCTTTATGTTTTTAGAAATTTGCATTGACAATGTTTTGTACTTTTCCACACAAATATCTTGCACAGTTTAGTTGGTTTGTTCATGAATATTCCATGGTCTTGATGTTATTGTTAATAGAATTGGTTTTTAAAAAATTATTTTATTTTTGTTGTTGTTCTTAAAAATATACATAGCAGAACCCACACCAATTCAACTATTTGCACCTGTCAAGTCAATGGCACTGATTATAGTCTTCAAGTTGTGCAACCATTCTCATCCTCCTTTTCCAAACTGCTCTTCCCCTATTATCGTGGTAGACTCACTTCCCCTAAGCTTCCTATCTAACCTCATAAGGAGAAAGTTGAGAGGCTGTCTAGTCTATCTTCTTGCCTCATAAGGCAAGGTCAATTTGCATCTAAAATTCCCATATTACTCCAACCATTAATTCCCTGTGCCTGAAATTTACTACGAGCAAAGATGGATGAGTACTGCTAAGAACTTTACTTTCACTAGTTTCCTATTTCTACCTCAGTAAAGATTCTTATCCATTGCAGGAATTACACACACACACATATATGTGTGTATATATCTCCCAAAGAGTCTTACCAAGGTTTTGTTGTTATAGGATCGTGGGAAATAGATCCAAAGGATCTGACATTCTTGAAGGAGCTGGGGACTGGACAATTTGGGGTAGTGAAGTATGGGAAATGGAGAGGCCAGTATGATGTGGCCATCAAGATGATCAAAGAAGGCTCCATGTCTGAGGATGAGTTCATTGAAGAAGCCAAAGTCATGATGTGAGTTACAGCCCAATTAAGTCTCCAACCAGGATAACCATTTCATGGTTTAAGGTAGTTTGAGGTGACTTAGAGTGAGAGAGATTGGGGACCAGGGCCTGAGGTCAACCTTTGATTTGTGGGTGTTCTAACTGCTAAGGTAATAATTTCTCTACTTTAGATATTAATTATAAATAGTTTTGATCATAGGTGTGTGTGATTCTAATTTAGCATTAGTCTTCACTTAACTTTGGCCCTGTTTCCTGCTCTATTGAAGTGCTCCAAATCCTTGCTCCCTTTCAGATATTAGGCATTTAGAGTTTGGGATGGGAAGCAGGAACGTAAACTTGCTATTATGGTCCTTTACCTGGCACTCTACTTCTAGGGTAAAGTGTTCCTTCCCCAGCCCCTCTAAAACTAGTATGTAGAGCCAGAAGGGGAGGACTGGCTCATTGCCTCTTCTGTAGGAATCTTTCCCATGAGAAGCTGGTGCAGTTGTATGGCGTCTGCACCAAACAGCGTCCCATCTTCATCATCACTGAGTACATGGCCAATGGCTGTCTCCTGAACTTCCTGAGGGAGATGCGCCCCCGCTTCCAGACTCAGCAGCTGCTGGAGATGTGCAAGGATGTCTGTGAAGCCATGGAATACCTGGAGTCAAAGCAGTTCCTTCACCGAGACCTGGTAGGTCCTCAAAGGATTGCCTGGGGCCCAGGACTAAGGGGGTGGACATAACAATGGAAGATATACCATACACTGGTACCATTTTTTTTTGGTTTTATCTAGAAAACACTAAAAAGTTCATTGTGCCTGTGTCCCACTGGTACAGTCAAGTATCTCCAGCCTAAAATTAAATGGGTTTTTCCATGATGAGTGCAAAAGTAGTCACTGCCCTCCAACCCCCAGTATCACCCAAAAGGAAATGGTGGGGGTCCTTCCTTCAGTGACCATTCTGAACTTGGTGCAGAAGGGTAAACCCATGCTGTCCCAAAGGGACCACGACTGGCACAGGGCTATCATTTGATTGCATCAGATTCAGAACTGGTGACCTGTGAGGAGTACATTTGGACCATATGAGGTTTTTGTTTATTTGTTTTTTTTTTAATGTTATGTTAGTTGGCAGTCATTTAGGGAGAGCCAATGATTTACAGCCTTGGAAACCCTGTGCAGGGTCACTATGAGTCAGAGCCGACTCCATGGTACTTAACAATAACAATTCACATTTAAAAATATAAAAACAAACAAACAAACCAACCCCCCCCCAAAAACAAAACAAAACAAAAACAACCCTGGAATTTCCAGCTTCTAATGAAAATCTTCATACATTCCATGTTCCGATTTTCAATAGATGTTTACAGCTATTTCTCTTCATTTTGAGTTGTGCCCCATCAGCAAATGAAGGTCCTGCGGGCTTTTCTCCTACGGGCTTTATTCCATGATTGGCACCTAACAACAACAACAACAATGAAAATCTGGGCCACCATTTAACACTGGTCCAGTGTTCTCACAGACCTAAGCTAAAGGTCAGCTGGAACTGGCTCCTGCAGACCAGACAGGTGCTCTCCTGCAATCACCTTTCATCCCACCCCACTCTATCACTTTACCTGTGTGGCCCTTAGTGGCATCTGAGTTTAGGTCCTTATTTGTTTTAGCCAGGCCAAGGCGCAACTTGCCCTTCCTCCCACTGACAGAAAAGCAGAAAACAAAACAAACTTCCCTTCCATTCTCCCTCAATTCTGTCCACATTTCAGGGAAGGAGTGGGGGTCATGGAATTGCCTGAAATCATTCTATTCTGTATGTCCTCAGGGCTTTACTAATGACTACACAGAAAGTTGTTTTACATGTGGCCCAAATACATCAAAATGTCTCAGTGCTATCAACTGACTTTTATTAGGTGGTAAGGTATCTAGTTGAAAAAGATGAAGCTCCCCAGACTTCATTCCACTAGCGGGCAGAAGCTTTGTGCATTTAACCTGTGTGCCAAGTTATCAAGTCTCACAGATTGATATTTGTTACACTTCATACAGGCTGCTCGAAACTGTTTGGTAAATGATCAAGGAGTTGTTAAAGTATCTGACTTTGGCCTGTCCAGGTGAGTGTGCCCTTTTCATTGTTCTCTTTAAAAGTAACAACATCACAATGCAAAGTGTTTTCCACCATTGTCTTGTTCCCTTTCTTCCTGTGTTGTGTTTAAGTCACTTCTCTCATCCTTTGGGTTTATTGCTATACCCCCCTCTTCTTCATCCTTTTATCTCTGCCTTCTCTTTCTGTTAGCTATTCTCCCAACACCTTATCCGTTAATTCTTATCTGTTGACTTTGCCACATGCCTTCTTCTTTAATAATTAGTCTAATTCCCACTGGCCAAATAGAAAGAAGGAAAGGAGAAGAATAGAGAACAGAAAGGCGGGTAGAGGACAAGGGAGCACTTATTAGATTCATTTCAGTTCATCCTTCCTATAATCATAATGTGTATCTGAAAAGTGAAATCAGAGAGGAAAAAATTACATTTGTAAAAGACACTGGTTGGCTAGCAGAATCTTTTGAGAAAATCTGTAAGTGTATCTGTGCAGCTTTTGTGACTGTGCCAAGAAACTTTTAGCAATCATCATGCTCTTCAAATCCTCAGTATAACAAGTCCTGAATCACTTGCAGGTATGTTCTGGATGATGAATATACAAGCTCAGTAGGCTCCAAATTTCCAGTCCGGTGGTCTCCACCAGAAGTGCTTATGTATAGCAAATTCAGCAGCAAATCTGACATTTGGGCTTTTGGTAAGTGTCTATGATTCTACAAATTAGACAGCCCAAAGGAAGAGAAATGCAATGGGGAATTCACACTTTGCAGCTTTCACTGAGAGATTGTTTTTACTTTCATTCATCCAATCCTTAGGAATGTCTGTTAAATACCACAAGCTGGGGATAAAAACGGTAAACTCTTATGATCCCTGGCTTCTTGGAACTTACAATATATTGGAAGAAACAAACAATTCATTCTGTATTCAAAATTTCTGAATGTTACTCCTTGTGTGGCGCTGTAGGATAAGCACTGGACTATTAACCACAAGGCTGACATTTCAAACCCACGAGCTGTTCCTTGGAAATTCTGTACAGGGTTGTTATGAGTTGGAATTGACTTGATGGCACATAACAACAACAATTATATGCCAAGCATCCCAGGTGGCACAGTGGCTTGGCTGCTGAAAGATTGATGGTTTGAAAACACAAGCAGCTCCCTCGCTCCCTTGGGAGAAAGATGTACCAGTTTACTTCCATAAAGATTACAGAATTAGAAAACCTGTTGGGCAGTAAGATCTAGTCTGCACTATGAGGTTGCTATGTGTCAGAGTCAACTTGAGGCAACAGGTTTGGGTTAATTATGTACCAGGAGCTCTGCCAGATCCTGTTACTACAAATACGATGGCTGTCCTTTTTGCAAAGCAAAAACTCATTGCCATCAAGTCAATTCCAGCTCATAGCAGTCCATAAGGCTGTCCTTTTCCAAAGCAAAAACTCATTGCCATCAAGTCAATTCCAGCTCATAGCAGCCCATAAGGCTGTCCTTTTCCAAAGCAAAAACTCATTGCCATCAAGTCAATTCCAGCTCATAGCAGCCCATAAGGATTTCTTTACAGAAACAGATCACCAGGCCTTTCTTCTGTGGCATTATTTGTTGTTGTTGTTGTGAAGTGCCGTTGAGTCAGTTCCAACCCATAGCGACCTTGTATAGGGTTTCTGAAGAGCATCTGGTGAGTTTGAACCGCCAACCTTGTGCTTCAAACTGACTTTGCAGTCCAGTGCATTAACCCACAGCGCCACACCAGGACTCCATGTGGCATTACTGGGTGGCTTCAAACTGCCAACCTTTGGGTTAGTAACCCAAACCAAACCCAATTCACTGCTGTCTACTCAAATTTGACTCATACCTAAAAGGTTGGTGGTTCAAACCTGCCAGTAGCTCCATTGGGAAAAGATGAGGCAATTTGCTTCCATAAAGATTTATAGCCTTGGAAACTTTATAGGACAGTTCTATAGGGTCGCTGAGTTGAGTTAGTAGTCAAGTGCAAACCTTGTCCCTATCAGACAATAACTAATGTTCTACAGGAACCCTGATCACCACCCCATGTACTATAACAAATGTAAAAAGCACAGAGGGGGGAACAGTTGATTCTAATCTTAGAGATTAACCTTGGAAGACAAAGACTCTTATTGCCCCAAAAGACTACCAATACGTTTTTTTTTTCCTCATCTTTTAGGGGTTTTGATGTGGGAAGTCTACTCTCTAGGGAAGATGCCATATGAGAGATTTACTAACAGTGAAACTGCAGAACACATTGCCCAAGGCCTACGTCTCTATAGGCCTCATCTGGCTTCAGAGAGGGTATATACCATCATGTACAGCTGCTGGCATGAAGTGAGTATTTTATTGTGACCTCTTAAATTATTTCCTTGAACTTACTTTTACAAGTAACTCAGTTTCCACCTCTGTTTCCACATGGCTACATGCCAGCTGGGCACACATTAACTATACACATTCCCTTACCCCAGCCTGCACCCCCAATTCTCTGATGGTCAGAGGCTTTCCCAGGCCTACCCCAATTCTCACTTATTGTGAAGTGCCGTTGAGTCAGTTCCGAGCGTCCCTATACAGGGTTTCCAAGGAGCAGCTGGTGAGCTTGAACCGCCAACCGTGCAGTTCAAATGGCTTTGCAGTCTGACACATTAACCCACAGTGCCACACAGGGCTCCCAGTTCTCACTAGAGTATCATTATTTTTAGTTGCTGTCAAATGAATTTCAACTCATGGTGACTCCGTGTGTACAGAGTGAAACTGCCCCATAGGGTTTTCAGGGCTGTGACCTTTTGAAAGCAGATCACCAGGCCTGTCTTCATAGGAGTCTTTGAGTGGGTTTGAACCACCAAGCTTTTGGCTAGTAGTTGAGGGCTTGACTATTTCTACCACCCAGGCAGTCTAAAGTATCATTGTTGTTGTTGTTATGTGCCGTGGAGATGGTTCCAACAGATAGCGACACTGTATAGGGTTTCTGAGGCTGTAAATCTTTACGGGAGCAGAAAGCCTCCTCTTTCTCCTGTGGAACAGCTGGTAGCTTCAAACTGCTGACCCTGAGGTTAGCAGCCCAATTCATAACCACTACGCTATGCAGACTCTCATACCAACTCAGTTTTATTCAATTTTAGGGAAAGAGGGCGTTGTGGGAGCAGGGGGGTTGTCATCTAGAAAATCAGGCAGCCAAAGGCACCCAGACCAGTGTGTGGACATTAAAAATGATAAGTCATAAAAGTTTATGTTCCTGCCTTGGGGAGTCATTGGCCCTTTTCTTCTATTTCACTAGCTACCAACCTTTTCTGCCTGAGGTCCTAGATAAGATTACTTTTTAACCCTAAGGCATGAAAGGGAACTCAAATAGCTAGTACTTGAAAGAAAAAATGGGGGGGGGGGGCCTCTGTGGGCTATGTGGGTGAGTGTGGTATTTTAGAAATAAGGAGCCTGTCCTACTATTACTAAATGCTTCACTGGTTGCATATTGGATTCTTCCCAAGGTACCTTCTCTACATTTCAGTAGTTCTTTGGTAACCTTAACTCGACAACCTAAAGCTCTAGTTGGAAATAAGTGCCTGGCACTTTGTTTGCCCCAGCTAGAAACAAGAAAGACAGACAGTGTCCATCAAGCACATTTGTGAGTCGGAAGCCCTTTTGTAGAGAGAAGTAAAGAGTGGGTATCTGGAGTATCTGCCCTTGAATAAATAAATGACAGAGGTCACAAAGTGTGGAGAAAAGGCAAATCCCTTGCAATGATTTCCCTTCTCACTCC
Organism: Chrysochloris asiatica; assembly: GCF_000296735.1. Taxonomy (NCBI): domain Eukaryota; kingdom Metazoa; phylum Chordata; class Mammalia; order Afrosoricida; family Chrysochloridae; genus Chrysochloris; species Chrysochloris asiatica. The sequence continues at coordinate 8,406,017 of NW_006408644.1, read as the reverse complement.
TCTGCGGTGCAGGATGAAGAGGGACTGGACTGCTAATTAAAAACTACTTTGGTGGTGGTGGTTATGTGCTGTGGAGTCAATTCTGATTCATAGCGACCCTGTACAGGGTTTCCAAGGCTGTAAATCTTTACGGGAGCAGAAAGCCTCATCTTTCTCCTGCGGAACAGCTGGTAGTTTTGAACTGCTGACCCTGAGGTTAGCAGCCCGATTCGTAACCACTACGCTACCAGAGCTCCTTAGAAAACCCTATAGAGCAGTTTTATTGTGTCACAAAGGAGCCCTGGATTCTGAGTTGGGGTGCAACTGAAAGGTCTACAGTTCAAATCTACCAGATGCTCCTTGAGGGAACGATAAGGCTTTCTGCTCCCATATTTCCTGATTCCACGGCACACCACCACCACCACCACTATGTCACAAGGGGTGACTATTAGCAAAAAATGGACTTGACAGCACCTAACAACAACATCCAAAATAATAATGTATTGGTGTACAATTATAATAGACCTGCCCTCAATTTTAATCAGTATAATTGGCAAATTATTCTTATCATACTTATAACATGAATTATTAACAATGGAGAGAGCACAAGGACTTTTTGGAGAGCTTGTAGTTCTATTTCTTTCTTTCTTTTGTAATTGACAGGGTATGCTGCTGGATATATGTTGTTGTTCTGTGCCATCAAGTCAGTTCTGACTCATCACAACCTTGTGGTTAGCAGTCCAGTGCTGATCTTGCTGGATATATAGTATGCACTTAGTAAACATTTGCTGCGTAATCACTGCATTTTCATTCTGAACTCGAGTTCACTTTAACACTCTACTTTTTCTTTGGTTTTAGAAAGCAGATGAACGTCCCACTTTCAAAATTCTTCTGAGCAACATTCTAGATGTCATGGATGAAGAATCCTGAGCTGGCCAATATATTTCTTGGTTCTACTCCTCTCTTCCACAAGTCCCAATTTCAGTTTCTCTGAGGAAAACCCATCCTTCCTGGCCCTGAGGCCTTCATGTTCTCCCTGGACACACAATGGTTATACTCTACATCTAGGAATGCCTCTCTTCTTTGACTCCTCTGGAGAGCAAAGGTCAAGGAATTATTTTGCCTGGTATTACCCCATCACCTCAGGAAAGTCCCCAAGAGTATTAAGACAGACTGAATGTTGGATGGAAACGTTTTTGCAGGGATGGAGGGATGTAAATAACCTCACAGAAGGAACAGGAGCTCTTTGGGCGGGCATTAGAGCTTATGGAGGTGGGAGGCAGAAGCAGAATTTGGCAGGGGAGAACGTTTTTTGATAAAATAAAATTACTACAAAGCTTGCAGGTCTCTATCTGGATTCATCAGGCAGCTTCCCTGAAGTGCCCTATCTTAGTATTCCAGTAACATGGAATTGATCTCACATATTCCTGCACTGAGAAATCAACAGGACCCTTGGCATGGAACCCCTCAAGCTCTTAGAGGATTCTGGGCCAAATTCATAAGCCAAAGCTCTGGGTTGAACACACAATTTTTATTGTTGTTATGTGACTTTGAGTCATTCCTGACTCACAGTGACCCTGTGGTCACTGTGACAGGGTCACTGTGAGTGACTGGTGGGTTTGAACCGCTGACGTTGTGGTTAGCAGTCCAGTGCTTATCCTACAGCACCACAGTAGGACTCAGTAGGCAATGCTACGTAGGGTTTCCAAGGCTGTAAATTGTTACAGGAGTAGAAAGCCTCATCTTTCTCCTATAGAGTAGCTGGTAGATTAGAACTGCTGACCTTGCATTTTGCAGTCCAATTTGTAATCCACTAGGCTACCATGGCTCCTTGTTGCTATGAGAAGTGGTAGTAAGCCACTGTTTCTACTACCACCCTTTATATTATTTTAAAGTCCAAATGATACAGATGAAAGTATATACAACAAAATCTTTTGTGTGCAGAGTTGCTGGATTTTGGACAAGCACAGATGGAATGCTTCTGGCTTTTCACCACGAAGTGTCTAAAACTAATAGCTGTGGTGCTGTGGGTTAATGCGCTGGGTTGCAAAGTCATTTTGAACCGCAAGGTCGGTGGTTCAAGCTCACCAACGACTCCTTGGAAACCCTATACAGGGTCTCTATGGGTCGGGACTGACTCGATGGCACATAACAAAAACAACAGCCCACTTTTATCTGTCATTAATCAGCTTTAAATTGTATATGTTGTTGTTGTTAAGTGCCGTCGAGTCGGTTCCGACCCATAGCGACCCTGTACAGGGTTTCCGAGGGTGTAAATCCTTACGGGAGTAGAAAGCCTCATCTTTCTCCCGCGGAGCGGCTGGTAGTTTCGAACCGCTGACCTTAAGGTTCGCAGCCCGATTCGTAACCACTACGCTACCAGAGCTCCTTTTAAATTGTATATATTTGGATGAATTAGAAAAAAAATTACAACCCACCACCTTTGTTGTTGTGGTTGTTAAGTGACGTAGAGTAGGTTCTGAACCATAGCGACCCTGTATGGGGTTCCCGAGGAGCAGCTGGTGAGTTTGAAACACTGACCTTGCAGTTCAAATGGTTTTGCAGTCTGGTGCATTAACCCACAGCGCCACACCAGGACTCCACCACCTTTACACATATATGAATTCTAAGCAAATGGCACCAAATACTGGTTTTAAATCTGAGTTTTGGACTCAGTTGTTGTTATATGCCATTGAGTCAGTTTCAACTCATAGGGACCCAGTCTAGGGTTGCCAAGGAGCAGCTGGTGGGACTCAGTAGGCATGAAATATTTGGGTCAACCTGAAAGTTGGGGATAAATTCTGCCAGAGCCTTATTTCCTTATGTCAGGAGGGAGAAACTCCGTCAAAGAACTAGAACCTGGGGCGGAAGATTGCTAATAGGACTTTGGGGTCTGGTGCACTACCACAAAGGCTGTGAAAACGCGGGCCAATTTGCAAGTGGAGCCACACGATCCCCCAAGAACGGCCCACGTGGTCTGAAGTAACTTCAAACCAAAGTGGTGATTTCATTTGGGAAAGGTACTTCCTGCTCGCACCCCAGAGGCTCTGGGCGGCAAGTCCAGGCGAAGTAAAGTGCAGGTTAAACGCCCCCAGGGGCCGCGGGCAGAGGCGGGAGCAGACCAAGGGCCTATGGCAGCGGGAACCGGCAGCGCGGGCTCAAGAGCGGAGCGCCTTCGCGCCGACGCAGTCCGATCAAGGGGCGGGCCCTTGAGCAGGCGGGTTGTGGTTCCGGTTCCGTCGCGGAGACACGCGAAGGTCGGTGAGTTGGTGCGGAGTAGTTCTCGGCCCGCGTGGTCGCGCTGGGATGGATTCCTCCTCGTCTTCCTCAGCGGCCGGTTTGGGCACTGTGGACCCACAGTTGCAGCATTTCATTGAGGTGGAGACACAGAAGCAGCGCTTTCAACAGCTAGTGCACCAGATGACGGAACTTTGTTGGGTGAGGATCGTGGACACAGGCTCGACTTTCCTTTATGTCCTTACCCCCACTAAAACGTTGAGTGTGCAGGGAGGGGAGGACCGGGCCGCACTCCCATGGTTTCCTTAGATTGCTCCAGCCGAGCCGGAGGAGAGAAGTGTGACCCCACTTCTCAGGAGATTGTCACTCAGGACCTCCATTTGTAGGTGCAGAGGACTGTGGATCAAAGGAAACTTAGGTTCCTGCCCACCCATCTCTGGCAGGCAGCCCAGGTACTAGCTGACTAGTACTTTTCAGCGAGACAGACCAGAGTCCCTAGTATTGGGATTTTTGTTTTAGAAACCCAAGCCTCAGTGAATCTGCTATTTGTGGTCTCTATAAGGTTTATATTGATGACCCATTGGCTCTACTAATAAAGTAAAAGTGGCGTAATCTCTCCTAACGTACACACTCATTTGCCTTTCTTGTTTGATTGTGTAACACTAAGCTGTTTTCGGGTCTGAAGGTTGAGGTAATGAGTGTGCCCTGTGAGGGGACTTTGGTAAAAGCGTGGAAGGCGTTTGCAGCTTGGTATGCAAGTGTTCTGGCTACCAAGGACAGTATACTTACCCACAGAATTCAGAGGCCAAGGCTAAACTTAACTTGAAATTGGAGGTTCTGAGGCATGTGCACATAGCAGAAAAGAATGAATGAAATTCAGTTTTGCATGACTTAACTTGAACTATATATGTTAATCGGTGACTGTAATCCCTTTTCCCATAAATTTTATGGTATGGCTGGATGTTGACCCTTAACAAATGCATACTTAACTCTGGTCTACCTGATCAATTTCCAATCTGTGGTTCTTGACATTTCGTTCAGGAGGGGGTGTGGTTAAGGACTCCTTTAAAATCTGTACGCTATGGAGCTCTGGTAGCGAAGTGGTTATGAACCGGGCTGCTAACCTCGGGGTCAGCAGTTCGAAACTACCAGCTGTTCCGCGGGAGAAAGATGAGGCTTTCTGCTCCCGTAAAGATTTACAGCCTTGGAAACCCTATACAGGGTCGCTATGAGTCGGAACTGACTCCACGGCACATAGCAACAACAACAACATGGACCGTTTAGGAAAATTCATAAGAGTTTTCTTTTCTACTCATTTTGAGAGGGTTGAAGACCCATTGGCTTAAGTAGACAAGGTTCTTAGCTAAGTTTTAGGCTGCTGTCATGCGGTGCATATCCTTTTGCCCTTTTATTTTGCAGTTAACTTGAAGGTATTTTATGTAAGCAGTATTAGGATTATAACCAAATTTCATAATTAGAGCTACACCCAAATTTTGTGGCTGTGCCACTTGTATTGTCATTTTTCTGACTTTGTCATATCTCATCCCAACCATTTTCTAGCTATGGCTTTGGGCAGAATAGCTCTGTGCTACGGTTTCCATCTTTGTAAAATAAGGATGAAATACAGCGAAATCTGGGAGAGCCAGCACTTTACAGGACTGCCCTGTTTTTCTAAGTCTCACAAGTGTTCTACCTTTGACAAAGTGTAGTCCTTAACATCCTCTATTAGTGGAAAATATTTTGATTTTCCTTTTCTGCTTTACATAGGATCTGGCTTTTGTAGGAACTGTAGTATCTGTTCTACAAGGTCATTGTGAAATTTTAATTTAAGGTTGTAAAAAAATGCTGGACACTTGGCAACCTGCCAAGTGTTAATATTATTGATACCAGATACTGATTTTAGATGGTATTTTTCTTCTGATCAATAAGTAACTCCCTCTCCCACCACTCCAAATTCCCTTTATGATTCTGTATTTTGTCCTGAGCAGGAGAAGTGCATGGACAAGCCTGGGCCAAAGTTGGACAGTCGGGCTGAGGCCTGTTTTGTGAACTGTGTTGAGCGCTTCATTGATACAAGCCAATTCATCTTGAATCGACTGGAACAGACCCAGAAATCCAAGCCAGTTTTCTCAGAAAGCCTTTCTGACTGATCTCAGCATTACCTCATTGGAGAAGGAAGGTAGTTCAAGAAATGAAGAGCTGTTGATGGGATGGTTGAAGAGAAGGCTATGGGGAATTGGCTTCTACCTTTTTTCGCTTTGGGGATGTTCTGTCATCTGAGAATGAACAAAGACCAATTGTGTGTTTGTGTGGTTTGAGGGTTATATATGTATTCGGTTGTGTTTTTTATGCTAATCTTATGGAAATAATTGACAGATGAGTGGAAGACTCTACCAGAATGTATATCACTCTATGTGGGACTGTGCTTTTTGTCAAACTCCCATTAACTGCTTCCTATACTCTTGAGAGTAGAATTGCTTTCTATAATTTGATAGTGGGACCACATAGGTTAACATCTGTCATTTGTGTGGATTAATTTCAGATATCTGGGGAGATTGATATTCATATTTGTGTCAGAATGGGGAGCCATGGAGTGGGGAGAGTAATTTGGTATTATAATTGTAGGCCTCCTTAGCTAGTAATCGACTGTCAGTGCTAGGAGGAAAATCTGTGGAGCATTTAGACTGTACACTTCAGCTTTCTAGATTCTCTCACTCCCCATACTGTGATTTACTTAAAGACCTCTATAAAGGGTGGTCTCAGGTGGCCTGAGAGTCTAGAGGCCTTTAGTTAACATAATTCTCATAACTGGACTGCCACAAGGAAGAAGTTAACTTTCCCTGTATTTCAGGGTACAAAAAAAATCAAAGATGTGCCTAAATTAGTCATGGAAATTTAGGCTGGTCAGTAACTAACAGTGGTTTCAGGTAGAGGTGCATGCCTAATGTTAATCAGTACAATTTCCGTTTACTGCATTCTTTTGATTACTGAAATAAAAGCTACACGATTCAACTCTGATTGAGAAGGCTTTCTCTTATAGTCATCACCTATAACCCAGAGAGATTTGATGTGGACTGGTTATAAGGCTGAAATGTAGTCAGTCTAGGTGCCTGGTCTGTGTAAGTCATAGCCTAAGTATTCCATGGATCCCTGAGCACTTCATGAGAAACAAAAGAACCTTGAGATAAGATGGGGAGGGAAGGAAGTCAGTAGTGACAAGTTAAGTCCCTGAGTGCAGTAAAGTGATTATATTGACTGGATTACCCTCCTCTTACTTCAAATCCTAGTAGACTGGAGTGTAAACCTAAAGCAGAACCACTTGTTCAGTGCCTCTTGTATAAATTCATAAAAGTTGTGAAAATAAGTTTTTCCAGAAGTCTTGAGCCCCTGTTTAGCTTTGTCCCTTATAAGCACTCCAAAGATATTTTAAAAATCATGATGATAAACACAATTTGAGTGCTTTACACTGTGCCAGGCATTGTTTTGTTTCAGAGAAACAGCAGTGGGTTAAAAAACAACAACAAAAAAAACACCTGCTCTTGTTCTCCCTTCACCTTTTAAGAAGAATCAGGCAATGTGCTTGTAAATATATCGATATAATAAGTACCGGATTACAAGGTTAGTGGTTCAAACTTACCAACTGCTCCTTGGAAACCCTCTACAGGGTTGCTATGAGTTGGGACCGATTGGACAGCACGTAACAACATGGAGAAAAAGCAGAGTAAAGGTGTTAGGGAATGTGTTTGTGTGAGGTGGTTATTTTATGTAAGATGGTTAGAGAAGACCTTGGGAAGGAGACATTACAGCAGAAACCTGAAAGAATGAAATCACCAAGTCACATGGGTGTCTTGAAGGACATTTCAGGCAGAAAGCACATTCCAAAAGCCCCAAGGTGGAAACTGTATGCCCTGTAGAACAGCCAAGAAGGCCATTATGGCTAGAGTAAAATGAGTAAGGAGAAGTGTAAGAAATGAGAGGTTGGAGAAATGTAGTAGTTACAGAAATGGCACTTTGAAGCCCAGAAGAAATCAGGTGCTTGTTTTTGTTAGTTTTTAGGTGGCATGAGCTCTGATAGTGTAGTGGTTATGAATCGGGCTGCTAACCTCAAGGTCGGCAGTTATTCCGCAGGAGAAAGATGAGGCTTTCTGCTCCCGTAAAGATTTACAGCCTCTGAAACCCTGTACAGGGTCACTATGAGTCAGAATTGACTCCACGGTACTTAACAACATACCTTGTATCTATATGCCTACATTGAATTTTCTTCCCTCCAAAATTGAATGTGTTCATGTAAAACTTCAAGTTATAACAGAAGGTTCTTTAGTGTTTATTATTTCCTTATCCTTATTGATTTAATTTCATTTAGTATTAAAGAATTCTCATTACATTTAGACACACACTTAAATGTCTTTGTTTTATAGTATTATTGCTTGCTAAGCTAAGGAATGAGAAACATGATCTGTCACATTCATGCAGGATGTTTGAGCACCAAACATTTGCCCATTCTCAGGAGGTTATTAACTACCAGGTTTGTATTTTTTTTAATCAATCTCAAATTCGTTTTCAGAACCTAGATAGAAAAGTTGTACTGTGCAATAATGGCATTTCAAATCCTTATTTCAAAAATTCAAAGTAGAAAACTCAAGACTCAACTGTAAAACATAAAGGTTGTTAACATGCCCTTTTCCTGAATTGAAGTCTAACTTGTTATGTGCCGTGCAGTCGGTTCCGACTCATAGTGACCCTGTACAGGGTTTCCGAGACTGAAAATCTTTACGAGAGCAGAAAGCCTCATCTTTCTCCCATAGAACAGCTGGTAGTTTTGAACTGCCGACCTTGAGGTTAACAGCCCGATTCGTAACCACTACGCTACCAGAGCTCAGTCTAATATATAAAATAGAAAAGCAAAATTGCTTGGGAAGTGGAGTTTCAAGCCCTGTCTCTGTTCTCTCCTTAAATATTCACACTCCCCAGTGGTGCCTAAAACACTGTCTTAAAACCTTTAAGAGTTTTACCAAGCATACTGTGAAAGCAGGAATAAGACTGCCCCAATGTCCCTGCCTTGTACGTTAAAGAATGTTGGCAAAAAACATTGAATATACCATGGACTTCCATAATGAACAAATCTGTCTTGGAAGAAGTATATCCAGAATATGCCTTAGAAGTGAGGATAGATAGCAAAACTTACTCTCATGTACATTGGCCATGTTATAGGTTGGGGGGGGGGGGGCGCAGTTTCCGGAGAAGGATGTTATGCTTGGTAAAGTAAAGGGCCAACAAAAAAGAACTCTCATTGAAATGAACTGGATAAGCAAGCACTGGATTGCAAAGTGGATTTGAATTGCAAGGTTGTAGTTCAAATCCACTAGCCACTCCTTGGAAACTATATATCAGGGATTTGTTAAGTGATGTCAAGTCAGTTCCAACTCAGTGACCCTATAAAGGGTTTCCAAGGAGCGGCTAATGAGTTTGAACCACTGACCTTGAGGTTGAGTGCTTATCCTATGGCCCTACAGGGAACCTTTTTTCTGCCAAAATTTGTAACATTTGCAGCCCATACAAAATTACCAACTTAAAAATTAGCCTTCTATATTTGGTCAAGGAGTCCTGGTGTGGCATTGTGGGCTAATGCGTCAGACTGCAAAGTCGTTTGAACTGCAATGTCAGTGGTTCTAGCCCACCAGCTGCTCCCTGGAAACCCTATACAGGGTTACTATGGGTTGGAATTGACTCGATGGCACTTAACATATTTGGTCAAACATTTAATTAACTCATCCTGGAGTCCTG
>NW_006408644.1:8391432-8396788 GCF_000296735.1 Chrysochloris asiatica | reverse complement strand
TATATATATATATATATTTAAAGTTTTTATTGTGATGTTTACATGGGAGAACATCAGCTTTACACTCATCCTACCGTATTTCATTTCATTGCAATGATTACAATCCCCTCCATGCATCATAAAATAACCAAAGGGTACACCACACAGGCCTGCTCCCCAGCTGCCAACACACAGCCCTTCTCCCTCCCTGAGTCCAATGTACCAAGCTGTTCCATCTGTCCACCTCCATCCCTGGTGTCGCTGCCTTTCGAGGTAGGGTCCCGCTCTCAGTTCTTCTCACTTGATGGTTCCAGTGACCTCCACTCCTGGGCTGCAAAATCAATCATTCTCCTTTTGTCAAAAAAACATCTGCCTCTATATTTCCTACCCTCACAGTCAGTCCTGATGACAATTCACTATTGTACCACAAGGATCTTTTCCCCATTTCCTTTTGCCAGCCTGGTCCCAACCGACTGGAATTCATTCAGTGGTGATTCTACCTTACCCCGCCCCATCTGGAACTAGGCTCCCTCTTGAAAGCTTGTAAGCCAGTCGGTCACTTCTTGCCTTTATAGCCTCCCCCCCCCATTTTGGGTAGCCATTGTCTAAGTTGCCCATCCCTGTCAACCCTGCATACCAAGGGGATGGGAGTGATCCTCGCTGTAAAGATTTGTTCCCTTTTTTGAGCTGCTACATCCATAAGTATAGGTAAAGTTCATCAAATTGTAGCAGGTTACTCTTCCCTCCCCGCCCCCATACCTTCTTTATTCTTCTAGTCGAGTTCTGATCATCCAGCCATTGAAGCCAGGTCAAGTGGGTGCTATCTACAGGTATGGATGTTCTCGTGCATCTCCCCTCACTTCATATCAGCTGGACGCTTCACTCTCTGCTCTAGTCTTCTATGGCCATGTCACTGCCTCTGGGCCCAGAAGTCCCCAGATTGCTGGCCATCCAGGTCTCCACTCAGTTTCACAGTGGTCCATTGAATGTAGTTGGGCTTAGCTTACAACTTCAATGCTGTTTTTACCCCCAGCCAGACCACATGCCTGCTCATGTATTGCCCTTGAGTCTCAGTCTCAGAAGTGGGTTTGCTCTGAGCGGTCCCGACTACTTGCCTTGATGACTCCCAGGCTTACTTGTTCTTGTAGTAATCGATCAGACTGCCATTATTGTTTCGGATATTTCCTGCTGGTCTTTCTTTCATAGAGTATCCTCTGGTCTTTTAGCCACTCCAGGCTGGTCTACTCGTCCTTTCCAGTGGAAATTTCCTACCTCAGTTGGTAACAACTTTAAATTTTTAATAACAAGTCTTCATAAGGAGTTTGAATTAGTTACAAGTCAAACTCTATATAGCTTTTGCATGGGATAATGGGAAGCTATTGACCCTTTTTTAACACCAGTTTCCTCATTGATACCTTACAAAAATAATCTCACTACATTGTGTTTTTTTTAAGTTTCTATTGTGAATTGAATGATAGTTTACATGGAAGAACACCGGTTTTACACTCATCATTTCATTGCAATGATTACAATCTCTGTGCATCATCATTCAACAGTATTTCCTTCTATTCCCTCTTTTTTTTGGGGGGGGGGAGGGAGATGTACACAAAAACACTCAGGAATATATAATCTTAATCAAAGGACACATTCTGCAAGCCTTCCTGCTTGCCTCCAGCACCTGGCTGCCTGCACACAGCCTTTCTCTTTTCATGAGTCTAGAATCCTCAGCTGCTTGCATTGAGTTTTTATCCAAAGACCACCTAATTGTGCTTCTCTTAAAGACACCATACACTTCTTTAGCATTATTTTGTTGACATCTTCTGAAGTCAAAAGATGGAGATACTTCATTTTAAAATCCATTGGGCAGTAAGGGCATTCTTTAGGTTTATTATATCAAGAGGGACATCTTGAAAAGTTTGTAGAAAAGAAACTACATGCTGCTATTCCTTGGAAAGAATAGCAGAGCCCGTCACAACCACAGTAGTGAAAAGGAATAACTATTAACATTATCAAAATAGCCAAGGACTTCTTCAGATAGTTAATTTAAATTCTTATATCTATCACAAGATAAATCAACAGTATCCAGCTTAGGAGACTGGTTTTGTAGTTGATAGATGGTGTTGAGTCAGTTCTGACTCAGTGTCTTGATGTACAGCAGAAAGAAGCACTGTTTAGTCCTGTGCCATCTTTATTCATTACTATGTTTGAGCTCGTTGGTGCAGCCATTATATTAATCTGTCTCATAGAGGGTCTTCCTCTTTTTTGCTGGCCCTTTACCAAGTATGATGTCCTTCTTCAGGGAATGGTCTCTCCTGGTAACATGCCCCAAACACATGGGATAAAGTCTCATCATCTTCACTTCTAAGAAGCATTCTGGATGTACTTCTTCCAAGACAGATATGTTTGTTCTTCTGGCAATTCATGGTGTGTTTAATAATTTGCCAACACCATAATTCAAAAGCTTCAATTCTTCTTTAGTCTGTCTTTTTCGTTTATCAACTTTCACATGCATATGGTGCAGTTGAAAATACCATGAGTTGGGTCAAGTACACCTTAGTCCCCAAAGTGTTATCTTTGCTTTTTAACCCATCAAACAGGTCTTTTGCAGCAGTACATTTGATTTCTTGACTGCTGCTTCCATGGGTGTTGATTGTGGAGCCAAGCAAAACGAAATCCTTGAAACTAATACTTTCTGCAATAAAAATCCACTTAAGGATTTTTTTTTTTTCTTTAAGTTTTTTTTTTTTTTTTTTTGTAATTGGCTTCCCTAAAACCAAATGTTTCAAAGCAATGCTCAAACCTTTGACACATTACACAGGAAGTGAGCCAGCAGAAGAGCAGATCAGAGTATGCACCAGGATGTTACTCTAGCCATAGTGAGATGCCACTATGAAGGCAAACATGGGAGAACTGACCACTGCACAAAGGGCAAAAGAGATGGATCCTGTGATTATAAAGGAAAGATACTATCTTCAGTACTTAGGAGTCCTAGTGTGGTGCTGTACAATAAGCACCGAACTGCTAACTTGCATTAGCTGCAAGGCCAGCAGTTCAAACTCACCAGCTACTTTCGGAAACTCTGTACAGGGTTGCTATGAATTGGAACCGACTTGAAGGCACACAACAACAGTCCTTATATAAGAAATGCTAACACAGCTTGACAATTAAACCATTACATTTTTTAATATCTTAACACAAAAGCATGTAAGCCACTAGCTATTCAATGTGTGCTCTAATTTTAAAACTATGTTGCAGGAGCAATGGGCTCAAGTGTAATAACAATTGTGAAGCTAGTGCTGGACTGGGCAGTGTTTTGTTCTGTTGTGCATAGGATTGTTAGTAGGAATCAACTCGATGGCACCTAACAATGACAACATGTCAAATCTTTATTACGTAAATATTACTCTAGAAAAGGCAATGCCTATCCAATAAAATTATGGCAGCTTCTGCTACACAGGTATATATGGAAAGGACAATTTAGATATGGCAAACCAGGATTCAGATGTACTGATCAGGTGAACTGAAGGGACAACAGGATTTTGATATATATCTGCAGTGTACGTAGTCCCCGACTTATAACACATTAAAGTTACAATGAACCACACTTAAGATCATCTGGTGTTTTTTTTTTTTTTAATTTGTTTTTTACATCTAATTGGTAATATGTACCACATACAATCTTGCAGTGGGTACTTTGTTGATGTTACAGTTCTCAGATATTCATTTGCAGGTGTTCAATGTTATGATGTATAAAGATACTGATAGTGAAAGGCAATAATAATGAAAACTAAAAGCAAACAAACAAACAAAAAGAGACATTCAACTTACACCAGAACAGATTTCTGATGGAGTTATTGTAACAGAGCCCTGTCATAAATTGGGGGCTACCTGTATAAAGTACTCCTGGTGTGGTGCTGTAGGATCAGCTCTGGACTGTGAACCACAGGGTCAGCAGTTAAAACCCATCAGCTCCTCCTGGGAAACACGTTACAGGAGTTGGAACTGACTCGACAGCACTTAACAACAACACCTGTATAAGAGAGCTTCAAAAACTTAATGAAAAATGGAATTAAATAGAATGAAAAGATACTGGAATTTTTCCAATAACTTTTTTTTTTTTCATTTAAATGGTTGTTATTTATTGGTTCAGTGGTGAGTATATTTCTTTTCTTTTTTTATTGTTTTATTGTGAATTATATGATAGTTTACATGAGAGAACTTTAGTTTTACAGTCATTCTATCGTATATCGTTTCATTGCCATGGTTCCAGTCCCCTCCATGAATCATCAACCAACCTAAGGGTATACCCTACAAACCCGCCCCCTACACTCCCCCCTCTCCCCTCAGTCTTCAGCACACAGTCCCTCTCCCTCTCTGGATACAAAGTCCCCAGCCGCTTCATCACTCAACGTCATTGTCTCTGCCTCTATCTCGGGCCTCACTGCTTCTCTGGGTAGGGTCCTGCTCTCGGCTCCCCTACCCCCCCACCCTCCGGTGATGGTCCCAGAGACCTCCACTCCTAGACTGGAGAGTCAATCACTCCCTTCCTTGCTATAAAACGTCTACCTTTACATTTCCATCCCTTACACTCAGCACCGATAACAATTATTCACTATTGTATCACAAGTGACCCATCTGCGTTTCATTTCATCAGCTCCTCCTAGACAGATTGGATAGTACTCACTGGAGATTCTGCCTTCCTCCATGCCCCCTAGCTCTAGGTCCCCTCTTGAAAGCTTATAAACCAGTCAGTTCCTGCCTTTGTAGTCCGCCCCCCATTTTGGGTAGGCAATGTCCAAGTTGCCCATCTCTGTCTACTCTGTGTGTGGAGTGGGTGGGAATGATTTTTGCTGTAAGGATTAGTTCCCTCTTTTGAGTTATTGTATCCATAGGTGTAGGTCAAGTTCATCAAATTGTATCAGATTATTCTTTTTTTCCTCTTCTTTCTTCTCTGGTTGAGCTCTGATCATCCAGTCATCGAAGCCAGGTCAAGTGGGTACCGTCTGCAAGTGTGGGTGTTCTTGTGCATATGCCCTCTCTTCCTATCAGCTGGTAGCTTCACTATCCACTCTAGCCCTCTGTGACCACGCTACTGACTCTGGGCCCAAGAGTCCCTGGGTCTTCCCATACTGCTGGCCAACCAGGTCTCCACCCGGGTCCACAGAAGCCCACCAAACATTGTAGGGCTTAGCTTGTCGCTTCATTGCTGCTTTTACCTCTCTTCCCCCTATCAGTGATGAGTGTGGTCACCAATCAGTGCGTGCATTTCCGTTGAGGCTTAGTTTTGGAAGGGGGTTTGCACTGAGGGAACCCGACTACTTGCCTTGATGTTTCCTGGGCAAGCAACTTGTTTGTTTTTGTAGTAACAGTCCATGTG
>NW_006408644.1:8386308-8387578 GCF_000296735.1 Chrysochloris asiatica | reverse complement strand
TTTAATCTGTTTTTGTCTCTGTGTGTGAGATGTGTCTCTTGCAGACAGCATATTGAAGGATCTTGTTTTCTTATCCATTCTGCCACCCTCCGTCTCTTAACAGGTGCATTTAATCCATTTACATTCAGTGCAATTTTCGATAGGTATTGATTAATTGCTGCCATTGTATTTTTTTTTTTTTTGTGGTGTTGCTGCTTCTTTGTTCTGTCTTCCTTTGTTGAGTTCATGATTTTTGTGCACTTTCTTGTGAGTTTCCTCATCGTTTTAATGATTTCATATTCTTCTTGAATTACCATTCTCTTGGTATGTTGTGGAGTGTTAATTTTCTTTGAGTTGACTTATAGTCCATTAACTTATCTCTCTGTTTAGTGCAGTCTATTTTATCCTGTAATCGACCTGATCTTCTCACTATCTGTATCTCTTTTCCTACGTGTTTACCTTCTTTTACATTGTACTTGTTTTGATCATAGACTGACCTCCCAGAGTCTGAGTTTGTTCCTATAGTTTTGTTTTGTTAACAACTCTTCTTTCTGTTGACTTAATTCAGGGAGGTACTGCCATGTATGTCAGTCTCTGGCTGTTGTCTGTTCTTGTTGGTTCTCAGTCCACAGAACTCCCTTTAGGATGTTTTGTAGCGCAGGGTTGACTTTGGTAAAATCTCATAGCTTCTGTTTATACTGGAATGTTTTGATTACACCATCATATTTGATTGATAGCTTCTCTGGATAAAGGATTCTTGGTTGTCAATTTTTTTCTTTCAGCATTTTATAAATGTCTCCCCATTGCCTTCTTGCTTGCATGGTTCCTGCTGAGAGATCTGAGCTTAATGTGACTCACTTGCCTTTGTATGTGACCCTTCTGTTTTCTCTGGCTGCTTTCAGAAGCATCTCCTTGTCTTTGAGTTTGGAGAGCTTGACTATGATATGTCTTGGTGATTTTCTTCTGGGGTCCACCCTTCCTGGAGTTTGTTGGGCTTCTTGTATGTTTATCTTTTTTTACTTCCCAGGATATTAGAGAAATTTTCTTCCAGCTCACGGATTCTAACCTCGATCTCATCCATTCTACTCCTCTGCCCTTTTAGAGTGTTTTGTATTTCTGTTATTTTGTTATTGATCATTTGAACCTCTTTCTGTAGGTTTTGAATTGTTTCCAATGCTGTATCTATCTTGTTTGATTGCTCCTGTAGCACTTTCCTGACTTCTTCCTTATTTTTCTCAACTCCATTGTAAAGTGTTTTGAAACATTTTATAATCATTTTTCTGAATTCTTT
>NW_006408644.1:8380122-8385530 GCF_000296735.1 Chrysochloris asiatica | reverse complement strand
AGGAGCAGCTGGTGAGCTTGAACCACCGACCCTGCAGTTCAAATGGCTTTGCAGTCTGGCGCATTAACCCACAGCACCACACCAGGACTCCTCTCCTACCCAACATAAAAAACAGGCCAAAAGGGAGGCAGCTCAGTGTCACAGCTTGGACTGAGTGTCTGTGCGGATTCCTGGCAGAAGGAACCACCAGCGGTGAGGGTGGGGGGGTGGCCACTTGGCTCAGGCACTCCCTCTATTCACCAGAATGGAGATGGGCAAACAGTGAGTGCACTAATTACCCGACACCAAAGGAAAAAATAAAATCAGAACAACGCAAAACTGGCAAAGTCCACCGCGCACCTTTTCCCAAGATTCCCGTAGTGTTTTTCCGTGGCGTCTCCGTGGCCCCTTTTTCGACTTGCCACCTGGTCTTGCCCTCCGAGCCTGGCCAGCAGATTCAAAAGTATGCAATCTTTCACTTCAGCTCCAAACTCCACAAGCTATAAGCCTTCAGTCCATTAAAACATTCCTATCTCTGTGGGTCTGAGCCTTGGAGCTCTGTCCTGGTTCTTTTTTGCCTGGTACTCCACGTTATTGCTGACGGCGACCTTCACTACACCTCCACCTTAGCCACCATCCTGTTTTCTTTACTTTCCAAGAACTTTTTGAATAACCTTTATTATGCTTTATTGATGGCATTCATACATACTGGCCACATATTTTCTAAGTATTTTACATCTTTTAAATATTCTTATAACTCTATGAGATGGAACTATTATCACCATTATCTTTTTCCCCTCAACTTTCTATTGTGAATTGAGTGAAGGTTTACAGAGCAGATCATCAGTTTTACATTCAACAGATCATATACTTTGCTTCATTGCATGGTTGCAATACCCTCCGTGTACCCACAGTTAGTAGAATTTACCTCTATTCACTTTAACCACTGTATTCCTCCTTGTGTCACCTGCTATCTTCCTCTTCCCCCTGCTAACCTCCCTCTTGTGTATTGTATTGCCTGCCCTGTCACTCATATTAGCATGTTAACCCTCTAGTCTTTGAATAGTTTTCCCTCACCTTCTGCCCTGTACCTATCACAGATTGTTTATTTTATATATTAAAAAAACTTATTTAAAAAACTTTTTACAAGGCATGAAACTTCCAAGTTTTCAAGAAGGAGTTTAATTTCAAAGTGTATGGGAGAAAGTAGAATCCCCACTGAATAGTTTTCATCTTGTTTAGATGGGTCTGGTGAAAGCAGATGGGGATAGGATTCTTTTGATTCTATAGTGAGTAATTGTTATCATGACTAATTGCAATGGTCACAACTGTAAAGGTAGAAGATGTGTAACAAACAGGGGGAGTAGTTGATCTTAATTCCAGGAACATAGTACCCTAGGACCATCAAGAGGGAAGAGAATGAGCGGAATGTAGGATCCTAACTAGAGAAGCAGCAATACCAGAAATGGAGGCAAAGGTGATGGCATGGAGAGATAGAGCAGCTGAGGACTCTAGAATCATAGAAGAAAAAGGCTGTGTGCTGCTGGGCAGGAGGCTGACTTGCAAAATATGTCCTTTTGTTGTTTAAATGATTATATATTCCTGTGTGGTTTTGTGTACATCAAAAAAAAAAAAAAAAGGCAATGTGTGTGTGTGTGGGGGGGGGCGGGATAGAGGTAAATACTGTTAACCAATGGTGCATGAAACAAAATACGATTGGTTGAGTGCAAAGCCGATGTTCTGCCATGTAATCTTAATTCACAATAAAAGCTTTTAAAAAAACTTTTTACAACATTCCAGTATTATAGCAACACATAAGCCACTAGGTTAGGAAAAACTAACAGATGGATGATGGAGTCTCCTCCTTACTGGAAATGTAATTACTGAGATCCCCTTAGGCCTTTATTCTTAAGGTTTCATAAAGCTTCCATACTTTACACAAAACACAAAACCATCTCTCATACATCAGACTGGCAAAGCAAATAGATACCATCTTATATTACTGGTGGAAGTATAAATTGGTTACCCGTCCATGATTAGCAGTTTAGCAATACATGCCAAATTATGAATGTAAAACACTTGCATCCCAGAAATCTTGACTACTAGAAATTCATACTACAGATATACCCACACATGTACAAAAGGACATAAACAAGGTTTTTCACTGTAGCATTATTTGCAGTAGAAAAGGACGGGAAACAATCCAAGTGTCTCTCAGTACAATAATAATGTTTAAGTAAATGATGTTTCTACAGTGGGATACTATACAGCTATAAAAAAAAAGAATGAGAAACTTTTTTTAAGTGTTTTTATTGTGAATTGAGTGAACATTTACATGGCAGATCATCAGTTTTACATTCAACCAATCATATACTTTGTTTCATTACAATGATTATAATCCCCTCCATGTGCCATCAGTTAACAGTATTTCTCTCTATTCATTTTAGCTCTTTTTAAAAAACACTCAGATATATAATAATTTAAACCACCAAAGGACACATTCTGCAAGTCTGCCTCCTGGCCACCAGCTTTCAATCCCTCAAGCATGAGAAACTTTTTAAAATTCATTTTTTATTGCTGAAAGTATACATAGCAAAGTATACACCAGTTTGACAAATTTCTACATGTACAATTCAGTGGCATTGATTACACTCTTCACGTTGTACAACCATTTTCTTCCTCCTTTGCCAATCTGTTCCTTTCCTATTAACGAATTCACTGCCCCCTAAACTTTCTATCTAATCTTTGACATTGCTGTTGTCAATTTGATCCCATATAAATAATCCTTCAAAAGAGCACAATATGCAAGGCAAACATTCTTTACTAAATAAGCTAACTTTTTGTTTAGTTTTAAAAAAGACTTCAAGGGATAAAAATTTTAAATATATTTTAGAAAATATTTATAAATAAAGGAAGCAAGTGTAACTTGCTACAGTTTGATGAACTTGACCTATACTTATGGATGTAATAGCTTACAACACCAACTGAGAGGGAAGGAGTCTTCACATCAAGGATCATTCCCTTCCCGTCTGTGTACAGGGTTGACAGGGATAGGCAACTTAGACATTGGCTACCTAAAATGAGGGGGGCTATAAAAGCACGAAGTGACTGACTTACAAGTTTTCAAGAGGGAGTTTAGTTTCAGAGTGTGTGGCGAAAGACAGAATCCCCACTGAATAGTTTTCATCTTGTCTAGATGGGTCTGGTGAAAGGAGATAGGGATAAGATTCTTATAATTCAATAGTGAGTAATTGTTATCATGACCAAATGCGACTGTCACAACTATAAAGGTAGAAGTTTTGTAATATAAGCGGGGAGTAATTTTTATCTTACATTCCAGGAATAGAGGATCCTAGGACCATCAAGGGAGAAGTGCACAAGCGGAATGTGGGACCCTATCCAGAGAAGCAGTGACACTAGAGATGGAGGAAGAGATGAGACCATGGAGAGATACAGCAGCTGAGGACTCCAGATTCATGGAAAGAGAAAGGCTCTGTGCTGGTGGCCAGGAGACAGGCTTGCAGAATGTGCCCTTTGGTGGTTTAAATGATTATGCATTCCTGAGTGTTTTCGTGTACATTAAAAACAAAAAACCCAGAGGGAATAGAAGCAAATACTGTTGAGTGAAGCATGGAGGGGATTGTAATCATTGCAATGAAACGAAATACAATAGGATGAGTGTAAAACTGATGTTCTCCTATGTTCACTCAAGTCACAATAAAAACTAAAAAAACAACAAAAACAAACAAACTTCAAGGAATATTATTGTGTTAAAATTTAACAATTATCTCAGGGCAAAAATTTCAGGAGATCATGCAGCCTTGAAGGCTCCCAAAAGCCTGAATTATGAGGAATCTCTTTATGTACCAATATAGAATGAGCTCTAATACATACCAGGGGCTTCAAAAGTTCTTGGAAAAATTCATTCTTGTATTTAACCAATTAAGATTCAAGACACAGTATGTAAAAAGGAGGGATAAAACTATATGCACACATACTTGCTTGAATAAACATAAATTAGCTCTTGATGTTGTTAACTTTGGTTGCCTTTGGGGATGGGATGGATGGCTCAGGGCCAGGAGTGGGAGGAAGGTATTTTCCTATACATCTTTTTTCCATTTATTTTTAAATTTTTTATTGTGAATTGAGTGAAAGTTTACAGACAAGATCATCAGTTTTACATTCAACAAATCATGTGCTTTGTTTCATCTCAATTATTGCAATCCTCTCCATGCAACAGCAGTTGTCCTGCTTGGTCTCTGTGGTTACCCATGTCCAAATATCCTCTTTCAAACTCATATATTTGTGGGATATATATATATAAAATACCACTCTTATTCTCATACCCATTCAGTCTGTGTCTCTGTCCATGTATCTACACAGAAAACACTGTTGTTCCAAGGTTTGTTGTTGTTGTTAAGTGCTGCTGAGTCGATTCCGACCCATAGCGACCGTGTATAAGGTTTCCTAATCGCAGCTGGTGAGCTTGAACTGCCGACCTTGCAGTTCAAACGGCTTTGCAGTCTGGCTCATGAACCCACAGCGCCACAACAAGACTCCTACATATCACTAATTACCTCTGTCCCCTATATCTATGCATACTTCCTGGTGTCTTCACCTGTCTTCATCATTCTTCTGCCAACCTCCCTCTACTCATATATTGTCCTCCCCCTTCTTGTATATTGCCCTCCCTGTCACCTGAGTAAAAATGTGTCTACCCTCTAGCCAGAGTCATGGTGTGGTGGCATTGGATAAGAACTCGAACATCAAGGTCGGTTTGAACCGCAAGGTAGGTGATTCAAACTCACCAGCCCCTCCTCAGAAACCCTATATGCGTCATTATGAGTCAGAACCAACTCATGGCACTTAACAACAACAACACCCTCTAGCTAATGAATTACTTTCCCTTCCCTCCTACCCCTAGTAACTATCAAAGAATGTTTATTTTAGTATGAAACCCTTTTTCTGAGATTTTACAATAGTGGTCTCATATGATATTTGACCTTTTGTGATTGACTTATTTCACTCAGCATACTGTCCTCAAGCAGTGTGTAGATACCAAAGTTTGTTTATTCACTCTTTCATTGCATCATCTAGGCTGTCTCCATTTTTTTGCTATCGTGAATGGTGCTGCAATGAACATCTGTGTGCATGTATCTACTCATATTCTGGTTCTTATTTCTTCTGAATATAGTCTAAGTAGAGGTACTTCTATTTCCAACTTCCTGAGGAAGAACCACACTACTTTCTACAATGAATGAACCATTTTATCATTCTACCAGCAATGTAGGATGGTACCAGTCTCTCCACACCCTTGTCAGCATTTGTTTGTTTGTTTTTTAATTTAAGGTTTTTATTGTGGATTGAGTGAAAGTTTACAGGGCACATCATCAGTTTCACATTCAACAATTCATATAACTTGTTTCATT
>NW_006408644.1:8373698-8377007 GCF_000296735.1 Chrysochloris asiatica | reverse complement strand
TGCTTCTGCCACAAATTCCCCCAGCTGTGAAGCTTCCAACCTTCTAAGTATTCCTTTATATGTGGTTCAGAGTTCTGGGACCATCCCCTGAGCCTGCTTAGTCGAGTATTCTGTGTTGTTGTTGGCGGAGCTCTTTGCTACACGTCCACCCGATCCACCATCTTGTTCTCTGTATTTTTAACTTTGCTGTTAATGCTGGTACAAGATGATATCTCATTGTTGTTTTGATTTGTGTCTCTTGGAGTCCTGGTGTGGCGCTGTGGGTTAATGTGCTAGACTGCAAAGTCGCTTTGAACGGCAAAGTTAGTGGTTCTAACTCACCAGCTGCTCCTTGGAAATCCTATACAGGGTCACTATGAGCTGGAATCAACTCTATGGCGCTTAACAACAACAACAATGGCTAATGGGAGTCCTGGTGTGACAATGTAGGATAAGCACTGGCTCGCAAGGTCGAGTTGAACCACAAGGTCGCTGGTTCAAACTCACCAGCTGCTCCTCAGAAACCTTTTACAGGATCACTATGAGTCAGACAGAATTCAATGACACTTAACAACAACAATGGCTAAGGATTGTGAATATTTCTTCATATATTTGTTGACTCTCTGAATGTCATCTTTAGTAAAGTGTCTGTTGATGCCCTGTGCCCATTTTTTATCTGGGTTGTTTGTTTCTTGTAGAAGTATTGTAGTTTCCTATAAATTTTAGAGAGTACTCCCTTGCAAAACATTTTTTCCTACTCTTTTGATGAAGTCTTGTGATGCACATCAGTGTCCAAATTTTAGGAGGTGATCTATTTTATCTTCTGCTGTTTGTGTGTTTGTCCCTATTTTTGCATTGATGATCTTTGTAATTCTAGGTTTTACATTTAGGTTGTTAGTCCACGTTGAATTTGTCTTTGTATATGATGTGAGATATGGTTCTTTCATTCTCCAAATAGATTTCAAGTTTTGCCAACACCATTTGTTGAAGAGACTATCTCTTCCCCATTTAAGATCAACTGACTGTATATGAATGGATTTGCTTCTAGGTTCTCAATTCTAGTCCATTGATCTGTTATCTTTCATTGTATAAGTACCAGGCTAGTTTGACCATTGTGGCTGTGTAGTAAATTTTGAGATCAGGGAGTGAAAGGCCTTCAACTTTGTTCTTCTTCTTAAGCAGTGCTTTGCTTATCTGTGGTTTTGTGATCATTTTTTCCCATTTCCTTAAAAAATGATGATGGAATTTGGATTAGGAGCTTTGGTTAGTGTTGACATTTTCACAGTGTTAAGTCTTTTTATCCATGTGCCTGATACAGTCTTCCTTTTTTTTTTTTTTTTAATTTAAGGTTTTTATTGTGGATTGAGTCAGTCTTCCATTTTTGTAAGTGTCTTGGTTTCTTTGTATAGGTCTTTTATCTGATTAGATTTATTCCTAAGTATTTCATCTTTTGGGTGGCTATTGTCAATGGTATTGTTTTCCTGATTTCCTTTTTAGAGCCCTCTTTTTTTAGTAGATTTTATACGTTGATCTTATACCCTGCCATTTTGATCTTGCACCCTCACTTTCTATGAGTTCCAGTAATGTTCTTGCTGACTCTTTGGAATTTTCTGTGTGTAAGATTATATCATCTGTAAATAGCGTTTTAATTTCCCTTTCTTGCCTTATAGCTCTGTCTAAGGCTTTCACACAATATTGAATATAAGTGGTGATAAAGGGCATCCTTGTCTGGTTCCTGTTTGCAAAGGGAATGCTTTCAGTTTCTCTCCATTGTAGGTGATGTTGCTTTCTGGATTTGTATATATGCTCCTAATTATGTTGAGGCATTTACCTTCATTTCTTACTTTGTTTAGTGTTTTTATGAGGAATGGATATTAGATTTTGTCAAATGCCTTTTTTGCAACAATCAATATGATCATATGGTTCCTTTCCTTTTATTTTATTTATATGGTAGATTATGTTCATTGCTTTTCTAATATTGAACCATCCTTGTATCCTGGAATGAATCTCACTTGATCATGAGGAATTATTTTTTTGATATATTGTTGAATTCTGTTGACTAGAATTTTGTTGAAAAATTTTACATCTATGTTCATGAGGGCTATTGGTCTATACTTTTCTTTTTTAGTGACTTTTTGATATGAAGGTTATGCTTGATTTATAAAATGTATTTGGGAGTTTCCCATCCTTTTTTATATTCTGAAATAGTTTAAGTAAATTGGTGTCAGTTCTTCTCTGAATGTTTGGTAGAATTTACCAGGAAAGCTGTCTGGGCCCGGACTTTGTTTTGTTGGTAGTTTTTAAATGGCCTGATCAATTTCTCCTCTTGTTATAGATATGTTCAGGTTTTCTACTTCACTCTGTGTTAGTTTAGGTAGGTCGTGTTGTTGTTTTTTTAAATGTATTCATTTCTTGTAGATTTATAAATTTATAAATTTATTGTAATTCATAGTATTCTGTATTATTCTTTTTATTTCCATTGGTTCAGTTGTGATGTCACTCATATCCTTTCTTATATGTGTAATTTGTGTCTTCTTTTCTTTTGTTAGATTTGCCAGTGGTTTGTCAATTTTATTAATCTTTTCAAAGAACAAACTTCTTGTCTTGTTGATTATTTCTATTTTTTCTGTTTTCGAATGCATTTATTTCTGCTCTTATCTTTATTGTTTATTTTCTTCTGTTGTCTGTAGGATTACTTTGCTAGTCTTTATCTTTTTTTTTTTTTCCCTAAAAAGCAGCCATCTATAGTTGTTTAGGTAAGTTCAGAGGGCATAACATAGTGTATTTACAAGTTGGTTGGTCAAGATATACTATAACTTAATGTCTGTATTTAATATTGACATATATACTTTGAGTGGCTAGGTAGAAGGAGCTGAGAATGGTTGAATCCTAATGGAGCCTGATCCCTGGGACAGGGAGATCCAGGCCCACAGAGGGAGCCACCTCCCTGGGTAAAAGACTTGAAGTTCATAGTTCTTATTAGTATGTTCTTGATCATAGTTCAGCCCTACAGATAATCTGGGTGAAGTAGAGAAATGTAGGAGAAGAGCTTAGTCCTCAACATTAGGTGTGGAGTCATTTAGGTGAAGCCGGGGGGTGTGGGTACAGGAGTCTGGATGATAAAAAATAAAATAAAATCAGCAATAAAAACATAATAAATCCTGTTTCTTTGACTGAATAGACTGAGCAACAGTCTCACTTTTGTTTAAAATCCTAGAGCCATGAAAGTCCTGAATATTCTTCCAGGTATCACTGCTTGCTGAAGAAAGGGAGCCTCAGGCCTGGCTCCGCTGACATCTGTCAGCTCGGAAGTCTGGTCCAGCTGCCTGT
>NW_006408644.1:8367696-8373598 GCF_000296735.1 Chrysochloris asiatica | reverse complement strand
GGGTGGAACAACTCCTCAGGTGTCTTGTCACTTTGACCGGCTCCCCCCTGCCGGAATCCAGAAGCAATCTCATCGAAGGTCCGGCCTTTAGTCTCCGGAACTTTGAAGTAGGTGAAGATGAAGAATAGGACCAGGAGCACAGTGAAGATAATTACATAGAGATCACACAGTTGCTCCACATATTGGAAGCACATGCCCACAATGAAATTTGAGGTCCAATTAGAGAAGCCAGCAACAGTAATAGCAGCTGGGTGAGGACGCTGGCTGAAGAGTTCAGCCACAATGAACCATGGTATGGGGCTGGGTCCCACTTCAAAGAAGGTTACAAAGCCAAAGAAAGCCACAATGCTCAGATAGGACATCCAGGGAAGCAGCTCCAGAAGTGCCAGTGCAATGGTCATGAGCACAGCACAGTCTGCCATGCCAGCCAGACCAGAGGTTCTGGGTCCGCCCACAACCAGCGAGACAACGGTGAAGGCTGTGTAGACTATGCTGCACATCTGCCTTCCCAAAGATGCTGGTGGAGTAGTAGAAGACAGCACTGATGCCCAACAGCTGCTGGGACAGTTGCAGCACTACAGCAATGAGGCTGGGCTGGCAGTATGCAGATGAGTGGAACAACTCCAGGATAGTGACTTTCTTCTCCCTCATCATTTGACGGCTCTCTTCCTTCATCTCCTGCAGGTCATAGGTTTCGTCTGCAGTCCCTCACAGCTTCGTCAGCAGACTCTTGGCCCAGTTTTCTTCATTGCAGTGGATGAGTAGGAAACAGAGACTCTCAGAGCATAAGGGCAGCAGCATGCACTAACTACACTTATTGGAGTCCTGGTGTGACACGGTAGGATAAGCACTGAACTGCTTACCAAAAGGTCAATACTTCAAATCCACCAGCTGCTCCTTGGAAACCCTATACAGGGTTGCTATGAGTCAGAACTGACATGATGGCACTAGCATTGACAACAGTGATTAACCATTCAAGACCAAAAGGGCAACATTTGCCTAAGGACAAAGTTCAGAAGTGTTGGGAAGGAGGGTTAAATGGAAATAAGAACCACAGAGAAGAAGTGGGATAACTGTTGTTGCATGGAGGGGATGACAATCACTGAGATGAAACAAAATGTAAGATTAGTTGAATGTAACACTGATGATCTGCTCTGTAAACCTTCACTCAATTCACAATAAAATTAAAAAAAAATTTTTTTAATGCTGCTTTGATGTGATATAAATAGAAGGTTCTAGAATTTTTCGGGGATGGGTAGAGACATGAAATCACTGCCTTTAGAAGTCTATAGACTTAGATGGAGGATATGTTGAGAAACAATAGCTTCATGTTTTGAGATTTTTGTATAATAAAGGTTTCTATGATTTTGTTTCAACAAAAACAAGTTATTTTATTTGTGTACCACAGCTCCCCTAAAAAAGTTGAGAATCATTAATATGATCAATTTTCTCATATTGAAAATGGCACACCTAGAATATGTAGGCATGCATGTGAGATGTATCTTTCTCCTTACTGTCACTATAAAGCCCTTTTCTGGAAATTGGCAAGAAATCTGGTATTGTGCCAAATGTGCTTAACCAGTAACCAACTGCCATCTAATCAGCTCTAACTTATAGTGACCTTCTAGGTATCAGAGTAGATCTGTGCTCTATAGAGTTGTCAATGGCTAATTTTTCAGAAGTAGATTGCCAGGCCTTTCTTCTGAGATACTTCTAGATAGACTGGAACCTCCAATCATATCATTCTGTTAGCAACCGAATGTGTAAACTGTTTATACTGCTCAGGGACTCCAGATGTGTCAAGATTGGGGTAAAAAAAGAAAAGAACTGGTAAATTTTTTTCTTTTTGTTTTATAAGCAAGCAAAGAGATTTCAAGATGGTCAAATAGGGTAGAAAAAAAATCCATTTACAATTTCTATATAACTAACATCCAAACCATGGCTGCCTGCAATTCTAAGATTATTTTCCTTTTAAAATCATCTTTATTGTCCATTTCCAGTAATGTGATGGACAAAATAACCTAAAAACCCTCCCACACTATAAAATATTTAGAAATACAGAATAAACGATAACATCCTTTTCAATGTACAACTAAGCAAGCAATTAAGTAAAGGAAAACACCAGGGGTCAAAACACAAAGCCAAAAGCCAGAACATTTAGTGGGAGTTAAAGTTTTAGTCACTCTGTGAGTGAGTGGGGTGTGGGTGGCTTGGTTGTTTGACTAAAGTAAGGTGCTTCATTCTTTGTATGTGTGTGTGTCTCAGAAAAAAATATTGAGATCATTTATTAGAATACAAAAAATATTCAGCACTTCACAATGTCTGATATCCAATAAAAAATTAACAAGCATGAAAGGAATCAGGAAAATACAAACCCATGAAGGAAGAGTAAATAGCTCAATCAAAACCAACCCAGATTAATCTAGATGCTAGAAGGAGCAGGCAAGGATATTGAAACAGTTACATAAATCAATATGTCCAATGTGTTGTGTGTTGTTTTTTAATGTTTTATTGTGAATTATGTGATAGTTTACATGGGAGAACATTAGTTTTACATGCATCCTCTCATATATCGTTTCATTGCCATGGTTACAATTGGTGCTTCATTCTTGCATCAACCATCAACACTCATGGAAGCAGCAGTCAAGAAATGAAACGATGCATTGTATTAGGCAAATCTGCTGCACAAGACCTTTTTAAAGTGTTGAAGAGCAAAGATGTCAGCTTGAGGACTAAGGTGTACTTGACCCAAGCCATGGTATTTTCAATAACCTCATATGCATGTGAAAGCTGGACAGTGAATAAGGAAGACCGTAGAAGAATTGATGCTTTTGAGTTATGGTGTTGGAGGAGAATATTGAAAGTGCCATGGGCTATCAAAAGAACAAACAGATCTGTGTTAGAAGAAGTGCAGCCAGAGTGCTCCTTGGAAGCCAGGATGGCCAAACTTCGTCTCTCATACTTCAGACATATTGTCAAGAGGGACCAGTCACTGGAGAAGGATATCATGTTTGATAGGGTAGAGGGTCAGAGAAAAAGAGGAAGACCCCCCAACGAGATGGATTGGCAAAGTGGCAGCCTCAATGGGCTCAAGCATGGCAACAATTGTGAGGTTGGCCCAGGATCAGGCAGTATTTTGTTCTGTTGTGCATAGGGTCGCTATCAATGGCACCTAACAACAACAACAAGGTTTTAATAGCTGGGAAGAAACAAGGGACAGGGCCCTGGGCCTAAGGAAAGCAGGGATTTAGAACTGAGACACCTGTAGAAAGTTGACTTTCAAATGACTACATCTTCAATAAAGGATGGACTAAGCAAAAATCCATTCACCAGTACAGGGAGAATACCTGGGATCTGGGAAGATTGGAAGGCCTCCTGTGAAGATTTTTAAGCTCTGGCTTGGCTTGTTCTCCTTGAGTTTGGGATTCAAAATATACACTTTCTGACAGTCCCAGGTATCCTCCAAGAAAAATATGAGCATAAAGTGATTCTTATTTGTTGATGGCCCTAAATGTACCTGACAGAAACAAATAAATTCATGAGAAAGATATTCTCCACAAGATTCCCACATTGAACATAACTCACAATAAAAACATTCCAGAACACATGAAGAAACAGATGTTCCTTAGAAGCCAGGATGTTGAGACGTCGTCTCTCATACTTTGGACATGTTATCAGGAGGGACCAGTCCCTGGGGAAGGACATCGTGCTTGGTAAAGTAGAGGGTCAGCGAAAAACAGGAAGACCCCAAAGGAATGGATTGACATCATTCAACATGGTTCAAACGTAACAATTGTGAGGATGATGCAGGACTCAGCAGTATTTTGTTCTATTGTGTACCTATCATGGCACCTAACAACAACACCATAAAAAGATGATCAACAAATACATGGGAAAAAAAGTTCAACCTTACATACTGCCAACAGGTATGTTAATTGTTACCAACATATATGATAAGCCTTAAAAAGTTTATACTTTTTGACTTCATAAATCCATTCAGAGTAACTGCCCTAATGAGTTTATCTGAAATGCACATCATGTTGTATGAGTAAAGATGTTCTTCATATCTATGATCTAAATGTACAACTTTTGGGGAATATGTGGTGAACTTTATGATTTTTACATATTATGAGGCTATTGGCATTGATAATAAGCACTGGACTGCTAACCACAAGGTAGGCAGTTCAAATTCACCAGCCGCTCCTTGGAAACCCTATACGGGGTCGCTATGCGGTTCAAACTGACCTGGTGGTTCAGTGCATTATGCCACAGTGCCTGTTGTTGTTGTTGTTAAGTGCCGTCGAGTCGGTTCCGACCCATAGCGACCCTGTACAGGGTTTCCGAGGGTGTAAATCTTTACGGGAGTAGAAAGCCTCATCTTTCTCCCGCGGAGCGGCTGGTAGTTTCGAACCGCTGACCTTAAGGTTCGCAGCCCGATTCGTAACCACTACGCTACCAGAGCTCCGCCACAGTGCCTAGGATGTAGGTTTTTACAGATGAGGAAATGGAGGCAGAGAAAGGACAGTCACTTGTCCCAAGTCATACAGCCAGTAAATGGTGAGATGGGATTCAAACCACAAAGCTAACTTCAAAACCCATGCTCATAACGACAACACTAAAATGTTAGCTGTTATTTATGTTGCTCCTGCTTCTTAATGGCATGGAGAAATGCTTATGGTAAAATGTTGAGTAAATGTAGCACAGATAAGTAAGGAAATAAAATTTTAGATATAGTACTATTCTGATTGCATTTTGAAATTGTTGTGTATGTATATAAACATGTATAAATAAAAGACTGGAAAAAATACCAATATACTAAAATGATTATATATTGGGGTAAAATATTTAGAACACTCCAGGCACATAAGGAGTCCTGGTGTAGTGCTGTAGGATACGTAATGGACAGCTAATCAGAAATCCTATAGATGTTTGCTCTGAGTTGGAACCAACTCGACAACACTTGACAACAACTGGCACATAAAAAAATGTATTTTCATCATGATTGAGTCCTGGTGTACTATAGAATAAGTACTGGACTAATAACCATCAACCACTCTCAGAAACCCTATACAGGGTTGCTATGAGTTGGACCCGACTCAACAGCACATGACAACAAAATAACAAAATCATCACTTCGTTTTTTATATTTTGAAGATTCACCAAAATTGTCTAAATGTTAATGTAGTTGTATGTATCCTGCTCATTCATGACTTATACTTCCTAAATCTGAGGGTTCATATCTTTAAATATCTAATTCATGAGTTCTGAAACACTCTCAGCCATTGCCTCTTTGAATATTACATCTTTTCCTTTTGTTCTCTATGCCTCTTTGCCTTTATTTCATGGTCTTTATTTCCTTACATCTGTCGTCATCTTTTTGCTATTGTGAATAGTGCTGCAGTGAACATGGGTATGCATATATCTGTTTGTGACACGGCTCTTATATCTTGAGAATGTATACCAAGAAGAGGGTCATATGGTATTTTTATTTCCAACTTTTTGAAAACGTTGGCCACTTGAATATCTTTTTTGGTGAAATATCTGTTCATGTCCTTTGCTCATTTTTAAGTTGGATTATTTGTCTTCTTGTTGAGACGTTGAATTGTTCTATAAATCAGTCCTTGTCTGATATGTTGTTGCATAAACACTGTATCAAACATAATTGAAAAACACAAACAGAAGACAAAATAGATGTCTAGTAGCTCACAAAAATTAGACATTTATGTACATCAAAGGATTTCGCCAAAAGAGTAAAAAGAGAACCCACAGACTGGGGGAAATGTTTGGCCAACAAACATATGAAAAAATGCTAATGATCATTAGCCATCAGAGAGATGCAAATCAAAACAAGGAGATAGCATCTTACTCCAGCATTAATGCCAAAGTTCAAAAAAAAAAAAAA
>NW_006408644.1:8361896-8362689 GCF_000296735.1 Chrysochloris asiatica | reverse complement strand
CTGATCCTTTCCTCGCTTGGCCACACACAAAATGGCGGCTCCTGGAGCAGCTGAGCATCCCAAACTAGGAAGCAATGGATTTCTTGTTTCTGCCACAAACTCCTCAGCTGTAAGTCTTCCAACCTTCTAAATATTCCTTTAAATGTGGTTCAGAGTACTGGGACCATTCCCTGAGCCTTCTTGGTCCTGTATTCTGTTTTGTGCTCGGCAAAGCTTGTCACTACACTTCTACCCGATCTGCCATCTTTTTCCGGAAGTCCCAACAGTTCTTGATCATATGCTACCTCTTGAAATGGCTAAACACTGATTATTTCTTTTTGATATAGTGACTATATGTATTACTTCCATCTTCGTTTGATGCTTTCTGTATTATTCAATATTTTGCCCAGTGAATCCTGCAATATTTCAGGTTGAGCCTTGAATTTTTTCTTCAGTTCTTTCAGGTTGAGAAATTTTGAGCATGTTCTTCCCTTTTGGTTTTCTAACTCCAGGTCTTTTGTACATTTCACTTGACTTTGTCTTCTTGAGTTTCTCTTTGAAATGTCCTGTTCAGATCTTTTACTTCCTCATTTCTTCCAGTTGTTTAACTTCTCTATGCTAAAGAACATACATGGAATACATAGAAATCAAATTGACTACATCTGTGGAAAGAGAAGATGGAAAAGCTCCATATCATCAGTGAAAATAAGGCCAGAGGGAGACTGTGGAACAGACCATCAATTACTCATATGCAAATTCAAACTGAAACTGAAGAAAATGAAAACAAGTCCATGAGAGCCAAAATATGACCTTG
>NW_006408644.1:8355046-8359911 GCF_000296735.1 Chrysochloris asiatica | reverse complement strand
AGTGAGGTTGGCCCAGGATCAGACATTGTTTTGTTCTGCTGTGCATGGGGTCATTATGAGTCAGTTCCGACTCGATGTCACCTAACAACAACAACAAACGCTAAAGAGCAAGTTTCAGACTCTCTCTGACATCTGTTTTTATATTTTCTTTCTTTCTTCTCTTTTTAATGACCTTTTGCTTTCTTCCTGTATGATGATTTTGGTATTATCCCATAACTCTTCTGGTTTTCAGTCATTACTGTCTAATGCATCAAATTTGTTCTTGAGATAGTCTCTAAATTCAAGTGGTATATATTCAAGGTCATGTTTTGTCTCTTGTGGACTTGTTTTAATATTCTTCAGCTTCAGCCTGAACTTACATATGAGGAATTGATGGTCTGTTCCATAGTAGTCAATTTGATTCCTGTATATTCCATCTGGTGAGGTCTGGCTATATAGTTGCCTTTTACATTATTGAAGAAAAAGTTATTTACAATGAATAAATCTTTGGTCTTGCACAATTCAATCATGCCATCATCTCCAGCATCATTTCTATCACCAAGGCCGTATTTTTCAACTGCTGATCCTTTCTCTTTGTTTCCTACTTTCACATTCCAATCACCAGTAATTATAATGTCATCTTGATTGCATGTTTGATCCATTTCAGACTGGAGAAGTTGGTTTTGTTGTTTAGTGCCATCAAGTCAGTTCCAATTCATAGTGACCATGTATAAGTTTTTCAAGGACTGGTTGCTGGGTAGAATTCTTCAGTTTTGTCATCACTGGCTTTAGTGGTTAGTGCATAAATTTAAATAATAGTGGTATTAATTGATCTTCCTTGTTGTTGTTGTTAAGTCATAAAGTTGTTTCTGATCCATAGCGACTCTGTATAAGGTTTCTGAGGAGCAGCTGGTGAACTTGAACTGCCAACCTTGAAGTTCAAATGAATTTGCAGTCTGGCACATTAACTCACAGTGCCACACCAGGACTCCAGTCTTCCTTGTAGGGGTATGGATATTATCCTATCACAGACAGCATTGTACTTCAAGATAGATCTTGAAATACTCTTTTTGGTGATGTATGCAATGCAATTTGTCATTCCTGGCATAGTAAACCATATGATTGCCAGAACCCAAATAGCCAAAACTAGTCCATTTCATGTTTATTAATACCTTATATCATCTTTATGTGTTCCATTTCATTTTTGACAACTTCCAATTTTCCTAAAGTCATATTTCATACAGTCTGGTTACTGATGGATGTTTGTAGCTGTTTATCATCATTTTGGGTTGTGCTCCATCAGCAAATGAAGGTCCTGAAAGTTTTGTTCCATTCACGTCATTATGATCAACTCTACTTTGAGGAGATAGCTTTTCCTCAGTCCTATTTTGAGTGCCTTCTAACCTGAGGGGCTCATCTTATAGTACTATATCTGATAATGTTCTGCTGCTCTTCATTAAGTTTTCACCTCCTGTACTATAGCTGACAATGTTCTGCTGATATTCATAAGGTTTTCGGTGACTAACCATTCAGAAGCAATCTGCTTTTCCCTCTTCATAGTCTGTCTTATTCTGGAAGTTCTGCTGACTCCTGTCCACCATGGGTGAACCTTCTGGTATTTAAAATACCGGTGGCATATCTTCCAGCATCACAGTAACACCCAATTCATCACAGTATGACAAACTGACGCTCTGTGTCTTTTACCTATATTTCTTTAGAAATGTGCTTTTTAATAATTTGTAAGTTATATAATACGAATATTGTTGTTGTTGAATGCTGTCAAGTAGGTTCCTACTCACAGTGATTCTGTATAGGGTTTCCAAGAGCAGCTTGTGGATTTGAATTGCCAACCTTGACGTTCAGATGGATCTGGTGAAAGGGGATGGGGAATGATGCTGATAGGATTTTATGATTCAAGTGTGAATAATTGTTAGTAGGATTAATTGCAATTGTCACAACTGTAATTGTACAAGATATGTAACTAAAAGTGGGAGTAGCTAATCTATCATTTCAGGAACGGAGGATCCCAGGACCATCAAGAAGGAAGAGCATACATGGATAGTGACATCCTACCTAGATAAACTGCTACAGCAGAGCTGGTGACAGAGGCAATGGCATGGAGAGCTAGAACAGCGGGCTCTAGCCCATGGATTGAGAAATGCTGTGTACCTGAGGGCATTTCAATGAATATATATTTTTTGCTTTGTATGTGTACATCAAACACTTTTGGTATGTTCATTTGTGAAATTTAAGGTGTAAAAGGGTTAGGGAGGAAGCAGAATAACTGTTATTGCAGGGAGGGGATTATAATCATTGAGATGAAGCAAAATGTATTATTGGTTAAACATAAAGCTGATGATCTTGTCTGTTAACCTTCACTCAATTCACAATAAAATTTTTTTTTTAATCCAGTGTTTATTCCTCTATAGTAACAATGACAGCACTGAAAAGGACATTAGGAAAGCAATACCATTTACAATAGCCGCCCAAAGGATGAAATATTTATGAATAAATGTAACCAGAGAAACAAAGGACCTATATAAAGAAAATTACAAAACACTACTACAAGAAACCAAAAGAGACTTACAAAAATGGAATAACATACCATGTTCCTGGATAGGAAGACTCAACATCGTGAAAATGTCAATACTGCCCAAAGCAATTTATACATATAATGCAATCCCAATCCAGATTCCAAAGATATTCTTCAAAGAGATTGAAAAAACAATTACAAACGTTATATGGAAAAGAAAGAGACCCAGGATAAGCAAAGCACTGCTTAAGAAGAAGAGCAAGGTTGGAAGCCTGTCACTCCCTGATTTCAAAATTTACTGCATGGCTAAGTGGTCAAAACAGCCTGGTACAGGTTCAATGAAAGATACATTGATCAATGGAACATAATTGGGAATCCAAAAATTAACTCATCCACATACAGCCAACTGATTTTCGACAAAGCACCTAAGTATATTGCATGGGGAGGAGATAAGGAGATAGTCTCTTTAACAGATGGTGCTGACAGAACTGGATAGAAAGTATATTGCATGGGGAGGAGATAAGGAGATAGTCTCTTTAACAGATGGTGCTGACAGAAAGTGATATGCAAAAGATTGAAACAAGAACTTTACCTCATGCTATATACAAAAAAACAACTCAGCATGGATTAAAGACCTAAATGTGAATCCCAGAATTATGAAGGTCATCAATGAATACATAGGGACAAATATGAGGGCTCCAATTCAGAGCATACACATACTACCAAACATTTTGAAAATTACACAAACAAAAGTAGACAAAATAGATGATTGGGACATACTAAAAATTAAAAACTTATGTGTATCAAAAGACTTCACCAAAAGAGTAAAAAGGGAACCCACAGAATGAGACAAGGGACTCATTTCTAAAATATATAGGAAACTACAACACCTTTACAAGAAAAAGTCCCAATTAAAAAATGGGCACAGGACATGAGCAGACACTTCACCAGGAAAGAGATCTGGGCAGCCAACATATGAAGAAATGTTCACAATCACTAGCCATTAGAGAGGTGCAAATCAAAACAACAATGAGATATCATTTCACACCAGCAATAACAGCAAAGATCAAAAAAGTAGAGGACAACAAGTGCTGGCAGGGATGCGGAGAGACTGGGACACATTGTTGGTGAGATTGCAAAATGGTCCAACCACTCTGGAAGGCAATATGGCACTTCCTCAGAAGGTTGGAAATAGAAATACCTTATGATCCAGCAATTCCTCTACTTGGTATTTACCAACAAGAAATACAAGCCATAACATGAGTAGATATATGTACACCAATGTTCATAGCAGCACTATTTACAATAGCAAAAAGTTGGAGACAACCTAAGTGCCCATCAATTGAAGAATAGATAAACAAACAGTGGTACATACACACAATGGAATACTATACTACCTTTAAGAACAATGTAGCTGCAAGCCACCGCATAACATGAGTGAACCTTGAGGACATTATACTGAGTGAAATTAGTCAGTCACAAAAGGAGAAATACTACATCGGACCATTATTGTAAAAGACTAAGAAAAAAAGAATCTACCCTAAAAGGGGAAAACAAAATTATATATATATTTGCTGATCACTGGGTTTGGATGAGAGGATGGGTGGGAGGGAGGGGAAGATAGAGCACTGGGTAGGGAGGGAATAGACACAGGATACTTTGGGTGCTGGGGGGGAGGTGTTCAATACACAAGAAGGGGCAGGGGAATGGAAGAACAAGTTGGATAGGAGAACAGTTAGGCAGGTTCACATGTGCTAAGTGGAACAGAGGTAAATGATGTATGCACAACCTTGGAAAAACAGGGCTCCAGGATACAGGGATTGAGGCATGGTTTGAGTGGGTAAAAGGGGGGAAATAATGTTAAGATGCTTGACTGTCTTTTGAATCTTGGTTTCCCTTGCCTACCATTGTAAAATAGACACTTGAAGAGGGGAGGGAAGGAATAGCCAGAAACATCACAATAGAAAGCTTGTAAGTCCGTCTTCAGCCTATAACTGATTGTTGTTTTTGTTGTTGTTAGCTGCCATCAAGTCGGTACTGACTCATAGAGACACTATTCACAGCAGAATGAAACACTGCCCAATCCTGGGCCAACCTCACTTGAGTGAGGTTTTGTCACGCTTGAGTCCCTGTCACCTGGCTAATCCATCTCGTTGGGGTTCTTCCTCTTTTTCTCTGACACTCCACCCTACCAAACATGATATCCTTCTCCAGCAACTGGTCCCTCCTGATAATATATCCAAAGTATGAGAGACAAAATTTGGCCATCCTGGCCTCCAAGGAGCACTCTGGCTGCACTTCTTCCAACACAGATCTGTTGGTTCTTTTGGCAGCCCATGCACTTTCAATATTC
>NW_006408644.1:8354033-8354507 GCF_000296735.1 Chrysochloris asiatica | reverse complement strand
CACACCTTTCTTAATTTTAAAACATTCAGTGTTCCCATGCTCTGGTCGAACAACTGCCTCTTGGTCCAGGTACATATTCCTCATGAACACAATTAAGTGTTCCGGAATACTCATACTTCACAATGTTGTCCATAGCTTGTCATGATCCACACAATCGAAAGCCTTTCCATAGTCAATAATGCACAGGTAAACATCTTTCTGATATTCTCTGCTTTCAGCCAAGATCCATCACACATCAACAATGATATCCCTTGTTCTAAGGCCTCTTCTAAATCCGGCTTAACCTCTGGAAGTACTCTGTCAATGTATGTTTACAGCCATTTCTGTATTACCTTTAGTAAAACTTTACTTGCATGAGATATCAAAGAGATTGCTGATGATTTTCGTTTCGTTGGGTTGCCTCTATTTGGAATGGGCATAAATATAGATCTCTTCCAATAAGTCGGCCAGATAGCTGTCTTCCAAATTTCTTGA
>NW_006408644.1:8342622-8352833 GCF_000296735.1 Chrysochloris asiatica | reverse complement strand
TTGATCAATTTCAGATTGAAGAAGTTGGTAGAATTCTTCTATTTCATCCTCACTGGCTTTAGTGGTTGGTGTGTAAATTTGAATAATAGTGGTATTAGTTGATTGGAATACCTTAAAGGGGGCTAGAATTTGCCCAGTGACAGAGGCTTCCTGTGGAGTCTTTGCATTGCATAAGACCATAGGTGGAATCCAGAACCCCATCCAAAATCATCTGAGGTTGGAAATTTTCACTGGATAGATGAGTAGACCAGCCTGGAGTGACTAGAAGAACAGAAGATACTTCATGAAAGAAAAACTGGCAGAAAAAAATCAGAAACAATAATGGCAGTCTGATTGATTACTACAAGAACAAGTAAGCTGTTTGCCCGGGAGCCATTAAGGCAAGTGGTCGGGTCCCCTCAGAGCAAACTCCCTTCCAAGATTAAGACTCAAGGGGAATACATGAGCAGGCATGTAGTCTGGCTGGTGACCACGTTGGTCACTGATAAGGGGAAGAGGGGGATAAAACAGCAATGAAGTTGGAGCTTCATTGTCCAACCACATTCAAGTCTGACCACATTCAATAGACCCCTATGAACCCAGGTGGAGCTTCAAGTCCGACCACATTCAATAGACCTCTATGAACCAGGTGGAGACCTGGATGGACAGCAGTACGGCAAGACCTGGGGACTCTTGGGCCCAGAGGCAGTGACATGGCCACAGAGGACTAGAGCGGAGAGTGAAGCGTCCAGCTGATATGATGATGTGAGGGGAGATGCACAAGAACACCCATACTTGCAGATAGTACCCACTTGACCTGGCTTCGATGGCTGAATAATCAAAACTGACTAGAAGAAGAAAGAAGAGGCGGGGAAAAAAAGAAAGAGTAACCCGCTACAATTTGATGAACTTTACTTATACTTATGGATTTAGAAGCCCAAATAAGGGAACAAATCTTTACAGCAAGGATCACTCCCACCCCCTCAGTACACAGGGTTGACAGGGATGGGCAACTTCACTGGCTTCCCAAAATGGGGAAGGGGGGCTATAAAGGCAAGAAGTGATTGGCTTATAAACGTTCAAGAGGGAGCCTAGTTCCAGACAGGGCAGGGGTAGGTAGAATCTCCACTGAATGATTTCCAGTCTGTTGGGATTGGGCTGGCGAAGGGAAATGGGGATTAGACTCTTGTGGTACAATAGTGAATAACTGCTATCAGGACTGATTGTGAGGGTCAGAAATGTAGACATAGATGTTTTTTGACAAAAGGAGGGGAGTGATTGATTTTTCAGCCCAGGAGTGGAGGTCCCTGGGACCATCAAGTGAAAAGAGCCGAGAGCGGTACCCTATTCAGAGAGGTGGTTACGCCAGGGATGGAGACAGAGATGATGAAGTAGACAGATGGAGCGGCTGGGGACACTGGACTCAGGGAGGGAGAGGGGCTGTGTGCTGATGGCCGGGGGGCAGGCCTGTGGGGTGTACCCTTTGGTTATTTTATGATGCATGAAGGGGAATGTAATCATTGCAATGAAATGAAACACGACAGAATGAATATAAAACTGATGTTCTTCCATGTAAACCCACATAATTCACAATAAAAACTTTTTAAAAAACCCCAGTGTTTATCCTACTGTGCCACACCAGGGCTCAGTATGAATATTAGTCAGTTTTTATCATATCAATTTTTAAACAACTTATTTTATTTTTTGTGGTTGAAAATATACACAACAGAACATGTCTCAATTCAACTATCACATGCATTTTTAATAAACCTTTAATTTTAGAACAAGTGATAGTAGTTCAGAGTTCTCATGTATCCCACTCTCAGTTTCCCCTGTTGTAGTATCCTACTTTTTATAGTACATTTTTTATAATTAATGAACCAATATTGGTACATCATTATTATCATTTAGCTTTTCTTGTTTTTTTACTTAATTTTATTCTTTTCTGGTTCAGGATCCCATATAACATTTTAAAATTCTATATTCAAATTTCTATTTCTTTCTGTGATTTTTTTCAGCTGTATTTGTAGTTAGAAAAGTCATTCCCATGTCATAATGAGTAATATAAGTACCTATATAATTTTTTATTGTTTTATGCTTTCTTTTTTAATCCGGAATATATTTGCTATATGATCTGAAGTAACGGTCTAAGTTAACAGTTGCTGTTGTTAAATGCCGTTGAGTTAGTTCTGACTCATAGCAACCTTGTATTGGGTTTCCAAGGAGTGGCTGGTGAGTTGGAACCACTGATCTACATGTTCAAACCTATCTTGTGGTCTAATACTTATCCTACAGTGCCACACCAGGACTGCATCTTAGTTACCTAGTGCTGTTATAACAGAAATACCACAAGTGGGTTGTTGTAATAAACATAAACTTATTCTTTCAGTTTGTTGTTGCTGTTGCTAAGTACCATTGAGTTGATTCCAACTCATAGCAACCTTGTATAAGGTTTCTGAGGAGCGGCTGGTGGTTTTGAACTGTCTACCTTGCAGTTAGCAGTTTAATATTTGCTCTACAGTGCCAAACCAAGACTCCAAGTTTGAATTCAGAGTGATTTTATCTCTCTGTTGGCTCTGGGGACAGGTCCTTATTCCTTGACTCCTTGGTGATCTTCATGTGGCATGGCTCCTATCTTCTTCCATATCTGCTTACTGTTAATGTATTCTGTCTATGCATATATTTTAATGTTAATATAATTGAATTAAGGAGCCCCTGGGTAGCACTTCACTATCTGAAAGGTTGGTGGTTGGACCCATCCAGAGATGCTTTGGAAGATGGGGCTGGTGATCTGCTTCCAAAAAATCACAATCTTGGCAACCCTATTGAGTCATTCCACTCTTGCACTAGAGTAGCCATGAGTAGGAATCAACTCAATGGCAACAAACACCAATAACAATA
This sequence comes from Chrysochloris asiatica, assembly GCF_000296735.1. Taxonomy (NCBI): domain Eukaryota; kingdom Metazoa; phylum Chordata; class Mammalia; order Afrosoricida; family Chrysochloridae; genus Chrysochloris; species Chrysochloris asiatica. Next base: position 8,349,953 of record NW_006408644.1, on the reverse strand, counting down.
GTTGAATAGGTCTCTTCTTTTACATAGGTTCTGGATGTTCAGGGGTTTTTAGAAAGATTTCCTTTGCTCCTACATTATACACATAGCTTACCAGACTTTACATTTTTATCATTTTACCTTTTTAAAATTATGGGTATGGTTGCTAACTGAAAGGTCAGTGGTTCAAATCCATCAGTCGCTCCTTGAAACACTACACAGGGTTTCTATGAGTCAAAACTGACTGGATGGCACTTAACAACAACAACATATATAACAAAGAATTTCCATTTCAACCATTTTTACCTTTAAAATTCTTGTTATTATTGTGGCATTAATTATGTTCATCATGTTATGTAACCATAACCATGATCCATTTCCAAATCCTTTCCTTTACCCTTAACAGAAACTTGCTCCTTAAATAATAACTTGCCCTTCTCTGCTCCTACTGAAGCTGGTAACCACTAATAAACTTTGGTATGTGTGCATTAGCGAATTCTACATATTTCATATAAATGGGATCATACAATACTTGTCCTTTTATATCTGAATTATTTCACTATGCATAATAGTTTCAGTCAAAACAAGGTCAAGGGCCTACTATGAAACAGTTTGCTCATATGCAAGTTCTGGAGTTTCAAGCTGAAGAAAATTAAAACTACTCCACAATAGCCAAATAGGTCCGTTTTGGAAGAAGTGCATGCAGCCAGAGTGCTCCTTGGAGGCCAAGATGGCCAAACTTCGTCTCTCATACTTTGGACATATTGTCAGGAGGGACCAGTCACTGGAGAAGGATATCATGTTTAGTAAGGTGGAGGGTCAGAGAAAAAGAGGAAGACCCCCAGCAAGATGGATTGGCCAAGTGGCAGCATCGATGTACTCAAGTGTGGCAACAATAGTGAGGTTGGCCCAGGATCAGGCAGTGTTTCGTTCTGCTGTGCATAAGGTCGTTATGAGGCAGTACTGACTCAATGGCACCTAACAACAACAAAACAATAGCCAAAGTATGACCTTGAATATATCCCATCTGAATTTAGAGACCATCTCAAGAACAGATTTGATGCATTAGACACTAATGACCGAAGACCTGAAGAACATCATACAGAAAGAAAGAAAAAAGGTCACTAAAGAGACAGGAAAGAAAGAAAACATCAAAATGGATGTCAGAAGAGATTCTGAAACTTGCTCTTGAGCATAGAAAAGCTAAAGTGATTGAAAGAAATAAGGAAGTAAAATAGCTGAACAGAAAATTTCAAAGGGCAACTTGAGAAGACAAAGTCAAGAATTATAATGAAATGTGCAAAGACCTGGAGTTAGAAAACCAAAAGAGAAAAACACACTCAGAAATAAATGAAGAAAAAATTCAAGCCTTGATTTACAAAATGGAAGGATTCTGTGTGTAAAATATCAAATAATTCAGAAAGCATTAAAAGAAGATGGAAGAAATATACAAAGTCACTGTACCAAAAAGAATTGGTTGATGTTCAATCATTTCAAGAGGTAGTATATGATCAAGAGACAATGATGGTGAAGGAAGAAGTCCAAGCTTTACTGGAGGCATTGGTGAAAAACAAGGCTTCAGGAATTAAAGAAATACAAATGGAAATGTTTCAATAAAGTGATGCAGCATTGGAGGCACTCACTCAACTATGCCAAAATATTAGCCAACTAACTGGAAGCGTAACATGTTTGTGCCCATTCCAAAGAAAGGCGACTCAATGGAATGCAGAAATCATCAAATAATATCATTAATATCACACAAGAGATAATTCAAAAAAGGTTGCAGCAGTACATGGACAGGGAGTTGCCAGAATCTCAAGCTGGATTCAGAAGAGAATGTGAAAGTAGGGATATCACTGCTGATGTCATATGGATCTTGGCTGAAAGCAGAGAATACCAGAAAGATGTTTATTTGTGCTTTATTGACTATGCAAAGGCATTCGACTCTGTAGATCATAACAAACCACGGATAGCATTACAAAGAATGGGTATTACAGAACACTTAATTGTGCTCCTGAGGAACCTATACATAAACCAAGAGGCAGTTTGTTATAATAGAACAAGGAGATACTGATGGTTTAAAATCAGGAAAGGTGTGTGTCAGGGTTGTATCCTTTTACCAAACTTCTTCAATCTGTATACTGAGCAAAAACCCCAAGAAGCTGGATTATATGAAGAACGTGGCATCAAGGTTTAAGGATGAGTCATTAACAGCCTGCGATATCCAGGACTTGAAATACTTACTGATGAATATCAAAGACTTCAGTATGGATTGCACCTCAATGTAAAGAAAACTAACATCCCCACAAATGAACCAATAAATAACATCATGATAAACGGAGAAAAGACTGAAGTTGTCAAAGATTTCATTTTACTTAGATCCACAGTCAACAGACATGGAAGCAGTTGTCAAGACATGAATATTTTGCACCAGGTAAATCTGTTGCAAAAGACCTCTTTAAATTATTCAAGAACAAAGATGTCAGTTTGAGGACTAAGGTGCTGACCTATGCCACGATATTTTAAATGCATCATGATATTGATTTTCTTCATCATCTCTTCCTCAAAATGTTGTCAGTTTGATCCCTGTGTATTCCCTCTGATGAGATCCAGGTGTATAGTTGCCTTTTATATTGTTGGAAAAAATGTATTTGCAATGAGTAAGTCTTTCAAAAGTCTATCATGTGATCTCTAGCATCATTTCTGTCACCAAGGCCATATTTTTCAACTACAGATCTTTCCTCTTTATTTCCAACTTCTGTTATCCAATCACCAGTAATTATTACAGCATGTTGATTGCATGTTTGATCAATTTCAAACTGCATAAGTTGGTTGTTGTTGTTAAGTGCCGACAAGTGGTTGCCAACCCATAGCGACCCTGTATAGGGTTTCCTAGGAGCATCTGGTGAGTTTGAACCACCAACCTTGCAGTTCAAACAGACCTTGCAGTCCAGCACATTAGCATGCATCACCACACCAGGTAGAATTCTTCAATTTCATCATTATTGGCTTTAGTGTTTGGTAAGTAAATTTGAATAATAGTGGTATTAACTGGTCTTTCTGTTAGGCATATGGATATTTATCCTATCACAGACATCATTGTACTTCAAGATAGATCTTTAAATGTTCTTTTTTTCCCAAGTAGTACATTAGCAATCTATTCTTATCAACCACATTACTTTAAACACCTAATTAGACTTCCAAAAGGCAATTGCTTCAGTATTCTTCAGAGTTCTTAAATTGTAATTGATCCAAGTAGCTTCTCTGAAGATCAAAAACTTGAGAATTCTTTTCAAGGACATCTTTAAGTAATTTGTGTAAATGGTATTAAGACAGCAGCTATTTTCAAGCATCCATTTTCCTCCCCAAATCAATAATTCGTTCACTTTCCATCAACTATCGCACCTATGGCAGTTAAGTTGTAATGATCTAAACCCTAAACAGCACATTTTCTGCATTAATTAATTTATACATTCACGAAATTATCACCACCTCATGCAGTTGAGTATGCTTAAAATGCACAAAAAGAGTTACTTTGTTTTCCTGGTAAGGAAATGCAGTCTGGAATCCGGCCCCAGCCCTCCAGAAATCACATGGAGAACGTGGCCAAGCAAACCTAAGCAGCTTCTGTCTTAATGTTCTGGGCCCTGGGCCCAGCCACCTCAACAGGTGCACCAGGTCTAGAGGCTCCCCTGTCAGAAGCCAAGCAGTCTCAAACGTGCAACTAGTCGCCATTCGAGAACCTCCAGAAGTGAAATGTACGCCTGGAGTTAGGGAGGCAGGAAAGGCGTTCCCCTTAAAATGCTCTTTTTGAGGAGGAATGTGACGTTATTCCTCTTCAATTTGTCGTTCCCAGTATAGTAAATGATATGATGATTTGATTTAAAATGGCCAATACCAGTCCAGTTCAGGTCACTGACACCTAGGATATCAATCCTTATGTGTTCCATTTCATTTTTTACTACTTTCAATTTTCCTAGATTCATACTTCGTATGTACTTTCACGTTCTGATTATTAATGGATTTTTTTAAAGCCATAAATTGACAGTTCCCTTTTATTTAATAATTCTGTGCATAGGTATACTTCCAGTTTAATTCAAAATGCCTGGTTAACGCATTTTGAAGTCCATAGTTCCTAGTTATTTTAATATTCTTTTAACAAGAAAAGATCCCTGCAATTCAAGGACTTCATTACCAACACAATTCTTAGCATATTTGTTTAACTAAAATTATAATTGTTATTCATTTATTTTTAGAATTTTTTTTTGTTGTTCTTCAACACTTTTTTTTTTTTTTTTTAAGTTTTTATTGTGAATTGAGTGAAAGTTTGCAGGGTAGATCATCAGTTTTACATTCAACCAATCATACACCTTGTTTCATTACAATGATTATAATCCCCTCCATGTGCCATCAGTTAACAGTATTTCTCTCTATTCATTTTAGATCTTTTTTTTTTTTTTTTTATACACTCAGGCAGATATAATAATTTACACCACCAAAGGGCACATTCTACAAGTCTGCCTCCTGGTCATCAGCTCTCAGTTCCTCTCTTTCCATGAATCTAGAGTCCTCAGCTGCTCCCTCTCTCCATGTCCCCATCTCTGCCTCCATCTCTGGTGTCACTGTTTCTCTGGATAGGGTCTCACATTCCGCCTGTGCTCTTCTCCCTTGATGGTCCTAGGGTCCTCTGTTTCTGGACTATAAGATTAACTACACCCCCGTTTTGTTACAAAACTTCTACCTTTACAATTGTGACAGTCGCAATTAGTCATGATAACAATTACTCACTATTGAATCATAAGAATCTTATCCCCATCTCTTTTTACCAAACCCATCTAGACAAGATGAAAACTATTCAGTGGGGATTCTATGTCCCACACACACTCTTAAAACTAAACTCCCCCTTGAAACCTTGTAAGCCAGTCACTGCCTTTATCGCCCCCTCATTTTAAGTAACCAGTGTCTAAGTTGCCCGTCCCCATCTACCCTGTATATAGAGGGGATAGCATTGATACTTGATGTGAAGACTCCTTCCTTCTCTGTTGGTATTTTGAGCTACTACCTCTGTGAATATATAGGTAAAGTTCATCAAATTAGAGCAATTTACCCTCGTTTCCTTTATCAAAAATTGTTTTTTGTTTTTTTTTTAAATCTTCCTCTAGACAAATTCTGATGATCAAACTTGCAGTTTGGGTGTTCTTGTGCATCTCCCCTCCCTTCATATCAGCTGGATGCTTCACTCTCAGCTCTAGCCCTCTGTGGCTATGTTCTTGTCCATGTTCTCAAGTGTCCCCAGGTCTCACCACACATTGGACCAACGAGCCCTTCCTCTTCTCTCTCTCATCTCCAGGTCAATGGGAGTCTATGGACCATGGTTAAACTCCGTCCATTTCTTCATTGCTGCTTTTCTTCCTCTTCCACTCACCAGTTGACCAATGTGGTCACCAGCAAGCTTACATGTCTGCTCATGTGCTCCCTTTGAGTTTCAGTATTAGAGGTGGGGTTTGACCTGAAGGGACTTAATTGCTTGCCTTGATGGCTTCCCGGCAAACAACTTGCTTATTCTTGTAGTAGCCAATCATACTGCCATTTTTGTCTTGGGTTTTTCCTGCTGATCTTTCTTTGAAGATGTATCTTCTGTTGCTCTAGCTGTTCTAAGCAGGTCTGCTTCTCTTTTCTAGTGGGAATGTCCCACCTCAGAAGGTTCTGCATGCGGCTAAGGTCCTATACACTGCAAAGACTCTGCAAGAAGCCTATTAGGTAGGCTTTTAGGTAGACTCTACAAGAAGCCTTTTAGGTAGGCTGAAGATGGGCTTACAAGCTTTTTGTAATAACATTTCCTGACATTCCTTTCTATCCCACTCAAATGTCTATATTATAGTAGTGGGCAAGGGAAACCAATATTCATAAGACAGTCAAGCATCCTAGTATTATTTCCCTTCTTCAGACATTGCCTCCATTCCTGTATCACAGATATTAATGGATGTTTGCAACTGTTTCTTCTCATTTTGAGTTGTACCCCATCAGCAAATTAAACTTCCGAAAGCTTAACTCAAGCCACATTCTTATGGTTGACTCTTATTTTGAAGACTCCTGGTGTGTCACTGTAGGATTAGCATTGGACTGCTAACTACAAGTTGGATATTTCAAACCCACCAGTTGCTCCTTGGAAACCCTATCCAGGGTTGCTATAAGTTGGAACTGGCTGGACAGTATTTAACAACAACAACTATTTTGAGGAGGCAGGTCTTTCCCAGTTGTATTTTGAGTGCCTTCCAACCCAAGAGGCTATCATCCTGCCCTATATTTGACAATGTTCTGCTGCTATTCATAAAGTTTTCAATTCAGAAGTGGTGTGCCATTCAGAAGTGGTGTGCCTCTCCTTCTTCTGAGTCTGTCTTAGTCTGGAAGCTCTGCAGAAATCTGTCCAGCATGGGTGACTCTACTGGTATTTAAAAAAACGACTTTGCAGTCTGATGCATTAGCCCACAGCGCCACACCAGGACTCCACGGTTTCACATTAGGGGTAAGTTAATTAAATATTTGATGAAATATAACCATCTATGCTCAGGGCACTCAATCCGGAAGCAATTCATTGGGGCCATTGATGGAACCTGTTTCAGTGTCTGTTAGGACCCCAGGGAAGCTGAGGCAGGGTGACTTGTTAAATGCTGGTCTGGTGGCTCAGTAGGTTTTGTAGGTCTGGTGCCAAGCCCACCTGAAACCAGGCACCAAAGTGGCACACCAAAGTCAGCCCCTACCTCACGTGGCTCCCAACCACGCTGCTCTGAACTCCTGGAGAGCAGGGTCTGTGCTGGGGGTGGATGACAGCTCACCACACTTGTGGTCGCCAGGGGAGCATGGGGAAGAAGATGAAATCTTACCTTTTCTGCTGCCCATGCGAATCTGCTCTGCCCAAAGTTGCTCACAAGATGGTGGAGCCGTGTCTGACCAGCTATTCATCAGTCAGTCTCCCTCTCTCACCGTCCCTGCTCAGCACTCCATCCATCTCTCTAAGCTTTCTTCTGAAGTTCAGGGTTCCAGAATTTTCATCTGTGTCTGTTTTATTTTTCTCTTGTATCTTTGTTGTAAAGGGTCTGTGCAGTGCATCTGCCTAGTCTGTGATCTTGCTGGAAGTTCTCTGTTTTTGAAACTTTTTATTGTGAATTGAGTGAAGGTTTACAGTCACATATACTTTTTTAAAAATGTTTTATTGTGAATTATATGATAGTTTACATGGGAGAACTTTAGTTTTACATTCATTCCATCTTATATCATCTCACTGCCATGGTTCCAATCCCCTCCATGCATCATCAACCACCAAAAGGGTATATCCCAGAAACCCGCCCCATACA
>NW_006408644.1:8307045-8340137 GCF_000296735.1 Chrysochloris asiatica | reverse complement strand
ATGGTCATCTGCTTTTGCTTCTTGGACATGTTTAATGTTTATCTGTGGCCCTAATAATTAATTATGTGTTTTGGTAATTTTTTTATGTTTTCTGATTACCTCCAGGAAGATGTGATCAGGATGTGGTCTTCCCTTTTCCTTCTTCTTATTGCTTAACTCAGAGTAACTTTTTTGGGCCTCAGTTGGGCCTGGGCTTCGGTGGCGGGCCTTTTGGGCCTCAGGCGGGTGGGTTGAGCCTAGTGTGGGCGGTTTGGGCCTCTGGGGGCCTGGGCGTCAACAGCTGGGCATCTGGCGGCTTGTGCCTCAGTGGGTGGGTTGGGTGGATTGGGCCTTGGGGGGCCTGTGCCTTGGGGACCGGTTGGGTCTCAGGGGCACTGAGCCTCAGCAACCTGGCTACGCGGTGGGTTGGGCCTTGGGGGCCCTGGACCTCGGCGGCGACCGGGCTGTGGACTGCCTGGGCCATGAGGCGGGTAGGGATTTGGGCCTTGGTTGGGCCTGGGCCTTTGTGAGCAGTCTGTGGGTGGGTTGGGCCTCAGGGCAGGCCTTGGCCTCAGTGGGAGTGTCTGGGCCTTGGGAAGGCCTTGGCCTCAGTGGGTGGGCCTGTGCCTTGGGCGTTCCTGAGCCTAGGCGGCTTGGCAGAGGGCTGGTCTAGGCCTGGGCAGTAGAAGGCTGGGGGTAATGGCTGAAGGGAGGTTGTGTCTGTATTTGATGATGTAAAAGATGCCTCTCTCAGTCTCTCTGTACCGTGGGTACCCCGAATTTTCTGATATCTGCGCCGATATCCCTCTCTATTTGTTCAGCTTTGTTAGTTTACACTTCCTTTTCTCTGGAAATGCAGCCTTTTAAGTGGGGTTGCTCTAGCCCTGCATTCCAAGGTCTGCAGGGGGCAGAGGCACTCGCTGGTGCGGGCACGGAAGCAGGAGCCGCGTGCAGGCAGGCAAAAGCTCAAAATGCCTGGAATTCATTAGCAATTTGATCTTTTAAAAACACGAGTTCAGAATGTTGAAATATAAAATCTTATGTTTGTTCAAAGGCTGTCTGTCTGCTAGACAGAGGTTTCCTATGTGTGATTCCGCCCCTTTTCCCCGAGACTGCCCTACCTGAGCTGCCTGGTCAGGGAAGCGCTGGAAGTCCTCTCACATACGCTTTTTTTACTGTTTCAATAGGGTTGAAAATAGCTGCTTATTTCATATTATTATTTTTTAAATGTTTTATTGTGAATTATATGATAGTTTACATGGGAGAACATTAGTTTTACATTCATTCTATCGTATATCGTTTCATTGCCTTGGTTACAATCCCCTCCATGCATCATCAACCAACCAAAGGGTATAACCTGCAAGCTTGCTCCCTATACTTCCCCCGCCCCCCCAGTCTTCAGCACACAGTCGCTCTCCCTCTCTGGATCTAAAGTCCCCAGCTGCTCCATCGCTCTACGTCATCTTTTCTGTCTCCATCTCAGGCATCACTGCTTCTCTGGGTAGGGTCCTGCTCTCGGCTCTTCTCCATTGATGGTCCTAGGGACCTCCGCTCCTAGACTGGAAAGTTAATCACTCCCTTCCTTGGTATAAAATGTCTACCTTTACATTTCCAACCCTCACAATCAGTCCTGATAACAATTATTCACTGTTGTATCACAAGAGACCCATCTGCATTTCATTTCATCAGCTCCACCTAGACAGATTGGATATCATAGTATTATTTTTTTAAAGTTTTTATAATGAATTGAGTGAAGGTTTACAGAGCAGATCTTCAGTTTTACATTCAACAAATCACATACTTTGCTTCATTACAATGATTGCAGTCACCTTCATTACAATGATTGCAATCACCTCCAGGTATCAACAATTAACAGTATTTACCTCTATTCACTATAACCTTTGCATGCCTTCCTATGTCTTCCACTACCTTCATCTTTCCTCTGCTAACCTCCTTCTTGTTAGATATCGTCTGCCCTGTCACCCATGTTAACATGTGTCTACCCTCTAATCGATGAATAATTTTCCTTCTCCTTTTACCCCCAAAACCATCCTAGGTTGTTTCTTGTATTAAGAAAACTTTTTCATAACTTTTTACATTGGTCAAATATAATATTTGTCCTTTTGTGACTGATTAATTTCACTCAGCATAATGTCTTCCAGGTTCATCCATGTGATGAGGTGATTCACAGATTCATCTTTATTCTTCAGCGTTGTGTAGTATTCCATTGTGTGTATGTATGTACCAAAGTTTGTTTAATCATTTTTCTGTCATGGGCATTTAGGCTGTTCCCATCTAACAGTATATTGAAGGATCCTGTTTTCTTATCCATTCTTCTCTTTATGTCTTTTGATTGAAGGAATAGTCAGTCCATTTGCAGTCAGTGTAATTCTCAATATGAATTGATTGCTGCCATTTTGCTGTTGTTTTTTTTTTTGCAGTACGGCTGGTTTTTTTGTTCCACATAATTTTCTGTGCTGAGTTCATTTTGTTTGTGAGTTTTCTTTTAATTTTCTATTCTGTTGTGTTAATATTTACTAAATACTTCTGATTTTCCTCTTTTTTATTTTGATTTGTGGTGTTACTTAATTCTACTGGACAGTTACTACGAAGAAAGAAAGAATAGCAAAGGGCATATAGACAGATAAAAAATTTTTTTTAAATTATTGCAGAAATAACAGTTTAAGCAATGTTATAGTTGGTGAGCATAAAAGGAACAACCTGCTTTATACATGCTTTTGTTAGGTGGTCGAGTTGGTTTTGACTCCTAATGACCCTATGTACAACAAGTTCTGGTAGCTTAGTGGTTACAAATCGGGCTGCGAGCCTTAAGGTCAGCAGTTAGAATCTACCAGCTGTTCCACAGGAGAAAGATGAGGCTTTCTGCTCTCATAAAGATTTACAGCCTCAGAAACTCTGTACAGGGGTCGCTATGAGTTGGAACCAACTCTACGGCACATAACCACCACTACCACAACAGAACAAAACACTGCCCAGTTCTGTGCCATGCTCACAATTTTTGCTGTTTGTGAGCCACTAGTGCAGCCACTGTGACTATCCATCTTATTGAGTGTCTTCCTTTTTTTCACTGACCTTCTACTTTAGGATTCCTGGTACAGTGCTGTAGGATAAGCACTGCACTGCTAACCAAAAAGCAGATGGTTCAAACCCACCAGTTGCTACTCAGAAACCCTATACAAGGTTGCTATGAGTCAGAACCAACTCAATGGCAGTTAACAACAATAGCAACAGCAACTCTACTTTAGCAAGCATGATATCCTTTTCTAGGAACTGGTCCCTCCTAATAATTGTACAAAGCATGTGACACGAATCTCACCATCCTTACTTCTAAGGATCATTCTGGCTGTACTTCTTTCAAAAAAGATTCTTTTGGCAGTCCATTCAATATTCTTTACTAACACCATAATTCAAAGGCATCAATTTTCCTTCAGTCTTCCTTATTTATTGCCCAGTTTTCACATGTATATGAAAAATTGAATAAACTACAGCTTGGATTAGGCACACATCAGTCCTCAAAGTGGTATCTTTGCTTTTTAGCACTCTTTAGTGTTATTGTTGTTAAGTGTCATCACGTTGGAGATCTTTTGCAGCAGAGTTGCCCAATGTAATATGTTGTTTGATTTCTTGACTGCTGCTTCCTTTGGCATTGATTATGAATTCAAATAAAATGAAATTGCTTACAACTTCAATGTTTTCTCCATTTATCACAATACTGCTTATTGGTCCAATTGTGAGGATTTTTGTTTTCTTTATGTTGAGGTATAATCCATTCTGTAGGCTGTAGTCTTTGATCTTCATGAATAAGTACTTCAGATAATCTTTGCTTTCAGCAAGCAAGCTTTACACACAGGAAAATATTAATTGAAATACGCTTACCTCTCATTTATCAACTATCTTGTGATTTGACTTTATAGATTTATGACTATATTAAAAATATCTATTTATTTTGATTAATGAAGTATGGCAGTAGTGAACGCTAAGGTGTTAGGCAAGAGTAACACTGGCTGTGATTGTTGAGGTATGTCTCAACTAAGCAGAGACATGTTTTTCAGGGGTGTGGCAGTTACATAAAGATGAAATTTGGTAGTTATGTAATGATGAAGTCATCCTCCATATTGTGGTCTAATGTAATTATCTTTCATTTTTATACAACGCCAGTTTTCACCTAATATTTGGAACCTAATCATGTTGATAACTCAGTAATGGGTGTATATATCATCATGGTTGCGATGTGCTGTGGAGTCGATTCTAACTCATAGAAACCCCTGTATAGGGTTTCCAAGGCTGTAAATATTTATGGGATCAGAAAGCCGCATTTTTCTCCCATGGAACAGCTGGTAGTTTCGAACTGCTGACCTTAAGGTTTGCAGCCCGATTTGAAACCACGATGCTACCAGAGCTCCTTACGGGTGTAAATAGTATCTTCTAAACACTCTAAAAAGTCCTGGTGTGGTGCTGTACAATCAGCACTGGACTGCTAACTTCAAGGTCAATGGTTCAAATCCACCAGCTGCTCCTTGGAAACCCTATACAGGGTTGTTATGAGTCAGAACTGACTCAATGGCACTTAACAACAACAAAGACTCTAAAATAAATAAATAAATGAATAAAAAATCCTAAATCAAGAACGAGGTAAGAGAAATAAAAAAGACATTCCTAGAAATAAGTAAACTATTATCAGTTAAAACTAATCTGGGTTGTTGTTGTTAGGTACAGATGAGATGGTTCCAACTCAAAGAACGAAATATTGCTGGGTCCTTCTCCATCCTCACAACCATTGCTCTATTTAAGGCCATTGTTGTAGCCACAGTGTCAATGTGTCTCTTTTTGAGATACATTGAGTATCTTTTTCTTTTTCACTGACCCTCTACTTTGCCAAGCATGAAATCTTTTTCCAGAGACTTGTCCCTCCTAATAACATACCCAAAGTACGTGAGATGAAGTCTTGCCATCCTTGCTTCTAAAGAGTATTCTGTCTGTACTTCTTCCAAGACGGATTTTTGTTCTTCTAGCAGTCCATGGCAATTTCAGTATTCTTCACCAATACCATAACTCAGATGCATGAATTCTTCTTCAATCTTTATTAGTCTAGCTTTTGCATACGTATGAAAAACCAAACCAAACCCACTGCTACTGAGCCAATTCTGGCTCATAGCAACCCTGTATAGCATTTCTCAGGCTATAAATCTTTAAGGGACAAGACAGCCTCCTCTTTCTCCTAAAATGAGGCTGCTGGGTTTGAACTGCCGACCTTGTGGTTAGCAGTACAGTGCTTATGTTATTGTTGTTGTTAAGTGCCGTCAAGTCGGTTCTGACCCATGTGACCCTATGTAGGGTTTCTAAGAAGTGGCTGGTGAGCTTGAACCACTGACCTTGCAGTTCAAACTGGCTTTGCTGTCCAGTGCATTAGCCCACACAGTGCTTATGAGGTAATTGAAAATACCATGGATTGCATATAGATGTGCCTTTGTCCTCAAGTAACATTTTTGCTCTTTAACACCTTAAAGTGATCTTTTGAATCATATTTGCCCAATGAACTATGTTGTTGGGTTTCTTGTCTTGTTCCTTCCATGAGCATTTGTTGTGGAGCCAAGTAAAATGAAATCCTTTACAGCCTTAATCATTTTCCCCTTTATCATGATACTGCTTATTGGTCTAGTTGTGAAGACTTTTGTTTTCTTTACATTGAGGTATAATCCATACTGAAGGCTCTAGTCTTTGATCTTCATCAGTAAGTGCTGCAAGTCCTTTTCACTTTCCGTAAGCTGTATCATCTGCATATCATAGGCTGTTAATGAGCTTTCCTTCAATCCTGATGCTACGTTTTTCTTCATAAGGTTCAGCTTCTTGGATTATTTGCTCGACATACAAATTGAAAAAGTATGGATACAACCTTGACACACACCTTTCCTGATTCTAAACCACTCAAATGAAGGTCCTGAAAACTTTGCTCCATTATGGTTGTCTCTACTTTGAGGAAGAAGCAGCTCTTCCTCAGTCTAACTTTGAATGTCTTCCAACCTGAGGGGTTCATTCTCTGGCACTATATAAGAGAATGTTGTACTGCTATTCATAAGCTTTCCAGTGGCTACTTTTTCAGAAATGGTTCACCTCTTCCATTTCCCTATACTGTTTTAGTCTGGAAACATTGCTGAAACCTATCCACCATGAGTGACCCTACACATATTTGAAATTGTTGCTGCTATTAAGTGCTGTCTATTTTGTTCCAATTCATAATGACCCTTTATAGGGTTTCCAAGGAGTAACTTGTGGGTTTGAACTGCCAACCTTGTGGTCAGCAGTCTAGTGCTTATCCTACAGCGCTACACCAGGACTCACATATTTGAAATACTGGTGGCATATGGCATAGTTTCCAGCATTACAGCAACATGCAAACCACCATGTTATGACAAACTGATAGATGAGTGGTGAACTCTTTGGGCATAATAATTAAAAATAAGAATGAAGACAGAATAAAGATGATGATGATACTTACAGAACTATCAAATAAAGCATGCATCTTAATTCTGCCTATCTGACTTGTACAGTCAGTACACCTAGGGGAGTTACCAGTGTTGCTAGGGGAAAGTCATAACTTTCAAAATTGACAGTGTCTCTATTTCTTACTTAAAAGGAGAAGCAAAGTTCATGGTTAAGCTAGGAAACATAATGGTAAACAAAATATGGCATATTGTTGTTTTTGTTAGCTGCCATCGAGTTGGTGCCGACTCATAGTGACCTTATGCACAGCAGAATGAAACACTGCCCAATCCTGGGCCAACCTCACTACTGTTGCCATGCTTGAGTCCATCGATGCTATCACTTAGTCAATCCATCTCATTGGGGAGCTTCCTCTTTTTCTCTGACCCTCCACCTTACCAAACATGATATCCTTCTCCAGCGACTGGTCCTTCCTGACAATATGTCCAAAGCATGAGAGATGAGGTTGGGCCAGCTTGGCCTCTAAGGAGCATTCTGGCTTGGACTTCCTCCTTTAGTATCATTGGCTCTTGATCATATGCTACTTCTTGAAACAGTTGAACATTAACCATTTCCTTTTGGTACAGTAACTCTGTGTATTCCTTCCATCTTCTCTTGATGCTTTCTGCATAATTCAATAATTTGCCCAGAGAATCTTTCAGTAACAAAAGTCAAGGCTTGATTTTTTTTGCTTCAGTTCCTCCAGCTTGAGAAATGCTGAGTGTGTTCTTCCTCTTTGGTTTTCTGATTCCAGATTTTGTTGTAATACTTGTCTTTATCTTCTTGAGCTGATCTTTGAAATTTTCTGTTCAACTCTTGTGGCATATAGATATGGCATATTGTTGTTGTTGTTTTTGTGAAACGCCATCGAGTCGATTCCGAACCATAGCAACCCTCTATAGGGTTTCTTAGGAGCAGCTGGTGAGCTTGAACCGCCGACCTTGCAGTTCAAACGGCTTTGCAGTCTGGCGCATTAACCAACAGCGCCACACCAGGATTCCATGGCATATAGATTAGTAAATAAAATTAGTATTATCTATGCCATATAGATAATACTAATTTTTACATCTACTAAAACAAAACAAAAACTGTCATTGAGTTGGTTCCAACTCATAGTGACCCTATAGGACTATAGTTATTAAAGTTAAGTTCAACGCATATAAAGAACCAAACATTTTTAAATACACAGTTGTGTGCTGTATAAACTAAACTTCCATCCAATTCCAGCTTAACAAAAAATTTTTTTTTTTTTTTTAGTGAGGGTTTTATAGAGAAACAGAATATACACACACACACAGGAAGAGAGAGATTTATTTCAAGGAATCAGCTCATGTAATTGTGGGGGCTGCTAAGTCCAAAATCTATTGGTCAGGTGACAGACTGGATACTCCTACAGGACTGTGTACCAAAGAAGAGCGAGGTTTTATTTTATTTTATTTTTTAATTTAATTTATTTATATTTTAGGTTTTCCTAAAATATCTATTTATAGTCTGTAGGGTCTGTAGGCCTTGGTGGCACTGTTAGATAGACATTGGGCTGCTAACCACAAGGTCAGCATTTCAAAGCCACCAGATGCTATGGTGGAGAAAGATGAAGTTGTCTGCTCCCATAAAGATTTACAGTCACAGAAGATTGCTGTAAGTCACAACGGACCTGATGGCAGTAAGTTTTGAGTTTTAGGCAGAATGCAACCTAAGTAAAAATATTTTTTTTTTTTTGCTTGTACAGCCTTCAACTGATTGATTGATTTTATTAGATTAAAACCCAAAGTAACCAAACTCATTGCCATCAAGTCAATTACAACTCATGGCAACCCCATGGGTGGCAAGTAGAAATACTCCATGGAGTTTTCTTGACTTTATTCTTTATGATTGGAGTCCTGGTATGATGCTGTAGGATAGGCACTGTACTGCTAACCAAAAGGTTGGCGGTTCAAACCCACCAGCCACTCCTCGGAAACCCTCTACTCATAAGGTCACTATGAGTCAGAACTGATCTGACAGCACCTAACAAAAACAATCACCTTTATAAAAGCAGATTTCCAGACCTTTCTTCCATAACACTTATGGGTAGATTTGAACCACCAACCTTTAGATTAGTAGCTGAGTACTTACCTTACCTTGCACTGTCATTTATAAGTGCTGTCAAGTTGGTTCTGACTCATTGTGACCCTGTATAGGGTTTCTGAGGAGCAGCTGGTGGGTTTGCACCACTGACCTTTCGGTTAGTAGTCCTTTGCTTGTCCTACAGTGCCATACTAGGATTCTTATACTACTTTAGATATAAAATAATTATATTAGATTACATTTTGAAAAGTAATCTACTTTACATAAAGCCAACTGACTTAATCATATATAACTACTCCACAGTAGCAACTAGACTCGTGTTTGGTCAAATATGGGAATCATAACTCATCCAACACATAAAATTAACCATCACATTTTTTTTTAGCATAAATAAACCCCATAGTTGTTATAAAATAAGATAATTTTTACTGATGTCCTAGTGGTTGTATCATTATTCCAGTGAGCAAAGATTAATAACTTTTGGTTTTTAAAAGCTCGATTGTTTTCTGTGTTATTGCCTACTAATCACAATATTAGTGAATGCCAATGGCTGTAACTATGTTGCAAATGTATTGTGTTTCCCACAGAAATGAGCAGTAGATAAACATTTCATTTCTGTTTCACTGTGACTAAGAGACCACTACTTCTGCCAGAAAAGAAGACTAAAAAGGCAAGATTTTATTGAAAAACACACAGTGATCCCAATTTCTAGACTCTGACATCAACTTTTTCATCTTGTTTTGTTACTTGTTCTCCGGATGTCCCCCTTGTTCAGATAAATTTCTCAGGAAAGATACTTCCCTGAACAATAGACCTTGAGCAGTAAAACTTAGCTGTAACTTTAGGCGAAGGCAACCTGGGAGCTGAGGTTAAATATGCTTTTCACTCTGCCACACAGAAACTGATCAGAAAATATGGCAGAGCAGAAATATATTCTTGAGGTTTTTTTTTAATGATATAAGAAAGAGTAAAATATGTACCTATATTTATGTGGATGTGTCTACTTATGCAAGTATGCATGTAATCATGGAAGGAAATGAGATTTTACTGCAGTTATCTGGAAAATATAAAAATGATGAATGCTTGTTGGCTTATTCTAAATTTGACACTTGTTGTTAAGTACCGTGGAGTCGGTACTTAAGTGCTATCGAGGGTTTCTGAGGAGACGCTGGTGAGTTTGAACCGCTGACCTTGCAGTTCAAATGGCTTTGCTGTCTGGAGCATTCATCCACAGTGCCATACCAGGACTCCACACAACCACTACCATAATATAATACAGTGATAGTGTATTTTATATTTTCTTCATATAAACAGACAATTTAAAAAACTGATTGTTCTTTATGAGCACCTTTTAGTAAAGCACTTGTATTACATTCACAAAATTCTTATCCCACTTATGAAACAAGATATTAACTTGTTTTAAAAATAGCTTGTTTTTTTTTCTGATTAGAAAATTAACTTACATATTGACTGCAACACATTCAGAAAATACAGAAAAGTACAAGGAAGAAAATGTGCTGATGGACATCAGAGGAAAATAATTAAAGCTAAGTAATCAACCATTAAAAAATATCTAGAGACTGCTATCCCTGTTCTAATAGAACGTCGGCTGGCATTTTAAATAATAAGGCCTATCTACTTTAAGAAAGAGCTAGGGTAGCGTAGTTGTTACGAATTGGGCTGCTAACGTCAGCCCAAAACTACCAGGTGTTCTGCGGGAGAAAGATGAGGCTTTCTGCTCCCGTAAACACTTACAGCCTCGGAAACCCTATACAGGGTCGCTATGAGTCGGAACCGACTACATGGCACATAACCACCACCACCACCATCTACTTTAAGGAGTCCTGGTATGGTGCTATGGGTTAATGCGCCAGACTACAAAGCCATTTGAACTGCAAGGTCAGAAGTTCAAGTTCACCAGATGTTCCTCGGAAACCCTATACAGGGTCGCTATGGGTCAGGATCGACTCGAGAGTTCTTAACAACAACATTATCCGCTTTAAAGTTTTACTAAAGGTAATACAGAAATGGCAACAAGCGTACATCAACAGAGAACTTCCAGAGGTTCAAACTGGATTCAGAAGAGGACATGAAATGAAGGATATCATTGCTGATGTGCGATGGATTTGGCTGAAAGCAGATATCAGAAAGATGTTTACCTGTGCTTTATTGACTACGCAAAGGTTTTCGATTGTGTGGATCATGACATGCTATGGACAGCATTGCAAAGTGTAAGTATTCTGGAACACTTAATTGTGCTCATGAGGAATCTGTGCCTGGACCAAGAGGCAGTTTTTCAAACAGAACATGAGAACACTGAATGGTGTAAAATTAAGAAAGGTGTGCGACAGGGTTGTATTCTTTCACCATACTTATTCAACCTGTATGCTGAGCAAATAATCTGAGAAGCTGGGTTCTATGCAGAAAAATGTGGCATCAAGATTGGAGGAAGACTCATTAACAACCTACAATATGCAGATGACACAACCTTGCTTGCTCAAAGTGAAGAGGACTTAAAATACTTACTGATGGAGATCAAAGACCATCTCAATATAAAGAAAATTGAAATCCTCACTACTGGACCAATAAACAACATTCTTATCAATGGAGAAAAGATTGAAGTTGTCAAGGACTTCCTTCTTCTTGGATCAACTATCAACACTTATGGAAGCAGCAGTCAAGAAATCAAAGGACGTATTGCATTAGGCAAATCTGTTGCACAAGACCTTTTTAAAGTGTCGAAGAGCAAAGATGTCAGCTTGAGGACTAAGGTGCGCTTGACCCAAGCCATGGTATTTTCAGTAACCTCATACGCATGTGAAAGCTGGATAGTGAATTAGGAAGACCGTAGAAGAATTGATGCTTCTGAGTTATGGTGTTGGAGGAGAATATTAAAAGTGCCATGGGCTGCCAAAAGAACCAACAGATCTGTGTTGGAAGAAGTGCAGCCAGAGTGCCCCTTGGAGGCCAGGATGGCCGAACTTCGTCTCTCATACTTTGGACATATTGTCAGGACATATCAGTCATTGGAGAAGGATATCATGTTTGGTAAGGTGGAGGGTCAGAGAAAAAGAGGAAGACCCAAGCGAGATGGTTTGGCAAAATGGCAGCATCAATGGGCTCAAGTGTGGCAACAATTGTGAGGTTGGCCCAGGATCAGGCAGTCTTTCATTCTGTTGTATATAGGATTGCTGAGTTGGTACCGACTTGATGGCGCCTAACAACAACCTGCTTTAATGGAGTCCTGATGTGGCACTGTAGGATAAACACTAGACCTCAGGGTCGGCTTGAGCTGCAAGATTGGAGGTTCAAACTCAACAGTTGCTCCTTGTAACAGAGGACCTTGTAATAATGAATCGGAGCTGACTTGACAGCACATAGCAAACAACACTATCTGATAAGGGCTTAGTGGCGCTAGGGGGTAAATGCGCTGGACTGCAAAGTCGATTTCAATGGCAAGGTTAGCAGTTCAAACTCATCAGCTACTCTTCAGAAACGCTATACAAGGTCACTATGAGCCAGAACTGACTTGATGGCAATTAACAACATCAACAAACACATATGTACACACAAAAAAGAAAATCCAAACAAAAAAGTGGGCAAACAACTTGAATAGACATTATTCCAAATAAGATATGGATATTGCCACAAGCACAAGAAAAGATCCTTAACATCATTAGTCAGCTGTGAAATGGAAATCAAACCATCACTGGGATGGCTATACACTTTTTCTTTTAAGGAAATTAAGTGTTGTTGATGATGTGAAAAATTGGAACCCTAATGCATTGCTGATGGGAATGCAAAATGGTACAGCTGCTGTGGAAAAGACTTTGGTGGTTCCTCAAAAAGTTAAACAGAGTTAGCATTTTGTTGTTAGCTGCAGTCGAGTCGATTCTGATTCTTGGCAACTCCATTATACAGAGTACAAAATCATAGGATTTTCACGGCTGTGAAATTTTAGAAGTGGATTGCCAGGTCTGTCTTCCAAGGTGTCTTGGGAAAGGTTTAAGCTATCAGCCTTTCAACTAGTAGTTAAGTGCCTAGCCATTTGTGATACCCATGGACTCACCTTAAACTGATTGCTACGGAGTCCATTCCAACTCATTGCAACTCCATCTGTGTCATAGAAGAACTATGCTCCATGGGCTTATCAATGATTGTGATCTTGCTTTGTAAAATTTTGTTCAAACTAAAATTTAAAATGTGAAGCTGATGATGTGCCCTGTAAACTTTCACTCAATCCAAAATAAAAACATTTAATAAGAAAAAAAACACAAAAAACTACAATTTAAAAAAGAAGAAGTAGAGTACCAGGCCTTTATTCTGAGATACATCTGGGTGGATATAAACCACCAACATTTTAATTGGTAGGTGACTTACTAATTTCACTCCTAGCCATATATATGATAACTGAAAGCAAGGACACAGATACTTGTATAGAAATGTTCAATGCAGCATTGTTGTTGTCATTGTTAGGTGCCATCGAGTCGGTACCAACTCATAGCGACCTTATGCACAGCAGAATGAAACACTGCCCAATCCTGGGCCAATCTCACTACTGCTGCCACACTTGAGTCCATCGATGCTGCCACTTGGCCAATCCATCTTGTTGGTGGTCTTCCTCTTTTTCTCTGACCCTTCACCTTCTTTAGCGACTGGTCCTTCCTGACAATATGTCCGAAGTATGAGAGATGAAGTTTGGCCAACCTGGCCTCCAAGGAGCACTCTGGCTGCACTTCTTCCAGAACAGATCTGTTGATTCTTTTGGCAGCCCATGGCACTTTTAATATTCTCCTCTAACACCATAACTCAAAGGCATCAATTCTTCTACGGTCTTCCTTATTCACTGTTGAGCTTTCACATGCATATGAGGTTATTGAAAATATCATGGCTTGGGTCAAGCGCACCTTGGTCCTCAAGCTGACATCTTTGCTCTTCAACACTTTAAAAAAGTCTTGTGCAGCAGATTTGCCTAATGCAATGAATGCGTCGTCTGATCTCTTGACTGCTGCTTCTCTGAGTGTTGATAGTTGATCCAAAAAGAAGGAAGTTCTTGACAACTTCAATCTTTTCTCCATTGATAAGAATGTTGTATATTGGTCCAGTGGTGAGAATTTTTACTTTCTTTACATTGAGATGTAATCCATACCGAAGACTGTGCTCTTTGATATTCATCAGTGAATATTTTAAGTCCTCCTCACTTTCAGCAAGCAAGGTTGTATCATCTGCATATCGCAGGTTGTTAATGAGTTTTTTCCAATCCTGATGCCACATTTTTCTTCATAGAACCCAGCTTCTCAGATTATTTGCTCAGCATACAGGTTGAATAAGTATGGTGAAAGAATACAACCCTGTCGCACACCTTTCTTAATTTTACACCATTCAGTGTTCTCATGTTCTGTTTGAAAAACTGCCTCTTGGTCCAGGCACAGATTCCTCATGAGCACAATTAAGTGTTCCGGAATACTCATATTTTGCATTGTTGTCCATAACTTGTCATGATCCATATAATTGAAAGCCTTTGCGTAGTCAATAAAGCACAGGTAAACACCTTTCTGATATTCTCTGCTTTCAACCAAGATCCATCACACATCAACAATGATATCCCTCGTTCCATTTTGAACCTCTGGAAGTTCTCTGTCAATGTATGCTTGCAGCTGTTTCTGCATTACCTTTAGCAAAATTTTACTCGCATGGGATATCAAAGAGTTTGTCCGATGATTTCTGCATTCCATTGGGTCACCTCTCTTTTGAATGGGCACAAATATGGATCTCTTTCAATCAGTCGGCCAGATAGTTGTCTTCCAAATTTCTTGGCAGAGATGAATGAGTGCCTTCTGTGCCACCTCACTTTCTTGAAAGATTTCAGTTTTTATTCCATCAATTCCTGGTGCTTGTTCTTTGCCAATTGCTTCAATGTACCTTGGACTTCCTCCTTCAGTATTATTGGCTCTTGATCATATGATACTTCTTGAAACGGTTGAATGTAAACCATTTCATTTTGGTACAGTGACTCTGTGTATTCCTTCCATCTTCTCTTGATGCTTTCTGCATCATTCAGTAATTTGCCCAGAGAATCTTTCAATAAAGAAAGTCGATGCTTGGATTTTTTCTTCAGTTCCCCCAGCTTGAGGAATGCGGAGCTTGTTCTTACTGTTTGGTTTTCTTTGCACATTTAGTTGTAAAATTTGGCTTTATCTTCTTGAGCTGATCTTTGAAATTGTCTGTTCAGCTCTTGGACCTCCTCATTTCTTCCATTTGCTTTAGCATCTCTACGCTGGAGAGCAAGTTTCAGTGTGCCTTCTAACACCCATTTTGACCTTTTCCTTCTTTCTTCTTAATGACTTTTTGCTTTCTTCATGTATCATGTTCTTGATGTCATCCCACAACTCTTCTGGTCTTTGGTCTTTAGTGTTTAATGTTCCAAATCTGTTTTTCAGATGATCTCTCAATTCATTTAGTATATATTCAAGGTCATATTTTGGCTCTCGTGGACTTGTTTTCATGTTCTTCAACTTCAGTTTGAATTTGCACATGAGTAATTTATGGTCTGTTCCATTGATGATATGGAGCTTTCTCATCGTCTCTTCGTCAGTTTTATTTCTTTTTATTTCTTTTTGTTCCGTCTGTTGGTGTAGGTATTTTTTATGCTGTCTTCATTGGTTTTTTGGAATTCTCTCATGCTTTGTTTTGCATCATTTTTTTCTGTGATGTCCTGTTTCCTTTCTATTGCTCCTTCCCTTTTTTTCCCCTACTGCTTTTTCCTCTTTGTTCCTGATCTTTGCATTTTTTTTTTTTTTTTTGATCAATACATCTTGATTGCATGTTTGATCAATTTCAGATTGAAGAAGTTGGTAGAATTCTTCTATTTCATCCTCACTGGCTTTAGTGGTTGGTGTGTAAATTTAAATAATAGTGGTATTAACTGGGCTTCCCTGTAGGCACATGGATGCTATCCTATCACAGACAGCATTGTACCTCATGACTGATCAGGATATGTTCTTTTTGACAATGAATACAACACTATTCCTTTTCAATTTGTCATTTCTGGCATCATGTGGTCATCAAATTTAAAATGGCCAATACGAGTCAATTTTGGCTCACTAATGCCTACAATATTGATGTTTATGTGTTCCATTTCATTTTTGACAACCTCCAATTTTTCCTGATTCATACTTCACACATTACATGTTCTGATTTTCAATGGATGTTTACACCTGTTTCTCCTCATTTTAAGTTGTGCCCCATCAGCAAATAAAGGTCACGTGGGCTTTTCTCCCATTGGCTTTACTCCATTCGCATCATCACAGTCAACTCTACTTTGAGGAGGCAGCTCTTCCCCAGTCGTATTTTGAGTGCCTTCACTGTATCTGACAGTGTTTCTCTGTTATTCATGAGGTTTTCAGTCACTAAATATTCAGAAGTAGTTCATCACTCTTTCTTCCTAGTCTGTCTTCATCTGGAAATTTATCTGAAACCTGTCCACCATGGGTGACCCTGCTGGTATTTAAATACTGGTGGCATAGCTTTGAGAATCACAGCAACTCACAAGCCACCACAGTGCGACAAACTAACAGACGAGTGGTGGCAATACAGCATTAATAGCCCAAAATTGGAAACAACTCAAAAGTCTATCAAATAACAAATGGATAAATTAAAGTAGTATATCCACACAATATTATTCAGCCATAAATGAAATGAAATTCTTATACATGCTATACCAAGGATGAACTTTGAAAGCATCATGCTAAGTGATAGTAGCCAGACACATATTGTTAAGGTTTCATTTATATAAAATGTCCAGAATAGGCAAATCCATAGAGACAGAAAGCATATTCAGTGGTTGCCAGGGACAGGAGAAGAGGGAAATGGGCTGCTTAATGGTTATGGGGTTTCGTTTGGCAGGATAACTAGGCAGGAAAATGAAACAAAAGTCATTCCAGAAAGGACGACCTATGAAATGTTCTGGAATTAAGTAGTGGTGACAGTTGGATGACATTGTGAATGCACCAAAAACCACTGAAATATATCCTTTATAATGGTTAAAATGGAGAATTTTATTTTATGTGAATTTACAGAAAAGTTTTCTGACAAACTGCTGTGATATGAGTTGTATGTCATTTTAAATTCCTCATGTCCAACAACCCTCTGTTACTCATTTGAAACATTTTATTAAATGTTTTTAATCATCAAAAATGATTTCCATCATTTTGGACATGGTGACTAAAATCTCAGATATAACGGCAGGAAAAGAAGACTCCAGAAGTGTGTAAAATGGTCACTTTTTCTGTTATTTCAATAACAGTATTTCTCAATGCTTGAAGACTATTATGATCTAGTTGATCAAAATGGAGTCTATCAAATCAAGTAACTTTTTTTCCATTTTCACTTTATCTGATTTTAGTTAATTAAGACATTAAACCAATTATGTTTTCATTACACCTGTGTGTCTGGATAACACAATCTATGTGAAGCTTTCCCCTCGTGGCTACTTCATAGTTTGTATTCTGAGTTTAAATTAACTACTGGGGAGAGCTTCTTCTCTTTAAAAATAACTTTTACTATTATTTTTTAATGTTTGCTCTTTATAAAGCATTTGGAAACTACAGAAAAAGTGACATCATATTATATATTCTATTGTTGCTTTTGTTTTTGAAATTGAATCTTTAATGCAAGTTGGGAACTCCACCATCCAAAATCATTTACTTCAACTTTCAATTATGTAGAAAAGGTCTGAGTATGTAGACACTGGGAACATTTAGAGTCAAATGGACCTAGACTTAAGTATTGGCTCTGCCATTTACTAGATGTGTGACACGGGTCAAATTACTTCGTTAAATCTCAGTTTACTTACCTGTCTGGATGGGTGGGCGACTAAACTGTCATACCAAACTCACAGGGCAAATTTGTTAGGGTCAAATGAGGTAATGCGCACAAAGCCCTTAACAAAAAGCCTAGTATGTAAGCATGATGGGAAGGGCGGAATAATGTTTGTCAGTCTCTGATGTGCAGGAAGCTAGGCAAAAACCAGCATTCAGTGCATTAATAATATTCTCTGCAAGTCAGTGACTTAGATTCTTTATACACCTTTAGGAACGGTGTGCCTTCAGAAGGATTATGGCAACTCTAAGGTACAAATTTGGTTGAAAGTATTAAATCCCATAGCCAAAAAGCTATCAAAGAAATGTTTTAAAATACTGATTAAATTTTGAGTGCCACAGAACAATAATTTGTAAAAGTTCTCTCAAAGTGAGTTAAGAGAAAAAGTGAAAGTCAAGGTTAAATACATGTTGAAAAGTTACCAAAAATATAAACTTAATAACATACATAATCTTTTTTTAAAAAAAAGCTTAGCACATAAGGGCTCAATGAATATTACTTATTATTAACCTTAAAACAGTTTCTGGAACATAACAGTTACTCAATAAATTTGAGTTGAAGGAAAGCATGTGATTGCTTACTTGTTGTATTGATGGAATTGGTTGAGACCATAGTTAGGGGAGGAGGAGGAACATACTGAAGTGAAAATGGTTCAGAAGAACTTATTGGAAAGGAACTGCAATATGACAGAACAGAACCCTGAAATATTTTGTGAGTATCTGGCAATATGATAGTATGTATATAACAGCTTTTATCTGCACTGTCAGCCATACTTCTTAAGAAGAGGCTTGATAAGGAGGTATGTGTATGCCTATATTTATAATTGGCTATGTCATATGACATAGACATATGGTTATATCTATGCCTGTATTTCGGGCTGCTAACCACAAGGTCAGCAGTTCAAAACTGCCAGCTGTTCCAAGGGAGAAAGATGAGGCTTTCTGCTCCTGTTAAGTTTTACAGCCTCGGAAACCCTGTACAGGGTCACTATGAGTCGGAACCGACTCCACGGCACATAACAACAACAACTTGCCTATATTTGGAGTCCTGGTGTGGCGCTGTGGGTTAATGCGCCAGACTGTTACTGCAAAGCCGTTTGAACTGAAAGATGGGCGGTTCAAGCTCATCAGCTGCTCCTCGGAAACCCTATACAGGGTCGCTATGGGTCAGGATCAACTCAATGGTACTTAACAACAACAACAATGCCTATATTTATAACTAAGGCGCTCTGGTAGCATAGTGGTTAAGAATCGGGCTGCTAATCTCATGGTCAGCATTTTGAAACTACTAGCTGTTCCGCGGGAGAAAGATGAGGCTTTCTGCTCCCGTAAAGATTTACAGCCTCAGAAACCCTCTACAGGGTCGCTATCAGTCGGAACCAACTCCACGACACATAACAACAACATTTACAACTGGCATCCTGATGTGGCGTTGTGGGTTAATGCGCCAGACTGCAAAACTGTTTGAACTGCAAGGTGGCCGGTTCAAGCTCACCAACGGCTCCTTGGAAACCCTATACAGCGTCGCTATGGGACAGAACTGACTCGACGCCACTTAACAAGAACAACAACTATTTATACCTAGACTCTGCATTCCTTCAGGGTAATTTTTGCCTTCTTCCCACGAAACACTTAACAAATTTTAAGCATTTAATAAGCGTTTCAATTATAGCCTCAATATCTATTTGTTGGATGATTAAATTTATACATGAGGAGTTACTATGCTTCCCACCCCCCACCCCCAATAGGGATGCTCTCTATGACCTTTTTGTTGCAGCACTATTTTTATTTATCTAATATTTACATCTGATTCTTGCAAAAAATGATTTTAAGCAGCCTTCAGTGTTATTGACTGCACAAGATAAAAATAATTAGGTAATCGGGAAAGAATATGGCCGCTTAAAATAAGCTTCCTAGCAGACATTACAAAGAGAGTTAATAGCACAATTCACATTGCCCATATGAATCTAAACAAACCAATTACGTTGTTATTTCAATTACTGAAAGTAGAATCTTTCCTTTGATTGCTAATAAAATCACTGCTTTTAATATAATAAATTGCCTTCAAGAATATTCTATATGAAATGTAAAATAAGGTTAATTTCGTATTGCAACTCTCAATATAGTTTCATGGTTGAAAGCTGTAGCGAAGATCGGTGGATGGAGTCTAAAAGAAATGAAAATTATTTTGTCTAGGTTTGAAGCTCTGGTAATCTAATTTAAGTGAAAAAAAAAAACGAGAGGTGTCTTCCAGAAATATTCCTTACAATTAAATTTAGATTGAGCGTTAAAAGTAGAGACCTACGACGGTAATCTCTAACAGACATCTGGAATTCCGCTAAAATTATCTCTATGTCTTTAAGGAAGACTTCATTTTAGGAAATTTCTAGACACCAACCCCCCAAGTCATGTGACTGAATAGGACGCCATTATACCGCCCCAACAAGTGGATCATGGAGTACCTAGAGGGAGAGGCTCCTGATCCGTCAGAAAATAATTCAGTACCAACAGCTTCAACATCAGAAGAACCAAGCTACCAAGTTGCTCAAGTTCCTGTCACCCAAGACACCCAAATTGCCTACAACGACGGCACTGAAACTGCCTGCAAACGTGATACCGAAACAGCCGAAGTTGCCAGCGACCATGGCACCCAGATTCCTGTCGACCATGGCACCCGAGTTCCTATCGATGAAGGCATCCAGATTCCTGGAGACCAGATTCCTGTTAGCGAAGTCGCCCAGGTTCCTGGCACCCCGATTCTTGTAGACCCTGGCGTCCAGGTTCCCGGCGCACAGATTGCCGTCTATCAGGGCGCCCCAACGGATGCCGGCAGCGGTGCCCAAGCTGCTGCTCAAACCTCTGGGGAAAACATACCAAAAGGCAACGGTAAGTGGCTTCAAATATTTTCACCAACTGAGGCACCTCTTTGGGACAGGTGAACTCCCTACTAGACGTTTGTTTGGACTGCAACAATTTTTAAGAAAAACAAGCTGAGTAACATGTGCCCCTTTCCACGAATGTAAAGTAGTGACTACTGAGGAGAGGGTTGTGGCAAATTCTCTAAGTCTCATTGCTTTGTCCACAGGCGAGGTTGCCTCACTAAGGTAAAACTCGGTCCACGAGAATGCATTTAACGGGTAATTAAATGAACTGTCTTGGTATATGTAAGGAGTCATGGTGGCACTGTGGGTTGGTTAGGTGTTGGGCTACTTTGAACCCACCAGCCACTCCAGGGGAGAAAAATGAGGCTATATGCATTTGTAAAGATCAACGGCATCAGAAGCCTTAAAAAGCAGTTCTACCCTGACTTATAGGATCTCTAAGATTCGGAGTTGAAGTGATGCCATGGGCTGAGTTTGATTTGGGTTTGGTACAAGTGTCGCTGTAGAGATACGAGTAGACTGGACGATGGCTCCTGGGTGGAAGTGTTGTTATTAAGTACCGTGGAGTCGGTTCCGACTCATAGTGACCCTGCACAGGGTTTTTCCGAGGCTGTAAATCTTTACGGGAGCAGAATGCCTCATCTTCTCCCGCGGAGCCGCTGGTAGTTTCGAACTGCTGACCTTGAATTTGGCAACCCGACTCATAACCACTTCGCTACCAGACCTCCTTGCTAAAGCTTAGGTCTGGTTTCTTGAAGCCCCCTAAAGCTCCTCCCCTGGGCTATAAGAACGAGGTTCAACCTTCCCCCTAGCCCCCCGCGTGCCCCGCCCGCTGGCCAGCGACTCGAGGCTGCCAGCCACAGCCTAGGCGCTTCCGTGGGTGGGCAGGCTACAGGGGCGTGGCGAGGCGGGGCTGGACTGATCGAGTGCCGCTGCTCTTACCTGTGATCGCGCAGTCTCCTCACCGCTCGCTCCTTGCCCACTTGACACTGACCTCCGTCGTCTGTCCCGAGCCCACTCACTCCCCACCCGGAATTTACAGTACAGAGAGGCGGGCTTCGGTCCGTACATCCTTTCTGGACCTGGCGCGAATTAGCAAAGGAGCTGGTGAGTTGGTGGGTCTGGAGGGTGACCCTGGAACCCCGGGCGGCGTTGCATGGCAGCGCACTGCGCTTTCCATCTCCAGCCCGCCTGGGAGGCAAGGCGCGAAGGACAGGGTTCTTTGACCCCTACGGAGGTTTTCAAGGGACAAGGGATCAAAGCCTGGAAAGCTGGACACTTCCCTTGAACATTTAAAACCCTCCGGGAAAGGATGGAGTGGATATTTCCTCCAAACCTCAGCCAGGGGCTCTAAACTTGAGAAAACAGAGACTTAGACTTGTGCTGCCAGGAGCATGCTGCAGGCATCCTCCAGTTAGTTCATTAGTATAATTCTGCTAAAACTGGGGGTGAGTTGGGGAGGTTGGTCTTGTTCATTTAATTAGGGATCAAGAGTGCTTACTGGGAAAAAAAGTGGATACCATTTATTTAAAATAAGCTGTATACAGCCAGTTCTTTGGGCAAATGCAGATAACAGATTTTAAAAAGAAATAAAATTCATTTCAACAAGTGCTGCCCACCTGCTCTGAAAGCAGATCTTTTATTAGGGAGGTTTACAAGCAGATACTATGAAATAGTGTAATTTTTTACTTCCTTTTTTTCATGAGAGGAGTTGTTCAAAAGGTATTGAAATGATCAAAATGCCCTAGTCTTAGTTCTGCTGAGAAATCTAAAAGTTACTACTGCTGTGATAAAAGTCTTGCATAGCAGTTAGTTCTTCAAATCCCTGTTTCT
Organism: Chrysochloris asiatica; assembly: GCF_000296735.1. Classification (NCBI taxonomy): domain Eukaryota; kingdom Metazoa; phylum Chordata; class Mammalia; order Afrosoricida; family Chrysochloridae; genus Chrysochloris; species Chrysochloris asiatica. The sequence continues at coordinate 8,317,996 of NW_006408644.1, read as the reverse complement.
GCTCCCAGTCTAAGTGTTTGGTACTCTGCTCCGTTAGACAATGTGCCCAGCTCCAGGATTTTTATTTAATTTTCTTTATTTTAATTATTTTTTTCCTGATGTTTGTGTTTAGTGTTTTCTTATGTGTGTGTGTTTTGTTTTTATATTTCTATATAATTGTATGTAGGTATGTATATAGCTATGGAACAAGGGGAGAAAAATTACTATCACAAACAATGTATTTGTGATTCTTTCTTTCACAGATAATGTGTTTGTGATTTTCATTCTTTCTTTCAGTTCTTGAGTGTATGCTTTTCCACTGCAAACCGTGGATCTCTATACTCTTGTGAACGTTTCTGAAGCCATATCAAGGGACTGAAATTATAATTGGTGAATGATTTCACATTTGAATGTGTTAATAAAAAATGGGGAAAAAAACACACAAAAAGGTGATCCTAAGTGAGATTCAAATTCAGACCTGAGAGCAGAGCCTTTGAGTCCAGTTAATGATTTGCCAAGTACCACGAAGTATTAACTGAAGTTTTTAATTTAAGGTATAAGATTTTATAACTTGTATAGCCTACTGCCTTAAGAAAACGATCAGGTTTCATATTTGTACATTGCTTTCTTTCCACCTTTACAAAAAATCTTCATCTGAAGAGGTGTGGATTCTAATATACAAAGTGTGAGCCACTACAGATGCATCCCAAATGGATTAATCACTTGTCAGAATATATATATATATATATATGGCTCTAAGAATTTCTTTATATAGATAGGTTTTAGGGGTATTTCTAATAAGCGGTGGTTGTGAGGATTGAATGAAATAATAAACCTAACATAGGTAGGATAAGGCCCGGATAGAATGCATGTAGTAAATGTTAGTAATGAACAAATCATATCAGATTTTAAATTCCATACTCCTTTAGGAAGAAATCTGTTGCATGAAGTTATATATATTTAAACAGACTAGCCATAAGAACTAGACTCCTAACTTTGCTCCGAGGTAGCTCAAAATTCTTTGATGCTGGCTTACCCATAATGCTTAATCCCTACCAATCCATTATGGTTATTGAAATGTTGAAAATTAAGCTCTTGTTTCCTTCTAATCAGGACAAAACATTTCTGCAAGTGGTTTCTGGGTTGATTTCAGTCTTTGGTTAACAGTCATCCCTGCCGAGGCTGTGTCATTTGCTTAAATAGCCACCTCTTATGTTGAATTTCAGTCCTTTATCTGAGGGTCTAAGAATATCATTAAGAAGACTAAATCATGTTTCATGACAGCTCTTGCCTCATTTGACATACATGGTTAATTGCAAAAGAATTCTATCATTTAACTTGGGTTAACTTTGGAAAAATGTTCAGCTGTTGGAGGGAAAATAAGGCGACTTTTAGTAGTAAGTATGTCAAACAAGATATATCAGAGATGTACACACATAATCTCCAATGAGGAGACTGGGCAGTGTCCATAATTTAACTAGTACTAAGGAGCTCTGTAGCGTAGTGGTTACAAATCAGGCTGCGAACCGCAAGGTCATCAGTTTGAAACTACCAGCTGCTCCGCGGGAGAAAGATGAGGCTTTCTGCTCCCGTAAAGATTTACAGCCTCAGAAACCCTGTTGAGGGTTGCTATGGGTAGGAACCGACTTGACGGCACTTAACAACAACAACAAAAACCTGGTGGTGCTGTAGGATAAGCACTGGACTGCTAATCATAAGATTGGTGGTTCAAACTCACAGCTACTTCTTGGAAACCCTATACAGGATCACTATGAGTCAGAATGACTGGACTGCACTGAACAACAACAACCAGTAGTGTAAGAAGCCCTGGTATTATAGTTGTTAAGCACTCGGCTGCTTACCAAAAGGTCTGAGGTTTGAACCCTCCAGTCACTCCATGGTAGAAAGATGTGGCAGTCTGCTTCCATAAAGATTTATAGCCTTGGAGCCCTATGGGACAGTTCTATGGAGTTGCTATAAATCGGCAATGAGTTTAATTTTTGTTTTAAACTTTATTTGGATTTGAGTGAAAGTTTACAGAGAATATTGGTTTTTCATTGAACAATTCATACATATTTTGCTTTATGACATCAATTGTAGTTTACACAATGTAACAGCACTTTTCCCATTTTCCTCCTGTGTTTATTGTTTTCATTCCTTCTACTTTCCTAACCCTTCTGCCTTCTGAGCTTTATCCCTGAGCAAATGCTGTCCTTTTGATCTCCTATGGTTGATTGTTCTAAGGAGTACATACCTCCCTGGTGTTATTGTTCACCCTATAGGTCTATTGTTTGGCTGCAAGTTGAGAATAGAAATACTGTTTGATCCAGCAATTCCAACAGATATATGCATACAGCATTATTCGTAGTAGTAAAGAGATGTGTGACATTAAGGAATAACGAAGAATTTGCAAAACACCTTATAATGTGGATGAACCTGGAGGGCATTATGCTGAGTGAAATAAGCCAATCACCAGAGAACAAATAGTGTATGAATCCATAATTATAAAAAGTCAAGGAAAGGTTAGTTACATACAGAAAAAAAAAAAAGTTGTTTTTATGGTTATCAAGTATTGGAGTGTAAAGGAGGAAAAGTAAAATCACTAACTAGGTAACAGATATCTTAATTTGGGTGAGGGGACAGAGAATATACAATAAGGGGGTGATCAGCACAAGAGTTGCAGACAACAAAGGTAAATGCTATTACATATACAATCCTGCATTATCAGTAATAACAATCTACACATGGACACATAGGCAGAAAGGCAAGATGAGCAGGCGAAAGGAACTACAATCATGACCATAATAGGTTTGGCAGATGATATTTCTACATATGTTTTTGTATGTGCTGTAAATAAATCCAATTTGGTGGTAGAATAAATAGGGGGCAAAGGTATGCAAACTTCTTGGCCATAATCAAACATCTTGAGGGAATGAGTTACTGGGCCATAATCACACACCTTGAGGGAATGAGATTTAGGATCATAGTTGCAGAGGACAAATAATGTAGTTCACAAAGACAGTGTCCCACATCCTACTTTGGTGAATAACGATGGTGATGGTGCTTATTGTGCCATGGAGTTGGTTCCGACTCATGTGCAGGGTTTCTGAGGCTGTAAATCTTTACGGGAGCAGAAAGCCTCATTTTTCTCCTGTGGAACAGCTGGTAGTTTCAAACTGCTGACCCTGAGGTTAGCAACCCAATTCCTAACCACTAAGCTACCAGAGCTTCTGGTGAATAGCAATAGAAGACTTAAAACTTGCTAGCGGGTTTGATTTTGACTATCAGTGGTCAGCAGAGGGAGCAAGAGAAGTTTTTAGTGACTCATTTTTGTTGTTGTTTTTGTTTTCATGAACCCCCCAAACAAGAGATGAGTGAAAGCCCGGATGAACCACCTCACGATATTGAAAACCAGTTTATATTGCGTCTGCCTGCGGTAAGAAACCCTTGCACCAAATATTTTCAGGGCATAAATATTAGTTGTGCTTGGATTCTGTTAACATTTCCATTTATAAAACATTTATTTCCATCTATAAAACTCAAATCATGTTGTATTAAGCAGTTTTATCAGTGTGTACTTTTTTAGCTGCACATCTTTCATCCTATACATACCACCTATCATGTGGGTTGACTTCCTGGCAAATGATGGAGAAAGCTGAATTCAGTCACTTATCACTGAATAGCTAAGACAAGCCTCTTATAAAATCCTTTCTATATCCTCAAAAGGGGAAGTGAGAAAGACTAGTACTGTGTCTCTTGAAAATTCATCATTATGCACAACTTTGTTGAAGTTCATCTCAGCATTTTGTTAGAATATCTTCCCCCCACTGATCTATATACCCAAGCATTACTGAGTCTAATTAAGCTATATTAGGGGTGGAGTTCAAAAACCTATTTCCCCAATTAGGTTTAATTAATATACCCAGCATACTGCAGCTACATCTCTCCTTAGCAACTACAACTGAAGGAGAGCATTGAGAGGCAGGAATGTAGAGCTTGGAGAAGTCATTAACTGTAGCTACTAAAAGACCAACAGTAGGATAAGACTCAGTATCGTGCTAACTTGATGTGGACAATACATGATATTTGATGGTACATGGCATCTTTATAAAGGTTTGAGTAGTTATAAGTTTTAATATAAGAGAGAGCTGTTAGCTGCCAAGTAGGCAATTCATCCTTCTGATTCTCTTTATTTATCTCCTTTTTAGGAACATGCTGCTACTGTCAGGAAGCTTCTAAAAGGAAGCTCTAATAGCATTGCCATGAAGGATAAACTAAAAATTGACTTAAATCGTAAGTTGTTAATATGAATTCACTACACATTGAACAATAATTTATTAAGAGACTACTATGTGCCAGACAGTACCTAGGTACTAAGGATGTGAAAAAGAATAGAATTTGATCTTCACCTTCATGAGCTGACAGTTTACAGAGGTATAAGTTACTGTTACCTCTTTACTTAAGAGGAAAGGATGTAAGAGTTTGCAACTTGAGGGTGAGTAATTATCATAATAGAGTATAAGGAAGAACTTGAGGGGCAACTGTGGAATTTTCATATTGCTGATGGTCTCCTACTCTATAAGGGGGCTTTAAAAAGTTCATGGGAAAGTGGTATTAAATGATAATGGAAGTTTTTGAAGAACTTTTTAAAGCCCCTTTTGTGATTTCTGACTTCCAAGTCAAATCAATCTTTTAATAATGAATAATTAATTAATATATTATTTGTTTACAAAGACAAAGTTTTGTTCTTGCTTTTAAATAATATTTATTAAGTTTTATAAATACAGACAATTATATAAAGAAAAGAACAAAAATGACACATAATCCCACCACTTAAATAACCCCTACTGACAAGAAAGGAGCCCTGGTAGCCTAGTGGGTTACAAGCAGGGCTGCTAACTACAAAGTCAGCTGTTCGCATCTAACAGGTGCTCCGTAGGAGACAGATGAGGCTTTCTGCTCTCGTAAAGATTTACAGCCTCAGAAATCCTCTGCAGGGTCGCTATGAGTCAGAACTGACTACACAGCACATAACCACTACCACCACTGACATTGAAAAAAAACAAGGCAATACAAAATTATCATTAGAAAATTCAAATAAAACAAAGGCTCAAAAGGAGAAGCAAAACTCCTCCTTCACAGTATGTCAGTCTCAATGCCAATGTCAAATAATGTTAACTATTTTTATTGTGTTTCCTTACAGGCAAAACTTGTATGCATAATACCATCATTTCTATCATTTCTCTATATTTTTAAGTGAGTTTACACAAAAAGGATCATGCCAGGCATTGTTCCGCATCTTTTTCCCTTAATGTGCCAAGGCAACTCCTAAATCCTCTTCTGTTTAACAACATTCATGTTTGAGATATCTGAATGGGAATATGGCAGTTGTATAGAGTTTATCTTTGTGATTTTATCCAGAGATTACAATCTGACACTCATTTGCACCATTCTAGGGTCAGTTTTCCCCTCACTCAACCAAATGTGTATTAACATGGGTTGAATGCATCTAATGGTATTGAAATGAATGAATTGGTCTATGTACAGGTTCCTCATAAGCACAATGAAGATCCCAAAAGCTTTACTCAGTTCATGTCATCAATGTCAATTTAAGGAGGCAGTCATATTTTGAGTGCCTTCCAACCTGGGGTACTCATCTGGCATTGTATCTGACAATATTTTGAAGTTCTTCATCATGTTTTCAGTAGTCAATATTCTGGTGTTTATCTGACTGTTCCACTGCTATTCAGAAGTTTTCAGTGACTAACTCTTAGGAAGTAGTCCATCTTTCCATCTTCCTAGTCTGTCTTTGTCTGGAAGCTCATCTGAAACCTGTCTACCATGAGTAACCCTACTGGTATTTAAAATACTGTTGGCATAGTTTACAGAATCTCAGCAACATGAACGCCACCACAGTATGACCAACTGACTGACTAGTGGTGGTCAACCAAACCTGTAAAAACTATTATATTACAAATCTGAGGTACATATGATGGTTCCTACTGGTAGCGAGCTGCGAACCTTAAGGTCAGCAGTTCGAAACTACCAGCCGCTCCGCGGGAGAAAGATGAGGCTTTCTGCTCCTGTAAAGATTTACAGCCTCGGAAACCCTGTACAGGGTCGCTATGGGTCAGAACCGACTTGATGATGGCACTTAACAACAACAACAGTAACAAAGGGGCACTAAACTACTTTGCAACACACATCAAAACATTATTATGATGTTAAATGCGTTTTAATGTAACTGGGAGTATTTCTTTGATGTTTTTTATGCATAGTAAGGCATGCTGTTGTTGTTGTTAAGTGCTGTCTAGTCAGTTCTGACTCACAGTGATCCTGTAAAGGGTTTTCAAGGAGCAGTTGGTGAGCTTGACCTACCCACCTTGCGGTTCAAAACGACCTTGTGGTCCAAACCGACCTTGCAGTCCAGTGCGCATTAACCCACGGTGCCACACCGGGACTCCTGTATACTAAGACAAACATGTGAATAACTGAGGTTAGATATGAACCATACCGAACTGTGCCAATTTATGTACAGATTAAAGACTGACTTCGAATGGACCACCATCGTAATCTGGGGACTGCCTGTACTTTTGAACGAGTGACATAAACTAGGAAAAGAGAGAACCAAATAATCTACCATCTGGGAAGTTACTGATTATGTAGATAATGTTAACATTATGAACAATAATAGTTTTCACTGAAATACTAGTATGTCCCACAGAAGTCTTCATTATTCCAACCCTAAGATTAGGTTTAAGAAGGAGCCCTAGTAACATAATGGGTAAGCAATTCTAATTCACCAGCCACTCCATAGGAGAAAGGTGAGTCTTTCTGCTCATAGGACCCAGTATGGGTCCTATGAGTCGGAACCAACTCAATGGCACATAGCAACAGGAGGAAGAGGCTTCAGAGTTCATTGGGACAATGTCAACTTTAATCTTCTCTATTTCTCCTTAGCCGATACACGTCAGGCAGTTGTTGAGATAGAAGATGTCTCACTAACTGCTAAGCTGGTTGACTTGCCCTGTGTTGTTGAAAGCTTTAAATCTCTTGATAAAACAGCCTTTTATAAATCAGCAGATATTTCCCAGGTATGGTTTACTTTTCTTAATCTACTAGCTCTCACATCCTTCAAGTTTTCTTTCTTTCTCCTGGTCTTTCCTTCAGTGCTCCTTTCCATTTGGTAAGTGGCTGCTTGTGGTTGCTAATTTCCAGATTGATTGTGCAGGAATAAAATGTCATGTTCTGGTTTGGTGTTTAATCCTTAACTTTTCACTACTTTATTTTATCCAAATAGCTTGTAGAGTCCTCTGTTTGCTGTTCATAGTGACTTTCATTAACTGAAAATATGACCTGCCGGAATCTTCTTCTGAACTTTCTACTAAAGCAGTATGCTGTTAACTTTGGAACTTTAAATTGGTTCTTATTCATCACCTCTGCTGTTGTTTTCTTGTTTCCTCTCTAAATCAAAATGCCAAGATACATGTTGTCAACATATTCTCTCTGAAGTGGTAAGCACTTTAGCTGAAAAAAAAAAAAATTCTAAGTCCATATAAAATGTTGGCTTACAAAAAGAGGGGGAGAGGATGAGAAGGAGGGCGGAAAGAGAGAGTGAGTGAGTGAGTGTGTCTTTATGTCTTACTTGGTTTTCTGGAAATGCCAAGTATCATCCTCTTTACTATCTTATGCCCCAGGACTTCTGGTGGTAGAAATGAGCATGTTCTATTACAATGCCAAGATTGGAACCATAGTCAACTTCTTTGCCTTTGTTAAATATAGATGCTCGTGTGCAGTGCTGCTCCTGTTCATCATTCTCCTCCAGAAGAACCAGTTACTTCTACTGATTTAAAAACTATCAGGAAAAATGAGGAGAGACAGAAAAAACCTAACTGGAAACATGGCAGTAAGTCACCAACTCCTTGGTCATTCTGGCTAACTATGGTTATCTCCTGAATCTTGACGACTTGTGAACCAGGGACTTATCACATAGACGCTTGGTTCATTAGGTTCCCAGACCCTGTTAGAGAAGAGTCCTGTCTTGAGTTAGTGGCTTATAGCATGAACTTCCTCTTTATCAAATTTCAGATAGATCTGTGGCTACCATCAGTTATATATACATATCACCATGTTATATTTGTTTTAGTTACTCCACCACTGAAGAATGTCAGGAAGAAAAGATTCCGGAAAGTAACCAAAAAGGTCAGTTGCTTGGTACATATGTATTTGTTGGGTGGATTGGGAAATTATGAGATGGATGGAAAAGAAGTAAGTCAGTTGAGGATTAATTAATTTGTTCACTCATCCATGTGTTCAGTGAATATATTGAGAATGAACTAAGTGGCAGACACTATGTTCTAGCATTTGGGAATATAACCAGTGAGCAAAAATAAACCTGATTCTTGAGGTATAGGCTTATCATTCAGGTAACTGGAACTGTCTTGAATTTTAAATATCTGCTAATGCTTTTTGTTTTTAATCACAAGATCTAGTTTTAAAGTGAAACATCCAGAACCTGAGAACTGAGAATTGTGCTTAAATTCCATACCTTACATGTAGAGCCTTGGTCAAGTGATGGGTACTGTGGCTTAGCTTTTTCTTTTTTTAAGTTAAACTTTTTTATTTGGAGATAATTATGGATTTACATGCAGTTATAAGAAGAATGGAGTCTTGGTGTGGCATTGTGGGCTAATGCACTGGACTGCAAAGTCGTTTGAACCACAACGTTGGAGGTTTAAAATCACCAGCCGCTCCTTGGAAACCCTATACAGACAGGGTCACTGTGGGTCGGAAATGACTTGACAGCACTTAACAACAACAATAGAAAGAATAGAGACATCCTGTATACCATTTACTCAGTTTTCCCAATAGCAATGTTGTTCAAAACTTTAGTACAGTAGCACAACCAGGAATTTGACTGGACTGCTAACCACAAGGTTGGTTGTTCAAGCCCACAAACCACTCCTTGGAAACCCTATATAGAGTTGCTGTGAGTCAGAACCAAGTCGATGACACTTAACAACAACAACTCACTATTTTTTCTTTAAATATTACTCAATGAAATTTAATCCCATGTGTATGTTTGTGTATCCACCATCATAGTCAAGATACTAAAAAGTTGCATCCCCACAAGGATCCTTCATATTGCCCTTTTATAGCTAAACCAACTTCCCTCCTACTTCCCACTATTCTCAGTCCCTTAATCCCTGGCAATCACTGATATGTTCTTTCCTCTATAATTTTGTATTTTCAAGAATATTATGTAAGTGGGATCTACAATATGTAACCTTTTGGTATTGGTGTTTAAAAAAAACCTCATGATTCCCTTAAGATCCATGCAAGTTGTTGCATGTATCAATAATTCATTACTTTTAATTGATGAATAATATGCCATGGTATGGCTGTACCATAGTCTGTTTTACCATCCACCCATTGAAGCACATCTGTATTGTTTCCAGTTTTTTTTATTATAAATACAGCTGAAATGAATAGGTTCAGGCACAGGTTTTTGTGTGATCATAAGTCTTAATTTCTCTAGGATAAATGCCCAGGTGTGTAGTAGGTGGATCACATGTTAGTTGCATGTTTAGTTTTAGAAGAAACTACCAAACTGTTTTCCAGAGCACCTGTATAATTTTAAATACACACCAGCAATGTATGAGTTTCTCTGCATCCTTACCAACGTTTAGTGTTTTTAGTATTTTATTATAGCCATCCTGTTAGGTGTGTAATGATCTCACTGTGGTTTTAATTTGTATTTTCTTGATGAAAAATAATGTTGAACATCTTTGCATGTGCCATCAGTATATTCACTTAGCGAAGTTTCTGTTTGTTTTTTGTCCGTTTTCTAAATAGATTATTTGTTTTGTTGCTGTTGAGTTTTGAGTTGTTCTTAGATTCTAGATACTAGTCTTTCGTTTAAAAAAATGTTTTTATTGTGGATTGAGTGAAAATTTACAGGGCAGATCATCAGTTTTACATTCAACAAATCATAACCCCTTGTTTCATTACAATAATTATAATCCCCTCCATGTACCATCAATTAACAGTATTTCTCTCTATTCACTTTTGTTGTTGTTGTTGTTAAGTGCCATCGAGTCGGTTCCGACCCATAGCGACCCTGTACAGGGTTTCCGAGGGTGTAAATCTTTATGGGAGTAGAAAGCCTCATCTTTCTCCCGCGGAGCGGCTGGTAGTTTCGAACTGCTGACCTTGCGGTTCGCAGCCCGATTCGTAACCACTACGCTACCAGAGCTCCTATTCACTTTAGCTTTAAAAAAAACAAAAAAACAACAACACTCAGGCATATATAATAATTTACACCTCCAAAGAACACATTCTTTAAGTCGGCCTCCTGGCCAGCATCTCTTAGTCCCTCTCTTAGCATGAATGAAAGTCCTCAGCCACTCCCTTTCTCCATGTCCCCATCTCTGCCTCTTTCTCTGGCGTTGCTGTTTCTCTGGAAAAGGCCCTGCATTCTACTTGTGCTCTTCTCCCTTGCTGGTTTTAGGGTCCTCTGTTTCTGCACTGTAAGATTAACCACTCTCCTGTTTTTGTTATAAAACTTCTACCTTTACAATTGTGACAGTCGCAATTAGTCAAGATAACAATTATTCACTATTGAATCATCTGAATCTTATCTCCATCCCTTTTCACCAGACCTATCTAGATAAGATGAAAACTATTCAGTGAGGACTCTCCCATTCCCCCCACCCCACCCCCACACACTCTTAAACTAAATTCCCTCTTGAAACCTTGTAAGCCAGTCACTTTGTGCCTTTATCGCCCCCTCATTTTAGGTATCCAATGTCTAAGTTGCCCGTCCCTATCTACCCTGTGTACAGAGGGGTTAGCATTGAAACTTAATTTGAAGACTCCTTCCCTCTCTGTTGGTATTTTGAATTACTACCTACGTGAGTATAGGTGAGGTTCATCAAATTGTAGCAACTTACCCTTGTTTCCTTTATAAAAA
>NW_006408644.1:8299599-8304075 GCF_000296735.1 Chrysochloris asiatica | reverse complement strand
CACAGCACGACAGACAGATGAGTGGTGGTTGCGTGGTTGCTGTTAAATAGGAATTTACTTGTGCTAGGGCCCTTAAGTCCGGCTCAAAGGTGGGATTTCTATCCTGGGATGTCAATCAAGAGGCGGAAGCGCAGCAGGGGCCACTGGGTTGTAATGAGACACTTTGGGCTGCGCTTGTGGGTCTCTAAGTTGGTCGACCCCGCCTCAAAGCCAGGATCCAAAAGGTTAGGCTAGGATGGCGCTCAGGGTTAAGTAGGACAGCCTGGCCGGCCCCTGCAGTGTCTTCCTGCTAGGCAGCGTCTCCCCATCGACCGGGTCTCCAGACACCTCTCACCCCACCGCTCCGTGGTCTGGGTTTTATTTAACACCTCCACCAGGTCTGCGCAGTTCTCACACATCGTTTAACCGCCGCCCTCCATGATAGTAGCCCTCGTGCCTTCTTAGAGGGGAGCTTATCCTGAAGGAACTTGATTGCTTGCCTTGATGGCTTCTTGGCAAACAGCTTGCTTATTCTTGTAGTAGCCAGTCATGCTGACATTTTTGTTTGGGGTTTTTCCTGATGATCTTTCTTTGAAGATGTATCTTCAGTTGTTCTAGCTGTTCCAGGCTGGTCTGCTTGTCCTTGCTAGTGGGAATGTCTGACCTCAGAAGGTTCTGGATGGGACTCAGGATTCTACCTAAGGTCCTATACTCTGCAAAGGCTTTGCAAAAGGCCTATTTCACTGGGCAAGTTCTAGAACCCCTTGTAGGTATTCCAATCAGTTATGGGCTGAAGACATTCCTTTCTATCCCACTCAAGTGTCTATTTTACAATAGTAGGCAAGGGAAACCAATATTCATAAGACAGTCAATTATTTTAGTATTATTTCCCCTCTTCAAACTATGCCTAGATCCCTGTATCACAGAGCCCTGTTTTTCCAAGGTTGAGCATGCATCACTATTTACCTCTGTCCCACTTAGCCCATACAAACCTATCTCAGTGTTCCCCTATCTATCTTGTTCTTCTACCCCCTACCCCTTCTATTATTGCCCTCCCCAACACCCGAACTAAACCCCCCACCCCAACCTTACTGTTGTCGTCACCTTATATTCCATTAATTCTTCCCTCCATTTAAGACAGACTATTTTATCCTGTAATCTGCCTGCCCTTACCACCTGGATCTCTGTTCCTCTGTGTTTACCTACTTTCACATTGTAATTGATTTTATAATAAACTGACCTCCCAGATCCTCTGTTCTTGACTCTTCCATTTGTCTATTGAGTTCAGGGTGATGCTGCCACATTCATCATTCTCTAGTTGTTGTCTGTTTTTGTTGGTTTCTCAGTCCACAGAACTTCCTTTAGGATGTTTTTCATAGTAGGGTTGGTTTTGGCAAATCCCTTAGCTTCTGTTTATCCTGGAACGTTTTGATTACACCTTTGTATTTGATTGAGAGCTTTGCTGGGTAGAGGATTCTTGGTTGGCAGTTTGTTTTTTTTTTTCCTTCAGGGTTTTATATATATGTCTCCCCATTGCCTTCTTGCCTGCATGGTTTCTATTGAGAGATCCAAGCTTAATCTGATTTGCTTGCCTTTGTATGTTACACTTCTCTTTTCCCTAGTTGCTTTCAGGATTCTGTCCTTATCTTTGATTTTGGAAAACTTGATTATTATATGTCTTGGTGATTTTCTTTTTGGGTCTGTCCTTGCTGGGGTTCATTGAGCTTCTTGAATGCTTATCTTTTCTTAGGGGAATTTTGTTTCAGCATCTCTTCAACTCTTTCCTCTGTGGACTTGTGTGATTCTTCCTGTTTTGGAATGCTGATAATTCTTAAGTTAATCCTCTTCATGTTGTCCAACATGAATCTTAGGCCTTCAGATTTTTTAAATCCTTTTTCTTGCTTGCTCTTCTATCTTAGTAGAGTTGAGAGATTTATCTTCTAGCTCACTAGTTCTGGCTTCTATCTCCTATTCTGCTCCTTTGCTCTTTCAGTGTATTGTCCATTTCGGACACTCTATCATTAATCATTTGGTCCTCTTTCTGTAGGTTTTGAATTGTTTCCAGTGCTGTATCTGTCTTATTTGATTGTTCTATAGTGCTTTCCTGACTTCTTCCTTATTTTTCTCAGCTCCATTGTATAGTGTTTTGATACATTTTATAGTCATTTTTCTGAAATCCTTCTCAGGCATTTCCAAAGCCTGCCCATCTTGCAGTATGGAGTGTAGGTCTAGTTCTAGCTCATTTGCCTCAGTCACTTTATCTCATTTCTGGACATGTGCTGATATGGTCATCTGTTTCTGTTTTTTGGGGGGCATATTCTGGAGTTATGTGTATCCTTAATACTTAAATAAGTGTGTATTTTGATATTTTTTATGCTTTCTGATTGCCTCCAGGTAGATGTGATCAGGAGATGGGTTTCCCTTTTCACTCTTCTTACTGAGAAATTTCAAGATGCCACTGTTGGTAGTTGTGACGTAACTCAGGTTTTAATTTTCAGCCTATTTCCTTTTTTAGTCTGCCTGTCCCACTCCACAGTCCCCGTTCAGGCCTTTATCCAAGTGTAAACAGTTCAGGGCCAGCTGTAGCTGTTGTGCACTGCTGTTTGGTTTTAAATGGAAACTGTCACTTTAAATTTCTAGGAGATCTGTGTGCATGTGTAGTAGAACCTTCAGGGTGTGGGTGTGAGGTGCACACTCGCTTCAGCACCCTCTCTAGTCACCAGAATGGAGGTGTGCAGCCAGCGAGAGACCAATGGACAGATATATATATATAAAAAAAGAGTGTCCACACCTTTATTTCTGCTGTTCTGTGAGGCATCCGTGGCTGCTCTGATCCATTCCCCACTTGGTCTTGCCCAAGATGGTGGCTCTGGGAGCAGCTGATTTTCTTCGATTCAAAAGCAATGGATTTCTTGCTTCTGCTACAAATTCCCCTAGCTGTAAGCCTTCCAACCTTCTAAATACTCCTTTATATGTGGTTCAGAGTTCTGGCACCATCTCCTGAGCCTGTTTTACCCAGTATTCTGTGTTGTTTCTAATGAAGTTCCTCACTGCACATCTACCCAATCCGCTATCTTATTTGGTCTGTAGATACTAGTCTTTTGTCAGATATGATGTGAACAGTTATTTGCTCTCAGTCTGTATCTTGTCTTTTCATCTTCTTCATGGGCTATTTTATTTTATTATTTATTTATTTTAAGTTTTATTGTGAATTATGTGGCAGTTTACATTGGAGAGCATCAGTTTTACATTTATCCTATCGTATATTGTTTCATTGCCATGGCTACAATCCCTTCCACGCATCACCAATCAATAAAAGGGTACATCCTATAAGCCTGCTTCCCTTTCCCCCCTCCCCCTACAGTCGTCAGCATACAGCCCCTCTTCCTCCCTGGGTCCTGAGTCCCCAGCTGCTCCATCTCTCCACGTCATCATCTCTGCCTCCATCTCGGGGATCGCTGCCTCTCTGGGTAGGGTTCTGCTCTTCTCCCTTCATAGTTCCAGGGACCTCCACTCCCAGCCTGCAAAGTCAATCACTCCCCTCCTTGTTCATGGGCTATTTTAAAGAGAACATTAAAAAAAATTTTTTTGAGATCCAATTTACCGACTCTTTTTCTTTTAAGGATCTTGCTTTTGGTATCAAGTCTTAAGAACTTTAAATCCTGAAGATTTTATGCTCTGAGTTTTTTCTAATAGTCTTATCATTTTTATGTTTTGCATTTGAGTTTGTGATTCATTTGAGTTCATTTCTGTATAAATGTTAGGTTTCTTGCTTGTTTGTGGGCTATAAATGCCCAGTTACTCCAGCACGATTTTTTGAGAAGGCTATCCTTCCTCCATTATACTCCTTTTGGACATTTGTCAAAAATCAATTGAACATATTGGTGTGGCCTATTTTGGGGTTCTGTATTCTGTTCCATTGATCAGTGTATCACACCCTCCACCAATACCACACTGTATTCTTGAAACCAGGCAGACTAATTCTTCTCACTTTTTCTTTGTCAAGATTGTTTTAGCTGTTCTAAGGTCTGTGTTTTTCTATATAAATTTTAGAGTAAACTTGTCTACAGCTACAAAAAGCTTACTGGAATTTTCATTGGGATTGTATTGCATATGTAGATATTTGCGGGATAATTGTGATTGTTAGTGTTAAGTCCTCTAATCCAAGAATGCGGTTACCTTCACTTTTATATTGTCATTTACTAGCATTTATTAAGTGCCTACTAAATATCAAACTAAGTTCAGAATAAGTGTAGAGTTCTTTAAGCTTTACTGAGGTAGAGCAGTCATAATAAAACATAATTGTTTATTGGTTTTTATTTCATAGCATGCTGAAGTCAAAGAAATGGAAGAAATCAGCTTTACTGAGGTAGAACAATCATATCATTTTATTGTTTATCCTTTTGTTGTTGTTGTTATGTGCCATCGAGTCGGTTCCGACCCATAGCGACCCTGTATAGGGTTTCCGAGGGTGTAAATCTTTACGGGAGTAGAAAG
>NW_006408644.1:8291472-8299499 GCF_000296735.1 Chrysochloris asiatica | reverse complement strand
GCTGGTAGTTTCGAACCGCTGACCTTAAGGTTCGCAGCCCGATTCGTAACCACTACGCTACCAGAGCTCCTTAGAATGTTTTAATTCATAATTTGTTGGTTTCAAACGAATCACAGACATCACAAAAGTGATTTTCACGCCTTCTTCCTCTCCTTTTACCCCCTCCCATACACACATACATATAATTTTATTCATTGAAAAGTGACTTTGTTGTTTGTCTGATTAAATCCTGGGGGAAAAGGTACAATTTAGCCAATTGACCCTATGTATTCTAATCTGCCTTTTAAATGATATTTATTGTAAAAACCATTTCTTAGATGTCAGGATTAACTTTACTAGCAGTTGTTTGCTATTGCTTATTCTTCCTCAGAGTTTCTATTCATGGCATGGTGACTTGGTTATTGTGGAGAATTGTCTAAAACTGAACTCAAGGAAGAACATGAAGCTAAGACCCAGTTTTTGTAGAACATTTCTAATAATAAAGATGTGGGGAAATGAAATCTGGGAATTGGGGTCTATAAACCAATAATTAATAGTTCTTTGTCAATATGAGTCAGGGCAAATAATTAATAACTGAGACTTGAAAAGATTAAATGTTTCAAGCAGTTTCTTTGATTGGAAAATAATTTAATGTACAAAAATTCAGACCCTGATCAAAGATTCCTTCATAAATAGCTCAAAGTAAAATAGAAATTTGGTTGAACGGGCATCTAAAGAGACCTCATAGTTTGAATTCATTCGTAGTAGGAAGAGGGGCACTTCTGAAGAATGCAGGGTTTTAGTGATATTGCTGGTCTTTTCTCCCGCTTTGTTTTAGTACATTGACTCTTCAGATGTGGAAAAGGAAGTGAAGAGACTGCTGTGTTCAGACGCTGAAGCTGTCAGTGCCCGTATCCTTTTATACCAAATGTTTTCTGTGCAGTCTGTTCCAATCCATATGCATTTGTTGACAAGCCCTCACTTTTGATATTTGTGTGCCATTTTGATGTATAGAACTTAAGAGTTTTGGAAGTGCTACTTGCTAGTTAGGAACAGTAAATTCCTATGTTGAAAATTTATTGAGCTGTGTAATTCAATATAAGGCACTTCTCCAAACCACAAATGCAGATACAAATGGCCTCAAGTTGGAGAACATCGCCTTTTTCTTTCAACTCTGCCTTCTCCTTTTTGTCTGCTTTTTTCTTTAACTCCCTCCTTCTTTCAGGATGGGAAGTCATTGCTGACGATGAAACCAAGGAAATAGAATGCCAAGGCACCATTCCAAGTTTTGATTTTGCCTCCAAAATGATTTGCCACCAGCAGGACCAGCTCTCACCAGGTATTTTATTAAAAGCAAAGCAAGAGCTTTAGAGAGAGCATGTATTGACTATGAATAAGATCATTCTCCATGAATTCACAGGCCAACCATAGAAAAAGTATGTCTTTTGTTTTCCTTCCTTCAGTGCTTAGGGGTTTCAGATTGGTGTGTTTTCATGTATTGTCCATCCCTGGATTCTAAACCACTGTGGGCCCTTGGGTTCTGAATGTTGCAGTGCTTTCTATTCCTCGTGTGTGTGTGTGTGTGTGTGTGTGTGTGTGTGTGTGTGTGTATGAAGGGAATCATCCTCCTGTAAGAAAAAATGATTTATAAAATTGACTGGTTAAGAAATATAATTCTTGCTGAAGTGGAAAATATTGTAAAAAGTATTATTCAGAAGAGTTTCATCTTCCTCTTATTTGAAATCAATAGAATATGATATTCTTCGGGAGAGGTTAACTGATTCTAGCAGTAGCCGTGATCATGAGGCTGAGAAGGAGACAGAGCCTGATTATGTTCAGGTAGAGAAGGATGACAAAGAGGAGGAAGACAAAGAGGATGAGAAGGCTGAAGATGATCCTGAAGAGGCTCTGGAAAGGGAGCTGCAAGTCAAGTTCGCTAAATTAGGCTGTTACAAGGCAAAGGAAGGGACCACTTCAATGGGTAAGTCAGAGCAAAAAGTAAAGGGATGGGCACAGGTTGGGTGTTAATTCTAAACACACATTGGATGCAGGGTTAAACTTAAGAAGTTACTGCTCAGATGTGTGGTGAAGTTTTAGTTGATTTGGGTCTAGGTTTACTATTTTAGGCTATAATTAGATACATAAAGTTTCTATCTCTGTTAGTCAAGAAAATTCAGAAGCAGATTTATTGCATGGAGAAGAAGGTCAAAGAAATTCAGAACAAAGTAAAAAGAAAGGAGAATCTTATCAAGAAAGTGGAAAACTTGACACTCAAGGTAAGTTGTTAATGCAAAGAAATTCTGATATCTTTCAAAAGTCCATCTTTTATTTCCACTTATGTCATCTCTATGCAGCATCTTGTTCATTTGTGACCCTAAACAACCTTTTGTTGTTGTTGTTAAGTGCCATAGAGTTGGTTCCTACTCGACGGCACTTAACAACAACAATAAAATATGGCACTGTGGCATTAAGCAATGGACTGCAAAATTCATTTTTAAAATTTTATCATGCATGTTTGAACTTGCTTTATTTTTATCAATACATGTTTTAAAATGTCAGCTAAAGGAAAATATATGTTTAGTCCATGCTTGTTTCGCTTTTTATAACAAGGGAAGTTCTAAAGCATCTGGAGAATTCCTTGTCTGTAGTTCTGTGGTTTTTTACTCAGAACTTGCCCGTTAGAATAACCAAGTGAAGTAAGTATATGTTAATATACTTTGAAAGATAAAGATATATGGTATTATTGTGACCATTGTTGTTGCATACAGTAACAGTTAGGAATAACAAGATTCTGCCCTAGCCATGGTGGCACACTGGTTAAGCACTCTGCTGCTAACCAAAAGGTCAGTGACTTAAACACACCAGCAGCTCCATAGGAGAAAAATGTGGCAGTCTGCTTCTCTAAAAGTTACAGCCTTGGAAACCCTATGGGGCAGTTCTACTCTGTCCTGTAGGGTTGCTATGAGTCAGAATCAACTCAGCAGCAATGGATTTATTTTAGTTTTTAGCAGTGGGAAATAGAGGATCCAGCATCAAATTCTAAACCAACTCTTTTAATAGGTCACCATAGCCAAAATACTTGGGCTAAACTAGGAAAAGGTCACATGAAGGCTTTCTATTAACTTATTTTAGGGAATTACAAAAATTAATAATACACCACATTGTAGGGTGTGTAAAATCAAATAGGATGGAGCTATGGTTGAGGATACAACTTTTATACTCTAACTTATTTTTTATTTTTTAAAAGAGTGCTCTTTGGTTATGACCCACAGTTTTCCTGCTTAGAAAAATATTTGCCGAACTCTTGGTTTCTTTTGGTTCTCTCCTTTTTAGACTCAGTATTCATCACCTATACAATTTGTTTTTCAGAGTTATTTACAGTCTGGGCTGAAGCAGCTTAAAATACAAGAAAGCGAAAAAATTGAGGAGGTGAGAAATATGTTTTTAAAACAACCTAAAATCATTTGATACATACAACCCTTCTACCCTATGTAGTGGTTACGAATCGGACTGTGAACCACAAGGTCAGCAGTTCGAAACTGCCAGCTGTTCCTTGGGAGAAAGATGAGGCTTTCTGCTCCCATAAAGATTTACAGCCTCGGAAACCCTGTACAGGGTCGCTATGAGTTGGAACCGACTCCACGGCACATAACAACAACAACAACCCTACCCTCTACCAGTAGTCCTTGGGTGGCGCTGTGGGCTAATGCGTCAAATTGCAAAGTCATTTGAACTGCAAGGTCGATGGTTTAAGCTCACCAGCTGCTCCTTGGAAAACAGGGTCACTACAGGTCAGAATTGACTCGATGACATTTAACAACAACCCTACCCCCAATTTCATTTCTGACTGTCCGTCTTACTAAATTGGACAGGAATTGTTAAGTGCTGTTGACTCAGTTCTGACTCATAACGACCCTGTATAGGGTTTCTGAGGAGCAGCTGATGAGTTTGAGCCACTGATCTTGTGGTTAGCAGTCCAGTGCTTATTTTAAAACTCTATACCAGAACTCCTATATTGTTAAGTGCCGTCAAGTTGGTTTCAACTCATAGTAACCCTGTATAGGGTTTCTGAGGAGCATCTAATGAATTCTAACTGCCAACCTTGTGGTTCAAACTGACCTTGAAGCCCTGTGCATTAACCCACAGTACCACACTAGGACTCTTATGTTGTTGTTGTTAAGTGCCATCAAGTCGATTCTGACCCGTAGTGACCCTGTATAGGGTTCCTGAGGAGCAGCTGGTGAGCTTGAACCGCTGACCTTGCAGTTCAAATGACTTTACAATCTGATGCATTAGCCAGCCCACAGCACCACACCAGGACTCCAGGACTCCTATAGTAGTGGGAATAGACAGCCTCATCTTTATCCCACAGAGCAGCTAGTGGGTTTGAACTACTGACCCTGTGGTTGGAGCAGCCCAAGGCCTACAACACAATGCCACCAGGAATCCTTATTAACACTTAATAGACAATATTTGTAGAATTAGTGAATTTTCACAAAGGCGTTATTCCTGCTATTCTCTTTTTAGAAGATTTGGCCACTACCAGAACTCGTGTGTTGTTGTTGTTAATTGCCGTCGAGTTGATTCCAACCCATAGCGACCCTGTATAGGGTTTCCAAGGAGCAGCTGGTGAGCTTGAACCACTGACCTTGCATTTCAAACGACTTTACTGTCTGATGCATTAGCCCACAGCGCCACACCAGGACTCCAAGACTCCTATAGTAGTGGCCAAATTGTCTAAAAGGAGGATAGCAGGAATAAAGCCTTTGTGAAAATTCACTAATTCTAAAAATATTGCATGTCTATTAAGTGTTAATAAGGATCCCTGGTGGCATTGTGTGGTACGCCTTGGGCTGCTAACCACAGGGTCAGCAGTTCAAACCCACTAGCTGCTCTGTGGGATAAAGATGAGGCTGTCTACTCCCATAAAGATTTATAGTGTCAGAAACTCTATATAAGGTTATATAAATTGGAATTGACTTGATGGTAGTGGATTTGTTTTGTTTTATTTTTTGGTATAAAGGTTATGCCTCACCTGCTTAAACCCACCAGTTTCTCTGAAGGAGTAAAGACCTAACAATTTTCAGCCACAAAGATTACAACCTAGGAAACTCTATTCAAGAGTTCTGTTCTATCCAATAGGGCTGCTATGAGTTTAGAATCCAGTTGCATAAAAATTAAGTGAAAAGCACTGAGTATACAGAGTTGAATAAGGCAAATAACAATACTCATCCTCATGGAGACAACAGTCTAGCAGAGGTTAAGAAATTTCATGCAGATATCATACAAATATTGTGAAGAAGGAAAAAAAAAAAGAGAGAGAGAGTCCCGTCTTATATAGGGAGGACCATGATAGAAATCTCTGAGGAACTGATATTTAAGTAGAAATCTGAAGGATAAGTCTAGATAAACGGGGATAAAGGACCTCTCAGGCTCCACATTGGAAAGAACGTTTAGGACCTTTAGAATATTTGAGTCCTGGTGTGGGGCTATCAGAATTGGTACTGGGCTGCTAACCATAAGGTCGACAATTCAAACACACCAGTTGCTCCTTGGAAACCCTACATAGGGTCGCTATAAGTGGGAACCGACTTGACAGCACTTAACAAACAGCAGCAGTGTTTAAAGAATTCCTGCTAACCACAAAGTCGGCTCTTCAAACCCACTGTTCAGCGACTCAGAAACTCCATACAGGGTTACTATGAATTGAAACTGACAGCACTTAACAAAACAACAGCAAAGTATTTAAAACTACAAAGACAGTGTCTTAAGGTAAGTCAAAGTAGGCAGGGAGCAGATTTTATGGTTCCCTGTAGGCCATGTAGGTCCTGGTGTGGTGCTGTGGGTTAATGCCCTAGACTGCAAAGTTGGTTTGAATCACAGGTTGGCGGTTCAAGCTCACCAGCCGCTCCTCAGAAACCCTGTACAAGGTCACTATGAGTCGAAAGCGACTCGACAACACTTAGTAACAGCAGCAGGCAATGATAAGGAGGATGGAGATTAGTTTTAAATGCAATTATTGTTGGTGTTAAACATTGTTGAATCAATTCTGACTCATAGCGACCCTGTATAGGGTTTCCAAGAAGCAACTGGTGGTTTTGAACCACCAATCTTTGGTTCGCAGTCCAATACTTACCTTACAGCATCACACCAGGAGTCCTTAAATGCAATAGGAAGCCATATGCAAGGCTCCACATTGGAAAGAAGTTGGCCCCTCTGAGGACCTCCAGAGTGTTTAAGGTCTCTTGGTGTGGTGCTGCAGGATCAACACTGGACTATGGACCACAAGGTCAGCAGTTCAAACCTGCCAGAAGCTCCTTGGACACACTATATAGGGTTGCCATGAGTTGGAACTGACTTGATGGCACTTAAAACAACAACAGAGTGTTTAAGGACTCCTGGTGTGGTGCTGTAGGATAAGCACTGGACTATGAACCAAAGGGTTGATGGTTCAAACCCACTACTAATCTACTCTCTACTAGTGTCTGTTGCCTATTCTTTTGAGATATGCAGACTAGACAACATAGACAAGTAGAATAGTAGTTGCTTAGGGCTGGTGAGGATGGAGGATGGGGAAGCGATAGCTAAAGTGTATGGGGTTTCTGAAATGAATTGTGGTTATAGTTGCACAGTTCTGTAAATACACAAAAACCCTACTAAGTTGTACATTTTAAATGGATGAATTGCATGGTGTGTGAATTATATTGCAATACAGCCGTTAAAAAGTTTTTATTTTTATATAAATATAAAAATACATATTCTTTCCATTGTTGCTGCCTTCACCTTTGTCTAAGTTATCACCATCTATTATTAGACTCCCTGCTTCTACTCCTGCCCACCCACCCCCTACAATTTAGCCTCTAAATAATTATCAGTCATCTTTTAAATGTTTAAATGTGACTCCCTGCTTAAAGCTCTTTATGGGCTTCCGATTGTATTTAAAGAGTTTTGAGTAGGATAGTCCCATTTGAACTTTTAAAAGATGGATGATAATTATTCAGAGACTAGATTGTAGGTTGTGGGTTGGCAGGAATAGGAGTAGGGAGGCCAAAGCCGTGGTAGTCTAATAAGATATGGTGATAACTAGGACGAAGGCAATGGCAGCAGTAATGGAAACAATATATATTTTTAACCAAAGTAAAAAAAAAATTAACAGTATTCCTTTTGTTGAATAGTCAACTATATGTATATATATATATATATATTCATTGTATGAATATATCACAATTCTTTTTTTTTTTTAAGTTTTTATTGTGACTTGAGTAATAGTTTATGTGGGATAACATCAGTTTTATACTGTCATTTCATTGCAATGATTACATTCCCTTCCGTACATCATTATTCAACAGCATTTGCTTCTATTCCCTCTTTGGGTTTTTTTTTTCATGTACACAAAAACACTCATGAATATATAATCATTTAAACAACCAAAGGGCACATTCTGAAATAGATCACATTTCTTTTATTAATCCACCAGTTTCCACTTTTTAGCTATTATGAATAATGCTGCTGTGAACATTCATATATGAGAATATATTTTAAAGAGAATTAATGGGACTTGGTGATGGATTTTTACTGAGTGTTGAAGGGATAGAAAGTGTTTAGTATGTATGCCAGATTTCTAACTTGAACAACTGTATTAATACACTTAAAGTCACAAAAGAGTGTGCAAAAGGAAAAGAGGATGATGTGGGATAAGTGTGGGTTCAGCAACTACAAAGAACGGGTATGCTCTGTCTTTAGGGGTAACAATTTTAAAGAGCCTACAGTTTGTTATGAGGTTAGGCTTAGTGTGGGGCTCTTAAGAAAGAGATACCATTCCATAATTTACTGGTAATGGTAAATTTCCCACAAGACCAGGGTAATTTACCATTACCCGTTACCCTTGAGTCAACTCTAATTTATGGAGATTCCATAGGATTTTTACTCTTTGTACTCCATAGGATTTTTTTTTTTTTTAATTTAAGGTTTTTATTGTGGATTGAGTGAAAGTTTACAGGGCACATCATCAGTTTCACATTCAACAATTCATATAACTTGTTTCATTA
>NW_006408644.1:8225720-8288157 GCF_000296735.1 Chrysochloris asiatica | reverse complement strand
ATTCTGTGTTGTTGTTGGCGGAGCTCTCTGCTACACATCCACCCGATCCGCCATCTTGTTTGTTCTCTCTCCATAGGATTTTTAATAGCTAATTTCTCAGAGGTAGATCACCAGGCCTTTCTTATGAGGCTCCTCTGAGTGGAACTGAACCTCTTAACTTTTTGGTTAGCAGCAGAGTGTGTGAACCATTCGCACCAACCAGGGACTCATTATGTTCCATGTATTATACATTCCCTTAAACAAATCACTCATCCAAGTATTGCTTATTTTAAAAATATTAATGCCAAGATTGCTTTGTACCCACCATTTCTGTTTTCATCCACATAAGTAGTTAGTATTGAGGTGTGCTATTTCAACATAGTAATGTGGCTGTAAGCTTTATTCACTCAGAGTCCTTTATGTTAGCTAATTTATTTAAAATAGGTTTATTAGGTGCTTACTTTAAGGAGTCCTAGTGTGGCACTGTAGGATAAGCACTGGGCTGCAAGGTCAGTTTGAACTACAAGGTCAGTGGTTCAACCCCATCAGCCGCTCCTCAACAACCCTATACAGGGTTGCTGTGAGTCGGAACTGACTTGCCAGCATGTAACAACAATTTAAGTTAGGTTCTACAGGGAGAAATAAAATGTTTAAGACAGTCTCTGCCATCATTTCAGGAGGAGAGGAATCCATGAGAAGGATGGAATCAATAGAACATAGTAATTGGATTTATGAGACAAGAAGGGGAACAAAGATGAGCCCAAAGTCCGGGTAGCTGGGGAGATGTTGTGCTAGTACTAAAATTAGGTCTGGATGGGGGTGAAAGAGATGGAGAAGGTGATAAGTTTAGTTTGCAGTGTATTGAGTAGCAAGTCCTTTTGAAAATGGGAGATCAGAGAGAAGACCATCAATAGTAAACCACACTGAGTGACATTGTCAGAGTTGAGTAACACAAAAATTCTTGGTGTTTTAGCCACAGTAGTGTGCTAATTAGTATTTGTGAGCTTATATCAGTAATTTTTTTGAATAAAGTAGTAATTAAAAGAAAAGGAGAAAAACCAAAAAGGGCTTCTGCTCAGTTTTTTAATGTTATAGCTAATAATGTTGTAATTCAGTGTAGAAACATTTAACAAAATAATTTTGTTGTTAGTATTCATATAATCTAAGAAAACTGTTTTTGACTTTATTTACCATGTATTATTCTATGATTAAAATTGGTAATAAACATTACTAGGCCTTCTGTATGGTATGGTTGGGAGGAGCGCCGTGGAGGAAGAAGGACACCAACCCTAGTGCTGTTACTGAAGCCTATGCATTAAAAGCTGTGGGGATAGATTAGTTAGTCTGATTGACTGTTAAGCAAAAAATATGAACCTAGAGGTAAAAAACAACAACAAAGAACCCACCTTTAGTGGGTAATGAAAGGCAGAAGAACCAGCAAAGAAGAAAGAACTAGAGCACTTAGTGGTTGTAATCAGGGTCACTTAGTATCTGAGTGAGAAGAGTCTAGTAAGTTACTGTAGATCCTAATTAGAGCAATTCAGTAGGTTATGTGCAGTATGAGATTGTTTTGTAAGGCTCCACTCCTTACCTGAGTGTCATAGAATGACAAGCCATATTGTGGAATGACTTAAAAAATAACATTTTAAACCAAACTTTTTTTCCCAAAGCAGTATGGTTGTCTTAATATTGTTCATCACATTATCATTTCAAGTTAAAAAAAAAAAAAATTAGATCCTATACCATCAAAGGTTCAGGACTTCTGACCTGGAAAGTTAAAAAAAGTATATGAGTAGAACATCATCAGTTTTCTGCTTGGTCAGGACTCTGACCCTGTTCCCAAGTTCTCATAATGTGGCAAGAAGTAGTAGATGAAACTCAGTATGTGACCCTGTGTGTTCAATGGGACAAGATGCTATCCCAATTATCCCAGCAATCTTATCTTCTAATTCTTAAAGTATGACTAGAGTGATCACATCTCCTTTGTGTTTACAGTGAGCTGAGTCTTCTGTACACTTTACCCAGAAGCACAAATTCCTCGTAGCAAACATATCCAATTTTAAAGCACCTTC
This sequence comes from Chrysochloris asiatica, assembly GCF_000296735.1. NCBI lineage: Eukaryota > Metazoa > Chordata > Mammalia > Afrosoricida > Chrysochloridae > Chrysochloris > Chrysochloris asiatica. The sequence goes on along the minus strand of NW_006408644.1, from coordinate 8,286,106 downwards.
TTATAAGTTTGTTATAATAAAGGACAACTTCATTGCCACTGTAGTGTATGTGCATTTTTGACAATGGCACTGTTATTTGGAACATTATAAGACTAAGAGGCCTTATAAAAACCAAGTGACAATTATTCATTTTGTTTCATATAAGTAAATTCTATTATCAAAGATAGAACTCCAGATTGCATATGATTAAAAAAAAATGTTTTCCTACTTCTCCCTACAGCTCATTTTCCTACAGAAACAATTGAAATATGTTACAAAGAAGTGAGAACTTTCAGCCTGACGGAAAAACATTGGATTCACCATCTAGACTGAAGACAGAATGATATTACATCTGTCCCCCTAGTTGCCTCATGTTTATTCCGTTGTATTTGTTTCTCTGAACCTCTTTACTAGTTAGAATGTATTCAAAGTTTGTAGTGATGTAGAAAGAGACAAACTAGAAAAAAAAAAAAAGTAGGCTTAAAGTCTCAGCTCAGGCATGGGGCTTTGCTTCTCTTTATCATTTTGAGAATAATTTACATTGCTTTGGCTCTATCATACCAGTAGAAGATTCTGCCACATTTGCCAAAGGCAAAGAGTGTAACTTGGAGGCCGGATAGCTAGTTTTTATAATATTAACTTTTCCCTCACCTATTGTTTTAAGTATTTTCTCCAACATAGAAAAAAATTAAGTCATTTCTACCAAGAGCTAGGGCCTGTCACAGCGAATTGAAGTGCCTACCTCGCAGTAGTTAACACTAGGCAGTGCTGTGTCTCTTTTCAGTCTGCTTTCCTGCTCAGGGATGGTTTCTTGCTGCTATGGCTGCCTTTATTCTGGTGTGTTTTTGTGATTATGACCAATCGTTATTAACCAGAGCAGAGATTAAGAAATTCTGAGCTGTTATTCTTATTCTGCACCTTCACATCCTAACCTCCATTAGAAAAGGTTAGGAAAAACAGATATCTGTGATGCTTATGAACAACCCAAGGTAGTTTTTATAAAGCTGTATTACTAAGGTGTTCTGATCTGTATTCTTTAAACAATAAAGTTTTTGTCTTAAATGGATTGTTGTCACTTTAGTAAACCACCCCCATGAAGAGAAGATCTTGTTGTTGGGTACCGTCAAGTCAGTTCCGACTCATAGCAACCCTATGCACAAGTGAACGGAACATTGCCCGTTACTGCGCCACCCTCACAATTGTTACACTTGAGCCCACTGCTGCTGCCACTGTGCCAATCCACCTTGTTGGGGGTATTCTTCTTTTTAGCTGACCCTCCACTTTACCAAGCATGATGTCCTCCAGGGACATATCCCTCCTGATAACATGTCTGAAGTATGAGATGAGACATGAAGTCTCGCCATCCTGGCTTCTAAGGAGCACTCTGGCTATGCTTCTTCAAACACAGATTTGTTTGGTCTTCTGAAAGTCCATGATACTTTTCATATTTTTTTCCAACACTATAACTCAAATGCATCAATTCTTCTACAGTTTTCTTTCTTCATTGTCCAAATTTTACATGCATATGAGGCTATTGAAAATGCCATGGCTTGGTATCATGTATCTTAGTCCTCAAATTGACATGTTTGCTCTTGAACATTAAAGAGGTCTTGTGCAACAGATTTGTCTAATGCAATACATTGATGGATTTCTTGACTGCTGATAGTGGATCCATGAGTGTTGATAGTGGATCCAAGAAGCAAAATTTAGTCTCTGACCACTTGAACCATTTCTCTATCATAATGCTATTTATTGATGAAGATTTTTATTTTCTTTACATTGAAGTGCAACCCACATTGAAAGCTGTGAAAAGCACTCATATCTAAAAGAAAACTCATATGAGACAAGCAACAAACTCTACAACTAGGAAATGACAATAGGCTACTGTCAGTACTGGGACATCCTTCTAAAGACCTCTTAATGTAACTCCTAATGATCTAAATAATCCCATATTAACCACATAGTATTGAATTTGGAGAGAGAGGGTATAAAGAAGAGTTTAAAATGTTTTATCTAGTATTTAAATTGAAGTGTCATGCTATAGTGGAATGAGCACAAGATTGAAATTCTAGCTCTGCCACTCTGCTTGGGAAAGTTCCTACAAATTTTAGAGTTTCTCATTCTTCATCTGTAAATTGAAGGTGATAATCCTTATTCCCAAGAGGCATCTAAAGGTTGTCTGGAAATAGCTCAGTTGCATCCAGTTATAGTCACAATTGATGAACTCGGGTGCTGCTCCAGGAAATGTACGCCCAAGTTATCTGTGCAGCATTTAGTCCTATTCAACGTCAGTGTTATAAGCCCAGGGCAGAGAAGAACAGGTCAGTATGTGTGGACAGCTTCTGTTGAGGCGGTATGAAGACAAGGCATGCTGGTGTGGAAATGCAAGGAAAGAAGACTAAGGGAGATAGGCATGGTAATGAGAGTAAACCAAATGAAGCCAAGATTAGGAGAGAAGTCAGCTTAAAAACTATAGTGATAAAAAAAATTTCCCCCAGAAACCCGGAACTGAGAATAAAAAGGAATAGGGGGAAGGAATTGAGTGCCAGAGGCAGAACATGGGAGTAGGCAACAAAGAGGGTCTTTCTAGATGAAAGAAGAGATGACTAGAGAGGAAACTTTGGGTACATGACTGGAGATACCAAGACCAGTGAGAATGATACATGTGCAACAAGTGCCAAACAGGCTTAAGAGGTAGAAGAGCCCTAGTCCAACCCTGTCTGATACTGTAGTCCAAGAGCAGCCAGAGCACTGCTGAGTGGCAGGGTGGTGGGGAAGACAATAGAATGGGGCAAGGGAAAACGAGTCTGCAGTGCCCTTTCATTCTGTTTGCTTCCACTTCTCATAGTAACCCAGGGTAACTGCTAAATCACTGTCTTCCAATAATCTAAGGCTTTTTGCTGCTTTGTCTCCACACCTCACCCCAACACACATTCACTGACATCTCATGAAGTTTTCCTTCTATAGCTCAGTGATCCTCAGATCTGCTCTGTCCAGTATGTTGCCGGTAGCTGTGTATAACTATTGAGCACTTGACATACAGCAAGTCCCAACTAAGATGTATAAAACACACATGGGGCTTCAATGGGGGAACTGTCTTTTGCCAGTGCTCTGCCAACCTTGAATGTATCCACATAGGCCATGAAGGCAAGGCTCACCAAAGTAAGCCAGGTCTTGGCAAAATGCCCTGTGATCTTCCCAGAATATGGGAAGACAGGCAGTCTTTGTTAGGAGCTGTTACAATACTGCTTGTCACTCGCCTCCCTATCTTAAGGGAGACAGTTTCTCATTCTCCTCCCTCATTCTGTTGAGGAATGGGATTTTTTGTCTCCCCCAACCGCATAGGGTACAGCTGAAGGCCAGAAAACTGCTTATCCAACGTATGAAATTGGGGCTGCTAAGCAGGAGGGTGCCCCCCCCCGCCCCCATGCTGTATATCATCTGTGTTGTCCTGTGAAACAAGGGACACAGGTTGCTGACACCATTGTTGATCTTGCTTTTATTGTCGATATCAGTAACATACTGTCTAAATCTATCTTCATTTCTTGTTTCTTTATTAGCCAAATCTGTTAACTTAATCAACAGTTTTGAAGACTTGATGATGGTGCAGGACCGGGCAATATTTTGATCTGTTACACATGAGGGGAGCTTCAAAAAGTTGATGGGAAAGTGAAATGAAAGGATAATGCAATAAACTGTTCAAAAGACTGAGAGAAAAAAAAAGAATGCAATTTTTTCACTAGGTTTTTGAGATGTTCTTGTGAAAGGTCATCCATCTAGAGTCAGAGTTACAGCTGACAATAGTAACAACAATACAAAAAAAATATGTAAAATGCATTAATCACTTATATTGATTACATGTCAAAGTGTTAATATTTTAGACATATTGGGCTAAATACTGAAATTGATTTTATCTTTATTTTCACTGTTTTAATGTGGCTGCAAGGAAATTCTAAATTATGTATGTGGCTCATACTATATTTCTGTTATATAATGGTGAGAAAATAAAAATTGGTGATGGGGGAAGAGTAACGGATAAGGTTTTATTTTGCTCAAAAATAACATTTAAAAAATTATCACCATGAATTCACAAGGACATCTAAAAACCAAATATTTACATGTTGATGTTGAGTGAGGGCTGTTGAGTTGGTTCTAATGCATAGCGACCTTGTTTAAGGTTTCTAAGGCATTAAATCTTGGTGGGAACAGAGGGCCTTCTATTTCTTCCACTGGTGAACTTGAACTGCCGACCTTGTGGTTTGAAGTCCAGCACTTATCCTGTAGAGCCACTGTGTTCTCAAATATTTATATAGAGAGCCATTATCTCAGAATAAAGGAGGTTGTTTTTGTTTTATTGTTGTTAAGTGTCATTCAGTCGGTCTTGACCCATAGCAACCATGTATAGGGTTTCCAAGGATCAGCTGGTGGGTTTGAACTGCTAACCTTGTGGTTCAAAGGCAAGTAATGATCTTACAGTGCCACACCAGGAGTTGAGAATAAAGGATAGACCTTTAAATTGAACAAATGTAACTTTAAGGAAAATTCACTCCGTTGTCCTGATTTCTCATCTTGTGAAAAATCCCTCAGATTGATTTAGATGATATTTAGGAACCATTTGCTCTATAGAGTTTATCCCATGAGGGGATGACTAGCTCATTTGTGTAGGTCATTGAGAGCAACCAATTCAGATAACAGTGGCAGGTGGGGCAAGTGGGGGCACCTTTTTTGTCCCTTATGTATTGGTCTCGTCTGGTGGTCTATATTTTATACCATTTCTGTGGCATCTTGGCCCACTCTTTTGCTCCACTCTCAAATAAGAAAGGATATGGAATACGTCAGAATCAAAAAGTATATAACCAGAAGAACCAAAGTAAACAAATACAAATTTATTCTTTTCAAAACAGAATTAAAGGGAAAGAGGGAAAGCACCACAGCGAGTGGCAATCAAAGTTAACCAATTTGTTCCCAGCTCCTGTCTTTCATTCCAAACTTTTCTAGACTTGCATGCCACCCTTATCAAGTCCCTTCTCCAACTCCCATCCTCATGACTAGTTCTTATAGCCAGCAAACAGCAGAATACTTCAGAATGGCCTCAATACTGCCCTGGCATTTGTTAAGACATTCTGCAGGTCCCCTTCTGTGGGAGCTGCTGTGGGAAGAGATAATGGCTGGAAGTTAGGCCCTGACCTTGAGCCTTACATTCTCCCACAGTTATTGGTTTTAAAAAAGTAAAGAGTAGCTGAAATATTCTTTTGTTCCCAGGGCTGTATTTTGGCAGGGAGGCCCAGAGATAAGGTAGCTAGCTGAGGTGCTAAATCTCAACCGTTTTAGAACAGGGCACCCAGTTTTTCTCCTAGGGCTGTTATCTGTTTTGGTTATCTGTCACCTATACCAAGGGAAATTCAAAGGGATTTGGGGCCTAAAATTTTCCCAGAGGCCATGTCTTTGCCACTGAGAATTTGAGTTTAAGGTCTTTCCTAGACTATCCTACAGAGCCACTGGATATGGATCCCAAGCCCCAAGCATACATCCCAACTAGGACAGGAATTCCTTAAAAAATGAATCTGAGTGGAAAACATCTCCCAGGATTGGACTCTGTCTGGCCCACTCTCTCTGTCTGGTGTTTCATTACCGTGGCCTGCCTGCCAGTTCTCAGAACACTAGAAACTCAAAGAGGTTTCTCTGGGAGAAAATGATTTTCCAACTTTGGGTTTTGAATATATGGGTACTTGGGCACTGAGAGACTTGATTCCAGCCTTGATTCTCATTCTTGAGGGAAGGGCACATGTGCTCTTGGATAGGACTCTGCCTAGGGAACCATACCCAAAGCCTGATAGCCTCCAGCCAGTCAGCTTTCCCTGGCAACTTCCCAGTCAACAGGATTCCACTCCACTCTAGTTTGGAACAGACCCACATCTCATAATGGCTTTTTGGCCTGTATTGGATACAGTAAAAAATTAATCATAACTGTTCACTGATATTATTTGCCAACAATCGCACCAAAGCATTCTTTATCACAAATGCAATCCCACAAGTCATAAGGCTTCCTTAGGCTACCCTACTCAAGATCCCCTTTCACCATCCTTCCAGTACAGGACAATAAACTACACAATATCACACAAAATACCTCTAGGAGACATGATACACAACAGATGCCTATTAACGAACAACACACTTCAGTAAATCCACCTCTAATTTGGATTCACAATGCTCAAGGATTCATTCACTTCACTGTGGGAAAACTGCCCACACATGCTGCGGTGACTGTCACTGGACCCTTGAGCAATATACTCCCCTCAGATATTAAGGTAAACACAGGGCCACAAAGTCTCAGTGACTTCCATTAGTGAAAATTCAACTGTTATGTCTATGACCTGCTGCTTCAGTCCACCTACAGCACAAATCCTACCTACAAGATCTAGATCTACATCTTTTCTACCATACCTGGCCTACTGCAGTTGCCACAGGCCCTCAGCAAACCAAGATCGCCACTCCCGCCCATAATCTAGGCCCCTAAAAATACATCCCAACATGTTTGATGCTCAGGCTCCGTTTTTGACTCCTGCTTATCATCCAAGTGTCCAGTTCTTCCACCCAGAGACCTCATGAATACTAAGGCAGATGTGATGTGAGGTCTGACTCCTGGACCTGTACTTAGTGCCAACTTAGAAGTAGACAATTGTAGGCTTCTGGACCCAAGCTGCTGCCCTACTTCCCCAACAGCAAACAAATCTAGCTTTCCAGAAGTTCTACCCACTGCTTGAATATAACACAATACACCATTTCACATCCTCGTGACCTTGTTGGCAACCACAGTTGTTGTTTGTTTGTTTAAGGCCCTGAGCCATACCTTATAAATTGGAAAGGGCCAAAGGATGTACTCCATGTTTTAGCCTGGAAAAGACCATTAAGGGTTTATTTTTTCCTTGTCTTCTGCATGGGGAGTGCAGAGTTTTGATGTGGTCTATCTTGGCATGTGAACCATTGTTCAAAGGAGCCCAGGAAAAGGCATCCAAGGTCCAGGTCTTAAGAGAATTTGATTTGGAAAGAATAAATTGACTTTTCCTGCTAGTTGCCTCTGTGGCCACAGACTTCTGTTGCTTCAATATTAAGAACACCCACCCCAAACATCATAGAGAGACACATCCTATGGGGAACAGTCCCAGATGGAGTTCCCCAAAAATACATCCACCTGTCCAACCAGAGTCTTAGGTTAATAAAGAGCAAGGCAGAACATTAATACTTCAAGAGATATTAGAATTTAATGTGTGAATGAGGCCCAGAAAGTATTGATGTAAAGTAGACATGTAGAATAGATACGTATGTATATAAATTTAGGCAAATTAAGTCAATTGCAGGGCTCTAGATTATAAAGCTCCTCTTGATACAAAGCTATCTCAGTGAATGCTGACTCTGAACTCAAAATTCCCACCTTCCTCCTCTGACTACTCTGAACAGTTTCTGGATAAAGGGACATAAGAATATATTGCCAAAGAAAAGTTAGTTCAGTATTCAGATAGGTTTACCTTCCAGAGTTAGAAAGAAAAAGAGTTGTATTCAAAGGAAGGCTTTATTGTTGTTGAGTATTTCAGGAAAGTGGCCAGCTTCTTGATTTATGGTCAGTGGCTCCTTGAAAGAGATCACTGCTCTGGATGGCCAGTTACATTTACCATACACAGTCACTTCACTTGATTCCACCTAAGAAAAAGATGGGTCACCTCTTGTGAGAATTTTGAATAGTCATACTCCTCCAGGCTAGAGGGTGGCTTCCCATTCCTCACATAAGAAAAACAAGACTCCCCCCGAGCAACTTACTAGCCCTCTCTTAGATCTAAGAAAGTGACTTCAGCTGAGTCACCAGAATAACTCTAGCTGGTCTGTTAGTTGTGGGGGAGGGAAGAGTAAGGATCCAGGGGAAAAACCTAAGCCCATAAGCATTTCTTTAATGTTTCCAAATGTGAAGTGGAAATGGAATGCACTATTTAATCCCTTAAGGAAGGTCTTTCAGTCTATAAGGCAAAAAGAACTGAAGATATTAGAAGAGGAAGCAAGATCTGGGTAGCATCAGGATGGCTAGAGATATGCCCTGGAGCTGAAGTAATATGACACACACTGCCCCAGACATTTTCAGGGGCACTTAGAAGAGCATCTCGGGGATATTCTTTTGCCGCACCCCCTCCAAGCTGATTGGGCCATTGTTGCTGTTGTTATTAAGTGACATATCATAGGTTCTGACTCACAGTGACCCTTTATAGGGTTTCCAGGGAGTGGCTGGTGAGTTTGAACCACCGACTTTGTGATTCAAACTGACCTGTGGTCCAGTGCTTTAGCCATATCAGGATTCCATAAAGTAGGGCTAACCTCTGTGGGTTCATTATTCTGAAACCCTGGGGTCATTAGGCATCTCTATCTCCACAATTCCATGGAGAAGAGAAAGGGGACAATGAGCACTGCTTAACTTTGCAAGATAACTTTTTTTGCTCCCCATCTGAATGGCCTTCAAGTGCCATTTGTCTGGGCTACAACAGAAGTATACTTAAGAGACAAGTCTCAAACTTGAGGATTAGCCCACCTCACATATCTCCAAATCCTTGCTGCTGCCTGGAGCCCATATAACTCTGGTTGAGGAAGGTGGAGCTATTAGAAATTGAAAGATTGGGTAAAGACCAAGGGAAGGCTTTGACCAGAACCAGAAGAGAGGCAAGGATTATGGAATGGGGATCTGGGTCTATCAAGAGGCCAGTAGGGTGTTGGCAGTCACATCAGAACTTCGCACACTGGGAAAGGCATGGCGAAGCTTCTCCATGATGTCTTCCAAGCACAAGCTGACATCTTTGCTCTTTGACCCCACGTCATCTGAGTTGAAAAAGAAAAGAGATTAGAGAAGAAAACTATTGTTGTTGTTGTTAAGTGCCATCGAGTTGGTTCTGACCCATGCTAACCCTGGATAGGATTTCTGAGCAGTGGTTGGTGAGCTTGAACCAGTGACATTGCAGTTCAAATGACTTTGCAGTCTAGTGCATTAACCCACAGCGCCACACCAGAATTCCTAGAAAAGAGAACTAGAGGTCCTTTTATCACACCAAGGGGTCCAGGTAGAATGCTGCCAGAAGAAGGGCAAAATCACAGCATTTGTGCCTTCCCAACACAATGTCTGTTAAATAAACATTTGTAGGATAAACAATTACCACTCATATGTTCGTTTGTCATACTGTGGTGGTTTGTGTGTTGCTGCAGTGTTGGAAGCTCTGTCACTGATATTTCAAATACCAGCAAGGTCATTTATGGCAGACAGATTTCACTGGAGCTTCTAGACTAAGACCCTACAAAGAAGGACCTGGTGATCTACTTCTAAAAAATATTGCCCAGTGAAAACCTTCTAAATAGCAATGGAACATATTCTGATATAGTGCCAGAATATGTGCACCTCAGGTTCGAAGGTACTCAAAACCTAACTGGGGAAGAATTGTCTCTTCAAATTAGAGTCAACATTAATATATTCCTAAGTATACAGAGTAAGGAGCTCTGGTAGCGTAGTGGTTACGAATCTGGCTCTGAACCACAAGGTCAGCAGTTCGAAACTACCAGCTGTTCCACGGGAGAAAGATGAGGCTTTCTGCTCCTGTAAAGATTTACAGCCTCGGAAACCCTGTACAGAGTCGCTATGAGTCGGACCCGACTCCACGGCACATAATAACAACAACAAGTATACAGAGTAAAGCTTTTAGGACCTTTATTTGCTGATGTGACATGACTCCAAATGAGAAGTAAAAGCTGCAGACATCCATTAATAATTGGAATGTGGAATGTATGAAGTAAGAATCTAGGAAAATTGGAAGCTGTCAAAAATGAAGGTAGATACCTAGGCATTAGTGAACTGAAATGGACTGCTTTGGGCAATTCTGAATTGGACAATCATATGGTCTACTATGCCAGGACTGACAAGCTGATGAAGAATGGCATATTCATGGTCAAAAATAATATTTCAAGATGTATCCTGAAGTACAATGATGTCAGTGATTGGATAATAGTCAAAAGTCTATAAGGAAGACCAGATAGTATGAGTGTTATTCATATTTATGTAGCAACCACTAATGCTAAAGATGAAGAAATTGGAGATTTTTACCAACTTCTTCAGTCTGAAATTGATCAAAGATGCATTGATAATTAGGAATGTGAAAGTAGGAAACAAAGGAGGGATCAGTAGTTGGAAAATATGGCCTTGGTGATAGAAATGATAGAATTTCTTAAGTTTTAAACAACATGGACCTCACCAGATGGAATACACAGGAATCAAATTGATTGCATCTGTGAAAAGAGATGATGGAAAAGCTCATTACAATACATCAAGCCCAAACAAGGCCAGGGGCAAACTGTGGAACAGACCATCAATTGTTCATACACAAGATCAAACTGAGGCTGAAGAAAATTAAAACAACTACACAAGATCCAGGAGTACTGGTGTGGCGCTGTAAGTTAGTAATGTGCCAGACTGCAAAGTCGTTTGAATGGCAACGTTGGCGGTTCAAGCTCACCAGCTGCTTCTCAGAAACCCTATATAGGATCGCTATGGGTCAGAACTGACTTGACAGCACTTAACAACAACAACAACACAAGATACAAAATATGACCTTGAACTGAAGCTGAAAGGACTACCTGGCTAATCCACTGAAAGAGGTTCTTATAGGTGCCCATTCCAAAAAAAGGTGATCCAACAGGTTGTGGTAATTATCATATGCAAGTACATTTTTGCTGAAAAAAAAATTCAAGCCAGATTACATGGAGTATGTGGAATGAGGGATCTCACTGCTGATATCGGATGGATCTTGACTAAAAACAGAGAATACCAGAAAGATGTTTACCTGTGTTTTATTGACTATGCAAAGACATCCGACTGCAGGGAGCATAATAAATTATGTATAACATTGCAAAGAATGGGAATACCTAATTGTCTCCATGCAGAACCTGTACATAAATCAAGAGGCAGTCATTTGAACGAACAAGGGATACTGAACTTAAAATCAGGAAAGATGTGCATCAAGGTTGTATCCTTTCACCTTGCTTATTCTATCAGTAATTGAGCAAATAATCTGTGAGCTTGGACAATATGAAGAAGAGCATGGCATCAGGATTGGAAGATGACTCATTAACAACCTGTGATATGCAGATGACACAACTTTGCTTGTTAAAAGTGAATAGTATTTAAAGCACTTTCTGATGAAGATCAAAGACCACAACCTTCAGTATGGAATACATCTCAACATTTAGAAAACAAAACTTCTCACAACTGGACTGAAAACCAACATCATGATAAATGCAGAAAATATTGAAGATGTAAAAGATTTCATTTTACTTGGAGTCACAAGCAATGTCTTTTGTAGCAGCAGTCAAGAAATCAAATGGCATATAATATTGGGCAAAGCTGCTGCAAAAAACTTTGTTAAAGTTTGCTTGAAGACTAATGTGCACCTGACCCAAGTCATGGTATATTTGATTACCTCATATGTATGTGAAAGCTAGACAATAAATAAGGAAGACAGAAGAAGAATTGATGTCTTTGAATTATGATTTTGGCAAAGAATATTTCATATACCATAGACTGCCAGAAAAATTAACAAATCTGTCCTGGAAGAAGTACAGCCAGATGCTCTTTAGAAGCTAGGATGGTAAGACATTGGCCATGTCATCAGGAGGGACCAGTTCCTGGAGAAGAACACCATGCTTGGTAAAGTAGAGGGACAATGAAAAAGAGGCAGATCCCCCATGAGATGGAATGAGACGGTAGCTGCAATGATTATCTCAAATATTGCAATGATTGTGAGGATGACGCAGGCCCGGGAAGTGTTTTCTTCTGTTATAAATAGGGTCTCTGAGTTGGCACTGACTCAAGGGTTTCTAACAACAACAATAGGATAAACAAGTGAATGGATCAATAAATAAACCAATCAAATCCTGACCCTAATGTGGAAACCATGAGGAGAAATCAGTCTCTGCCCTAGCAGAATCATGGGCAAAAAATTGGGGGCAGGACAAAGCGACAGAAGAAGGGAATAGGAGGAGCCAAGGGTGCTTACCTGCAGCCTCTGTGTCTGGGGTAGTCTGTTCTTCCTCCTGAGGGTGACTGCCTTCTGACTGCTGTGGAGAGGAAGCTAAGGACGAGCCTGCAGAGCCGTTGCCATCTGATTCAGTGGATGGCTATCAAGAGGTAAAGTGTTTCTTAAGTGGCTTTACATACATTGACATACTTTATGATGTCATTTCTGACCGATTTTGGGGGTTAGAAGGGACCTTAACTATCCCTTTGACTTTAAGAACTGTTTGTTAGTGCCCCAAACAATGGCATTCCCTTTTAGAAACTTATTCTATTCCCTCAACAACTCGTGTCAGAGACTTTCAGTTCTTAAAAGGGTGGCATGCATCTAAAGGTCCCTTAATGTCATTCCAGTCACAATTAAGCTATTTAAAACCAAATTCTCTCTGGACATGTAGAGTTGTACACCTGCTTCTCAGTTTAAGGCCTAACTGCATGTTTTAGAAACCTACAGGAGTTCATATATATTCCTTGGGGGATCAGGGGAAGGGAAGTGGTGGTGTTATCTGTAATACAAGAGCTGCTGTCAAGTCAGTTCCAACCCCATGTATGTCAGAGTAGAACTGTGCTCCATAGAGTTTTCAGTGGATGATTTTGGGGAAGTGGACTGCCAGGTCTTTCTTTCAAGGCATCTCTGGGCAGACTCAAACCACCGATCTTTTGTTTAGCAGCCAAGCACACTCATCATTTGTAACCACCCAGGGACTCCAAAGATGACAATGTTATTATTGCTGTTAAATGCCACTGAGTTGGATCCTATTCAAAGCAACCCTGTATAGAGTTTCTGAGGAGCAGCTGATGGGTTTGAACTGCTGACCTTTCAGTGCTTATCCTAAAGTGCTACAACAAAGATGACTATATTTCAGGCATTATGCTAAATACTTTAAATGCATTCTCTCTTTTTGTCCTTGTCACAATTCTGGTGTGGCACTGTAGGATAAGCCATGGACTACTAACCACAAGGTAGGCAGTTCAAATCACTCTTCAGAAACCCTATACAGAATTGCTGTGAGTCAGGACCGACTTAACAGGACTTAACAACAACAAGAAGTACTATTATTATCCCTATTTTATAGATGAGGGAAGAACTGGAGTTTAGTGAGGTTAAATAACTTGGTCAACATTCCACAAACATTAAGAGTCAGAACCAGAATCAAACTCAGGGCTGCCTGAATCCCTGTCTACATTATACACATTACCTGTCAAAGAGGAAAGAGGCAAAAAGTAACACGAGATGCCTTTAGAGTAAAATTTCTTGTCTTGCTTAGCATGGCCAAACCAGCTTCTTTCTAACAAACACCATACTAGCAAAATCAATCTATTTTGGATGTTTCTTGTAGTTTGTTCTTTCAATATAGGATTCAAATGGGTTGTGGAGAAATGATTCCTCAGAAGTTCTGCCTCTAGCCCCACAGGTGGATTGAAAGTCACACATGAAGGTAGCGTAGACGACAAAGTGCAATTGGCCGAACTATGTGACCATACCAACCCCTTCCTTCTCCTCACCCTTCCCAAGGTCCTCTTTGGTGGTGGTTATGTGCCGTGGAGTTGGAACCAACTCATAGTGACCCTGTACAAGGTTTCTGAGGCTATAAATCTTTAAGGGAGCAGAAACCCTCACCTTTCTCCCATGGAACAGCTGGTAGTTTCGAACTATTGACCTTGCGGTTCGCAGCCCAATTCATAACCACTACACTACCAGAGCTCCTTAAGGTCTATTAGGGAGTCACAAAATAATCAGTGCCAAGGAACTTTCTTTTTTCCTCTTTGCAACCTCCCCTCCTCGTCTTTCCACTCCCCACCTCATGCTTGGTTCTTCCCCTGCCTTCAACCACACCTGCAGGAGTAGCTCCCTTAAGCGCTGCAACTGGGATTCCAGTTGCTTGTTGTGGTCTTCAAGGATCTGCATGCGTGTCTCCAGGCGGCTCTTGTGTTGTCGAAGGATCCTGGCCTCGGCCAGAAGCTCCTCATTGCGGTGGTCATGAGCTGTGTCGGCAGAGCTCTCCGTCAGGGTGGGTGCCTCAGCAGCCTCCTCATGCTGCCACTTGAGGCGCCTCAGTTCTCCCTGGAGAATCCTGCCAAAGACAGAGAAGCCAAGACATATGGCTTTAACAGGTCCTAGATGTCTCTTCATACCTGGGCAAGGTGAAGGGCTTAGTCGGGACAAGCCTGAAACGAGGACTAATGTGAGCAATCTCTTGACTCTCCCATTTCTACCTTTACTCCTAGCGATGTCTTTGCTTCAGTGGCCAAGTTCACTTTCTGTCTAGTACATACATGTACTTCATTCACTCTGCCATCCTTAGACCTCAGAGCAGAGAGTGGTGACATTTCACATATAAATGTCTCATGCATTGATGTGCTACTTTGGGGATTAATCCTGACCTTAGAATTGGGCAGAAACAGTCTGCAAATAAATGATGTATTAGGAGCACTGACTCACAAACTCCATTTTTAGATTTTTGGAATGCAAGGGAAGACATAATACAAGCAAGAGGTGACCTACTTTTGAGGTCATGATGTTGTTTTGCAACAGAACACAATCACTTTCTGCCCTATTATTCTCCAGGGCCTACTTACTGCTGCTGTAATGCAGGGCTTTTCAAACTTTCTGTAGTGAAAAACAAGGACTCCCCCAACCCAGTACACATAATTAATACACAGCTTGCATCACATATGACATCAACATTCAAACTTGCTTAAACCTTATTCAATGAGTCCACTAATTATGCCTATCATGGCAATGTAGAATTGCTCTAAAAGATTCTAAAAGTTCACGCTTTATTTTTGTATTTATCTTGTTCTGGATCACTAACAAACAGTTCACAGACTGACCCTGAACTTCATTCCTGACTCCAGGTACCATGTTATTCCAAGTTTGGTGTGTGGGCCAGTGGCATCAGAATCACCTGGGAGCTGGTTATAAGCTCAGAAACTCAGACCCCCGCCCCAGACTTATGAGTTAGAATCTGCATTTTAATAAGCTCCCCAAGTAATTTGTGTGCACACTATGGATTCTACTGCATACAAGGGGGCTTCAAATAGTTCATGGAAAAATTCTGTTATCTTTTAATTGCATCTGTCCACGAACGCTTTAAAAAAGCTTGGACTCTCCTCACACCCATGCTACAAACCCTACTTTATGGAGATTAACGCCATCCCTGTGAGCTTCCTAACCTTTTTTCTTCCAGTCTTCAAGCGCCCTATGTAGTGTTATCCTCCTCTTCCTTCATTAGTTTCGCTAAGTGATAAGTATCTTTTTTACATTCCCAATTCTGGAAGTTCTTTGAGAGCATGGACATGTCATACTCTTTTCTGTATTCTCTGTAGTGGCTTGCATCTAGTGAGTATTTGGATACATTTTAGTTGAATTAAAAGGATCTCAGTAATTATAATAATAAAAACAGGTTGTCATAGAGTTGACTCCAACTCATGGCAACCCCATGTATGTTAGAGTAAAACTATGTTGTCTAGAGGTTTCATAGGGTTTTCGATAGCTGATTTTTTAAAAAGTAGATTGCCAGACCTTTCTTCTGAGACACTCTGCCTGAACTCCCACCTTTCAGTTAGTAGTTGAGTATGTTAACCATCTGCATGACCCAGGGACTTCAATTATTATAATAGTTAGCATTTATTGAACCCTTACTATAAAGCTAGCACATCGTACGCCTGATCTCATGCGATTTTCATAAGTGAACCCAGGAGGTAAATACTGTTATGATCATCCCCACTTTACAGATGAGGAAATAAAGGATCACAGAATGTAAGTGACTGTTTTGAGGTCACACAGCTAGTTATGTGGAAGTGTCAGGTTTTAAATTTGAGTAGTCTTGACTCTAGAACCCACACAAGTCTGTGCCATCACTACACCCACCGGTTCTCATCTTCTAAATGAGCCAGGATTTTCTCTAGCTCCCCCTTGCTTTCTGTGGCCATGCCGCCTGGGGCCTGCTGTCCAAAGGCTGGCTCCCGGTCTGTGATGGGGCTGGAGTGCCGTAGTAGGTACTGGTCCTCATCTCTGCATGTGTGTGGGGAAAGGAAAGAAGGTGGTCAGGCACTAAACAGAGAAACAGATTAGGTTATGAGTTCTCAGTTGCCAGTTCAGGAAAGTCCCAGAAGATGCATGGTGGAGGACTCATCTCAAAGTCACATAGCAATGGAAAGACCATATATTAAGGCTTAAGAGGGAAGAAAGTGGTCAAACAGGCCAGGACAGAGGTACTGGGAGAGAGTTCTTTTGGGATGCTGGGGCTTCTGTGTTCTATTTACTACAACTCTTTGAGAAACATTGAACTAATCACTTCCATTTCTGTGCTGTTCTCCCACTCTCCTCCTCCACTCTCCTCCTCTTTTCTTGCCTACCCTCTGATAGGGATCACCGCTGGTCTGAGTTCCAGTCAGGGCCAGATTGACCCAAGTAGCCAGTATTTCTTTGGATCTCTGAGCAGAACAGGACTCTCCCTATATATGAATGGTTCTTTCTGTTGGCCACAGTGTCATGAAGTGTCTCTGGCCACTTTAGTCAAGTCCTAGAATGCCTTTCCTGGGTTGTCAAGGCACTAGATGTGGTTTTGAAATTTTGAGCATGAGATAATAGCTAATTTCTGCAACTTCAGATGATGGTATATTCTTCTTTGTTCAGAGTTAGGCATAGAATAATGGAGTCTTGCAATAGGAAGGGACCTGGGTTGATGTGATGGTAGCAAGATAACGCATCAATCATACCTCAACTCAGTTGATGGAGGGCAAATTGCTTCTCTTGCTTCTTTCCCAGAAAGAAACCATCCTTCCTTAGGGAGCCAAAGACCCTAACTATCACACTCTCCCCCACCACCTGAGGCTATATATGCTTCCCAAACAGTGGCAGAAGGACTCCAAGGAGAGCTATTCCTGGAAAATGAGCAACTATGGAAACTCACATGCTGTCATCTGGAGACAGGCTGTCATTAAAGAAGGAGCAATTTTGACTTTCCATCTCAGCAAGCCTGGGAAGAAAGAACAAGACAGGAGGGAAAAGATGGTGTGAGACCTGCCTTCAACTCTAGGCTCTAATCCCACAATAGCATCATCCTTAAGTGTTGGGCCTCACTGGCTGCTACATGCCCCCTTAGTCTTGCACACGCATCTCATTAGCCTTGCCTCTATTCTCCTTGCCCCCAGTGAAAACTCCTCCCCCTTAGACTTCCTACAATCACCCCTCTTCCCATTCCCCGCCAATCTGGTGGTACCTGCTGGCAAAATGCTCAATTCGGGAGTGTGTATCAGCGTGTGGTAACATCGGGGAAGAAGTCGGCCTAGAGGAAATCAAGAAAGACTCAAAGGAGCAAAAACAGAGCAGCTTGACAGTCTGTTTCCTTACCCCCCAAATTAAGGATATGGGCAAAAGCTGACAGGAATGGTATACAGAGACTGGACTCCAGACTCTTAGGCCAGATTTCTGGTCAGACCTGAGCTGAACTGCCTGATTGATAGTCAAACCTGTCCTGGAACATTTCCCGAGTCCATTCAAGACTCATCCCCTTCAAATACATACCCAAGCTCAGTGAAGCTGCCTGCAGCTCCTACTCGACCACCAGTACTCACGTCTCACTGTAGTCAGCCTCCAGTACTGATTGCACTGGCAGATAACCTCGCTGAGGGTGTTTGCTGAAATAATGTTTTGAGCGAAATTTGTTCTTTAAAGTTGTGGCAAAATCCCTCATGTTCTCGCTGGATGTGGTCTGGAAGGAGACAGAGCATAGGGATTCACCGGAATAGTGTCCCCAAGTATGGTGGGAAGGTGTGGGGGCTCCCCTGGAATAGGGAATGTGACTGGTAATCCACTGGTTCAAAGCTACCATACCCTGTTCCGAGAAATGGGCCTAGAAGGATACATGCCAAACTGTGCACACTGGTTGTCTCTGGGAAGATGGGGTGGAGGGGTGGAAACCAGAATGAGGAGAAAGGAGACTTTAGTTTTATAATCTATTGTTGTTGCTAAGTGCCACAGAGTTGGTTCCAACTCAAAGTGATCCTATAGGGTTTTCAAGGAGTAGCTTGCTTGGTTTGAACCACTGAACTTGTAGTCTGGTACTTATCGTACAGTGCCACACCAGGACTCCATTAGTTTTATACTTTAAACACCTCAATATAACTTGATTCTTTTGCAGTAAAAACATATTTCTTAATTCCTTGCTTCCACTGAATCACACATGTTTTTGTGCCAACAGAATTTGGAGAAAAGAGGTTAATTTGGAAAGATGGATTTGGGAAAACAAGTTTAAAGATGTTGGAAATGTTTTCAGGTTTTAAGGGAATATGTGGGGCAGAAAGGGATAAAGAAGTGTAGAGAGCAGAGTCCGCTCAGAAAGCTAAGCATGGAATTGTGGGTCTTGAATACGGCAAAGGAGACAATCTATGATTAGAGTTCAAAGGTGCTGACCAATCCAGACTTAGGTTATTATTAGGGGCAATTTCCAATGAAAACCAAGTGGAACTGGGGGCCCAGGTAAAGAGCAAACCTTTATTTCCCCTCCCCAAGGACTGAGAACGTAATTTGAGAACAAATTTTGGTATTGACTAGAAAGGGTAGAAACAATGGCCAAGGAACAGGTACAAAGTAGCAAATAAAGAAGCACTGGACTGTGAAACACAGGGTCTGTAGTTCAAACCCACCAGCTGCTTCTCAGAAACCCTGTACAGTGTCAGTATGAGTTGGAACTGACTCGACGGCACTTAGTAACAACAATAACCCAGTACAAGAGAAAAATAGAAAACTGGTCAGAAAAAACTTGAGAGCAACAGAAGTTTAGCCACTTGGCACCACCTTATTCTCTTTAATTTTTCCTGAGACTTTTCCCTGCAGTTAAATTGTGAGCACCTTTTTAGTGAATGAGATGACCTGGGTTGCTGAAAACAGCTGTGGTCCCAGTAGTAAAGAAATATTGCTAGGAGACTAAACAGAGGCCTGGATCCCCCAAGGTGATAAAGCAACAAAACTGTTTGGAAAATGCTCCCCAAAGGAGAGCAAAAGACAGTTAATCAGTGCTTGGCCAAATACTTCATTTTGCTCGGATTAATCATCAACATTCATGGAAGCAGCAGTCAATAAATCAGATGATGTTTTGCATTAGGCAAATCTGCTGCACAAGATGTCTTTAAAGTGTTGAAGAGCAAAGATGTCAGTTTGAGGACTGACCCAGGCCATGGTATTTTCAATAACTTCATATGCATGTGAAATTTGGACAGTGAATAAGGAAGACCATCAAAGAATTGATGCATTTGAGCTATGGTGTTGGAGGAGAATATTAAAAGTGCCATGGACAGCCAAAAGAACAAATATATTGGTGGTGGAAAAAGTACAGCCAGAATGCTTCCTGGAAGCCAGGATGTCCAGACGTCGTCTCTCATACTTCAGACATACTGTCAGGAAGGACCAGTCCCTGGAGAAGGATATCATGTTTGGTAAAATGGAAGGTCAGAGAAAAAGAGAAAGACCCTCAACGAGATGGATTGGCACAGGGGCAACAGCAGTGGGCTCAAATGTAGTAATGATTGTGAGGTTGTCACAAGACTGGGCAGTGTTTTGTTCTGCTGGGCATAGAGTCGTTATGAGTTGTCACTGACTGGATGGCACCTAACAACAACAATGCTTGGCCAAGTAGATCAAGAGCCTAGCATCTCCCCTTCCCACTCATCCCAGAGGTTTCTTACCGGGGTGTAATATTCCATGATGGGGTAGTGCAACTTGTTGCCTTTGCTGGCCCTGCCTGTCAAAAAGCAGGTCTGGCAGATGTCCACATTAAATTGTTTCAGACTCCGATACCTTGAAGAAATGAGAGGTGGTATGAAAAAGAATCCACTGTGCCATAGTGATCCCCACCCCCTACTTTCTCAGCATCCAAATATCATTGGGAGAGGGCAAGGCATTCATGGAGTCTTGGTGTGGTGATGTAGGATAAGAACTAGATCACAAGGTCAGTTTGAACACAAGGTTGGAGGTTCAAACTCACAGACGCTCCTTGGAAACCCTATAAAGACAGGGTCACTATGAGTCAGAACCAACTCAATGGTAATTAACAACAATAGGGCATTCATAACCTGCTCAACCTCATATACACAGCAGTAGCTAAGTACTCAATGGCTTAATAGCCTATTCTGTTGGTGCTGTTAAGTGCTGTTGAGTTGATTCTGACTCATAGTGACACTGCACAGGGTTTCCAAGGAGCAGCTAGTGAGTTTGAAGTGTCAACCTTGCAGTTAGAAGTTCAGTGCTTATCTTTCAGTGCCACACCAGGACTGCAGCCTTATTCTGTCGTTGTTGTTAAGTGCCATAGAGTCAGTTTCAACTTGTAGCGACCCGGTACAAGGTTTCCGAGGATTTAAAACTTTTGCGGGAACAGAAAGCTTCATCCTTTCCTGCAGAATGGCTGGTGGGCTTTAACCACTGACCTGTGGCTCACAGTCGCGTGAGCCACCATGCCCCCCAACCTTATTCTTGTTGTTGTTGCTGTTGTTAAGCCTCATTCTATTGTTGTTGTTATTGAGTGCTGTCGAGTCAGTTTTGACTCATAGCAATCCTGTTTAGGGTTTCCAAGAAGCAGCTGGTGGGTTTGAACTGCCAACCCTGCAGTTCACAGTTCAGTGTTAATCCTATAACGTCACACCAGGAGTCTAAGCCTTATTCTAGGAACTATAAATTTCCATGAAATCACAAGTTCAAATCCCCAGAAGTATAGAAAATAACATGATCTCAGCAACTTTTATTTAAAAAAACGGTGTGGCAGAGGTAAAGATCTCATTAGATCTAATCAGTTTCTGAACAAGGATGGACCCAAAAGGGTTTAGTCTCACAGTTACCACCACCTACCCTGGAAAAGTTACCCTTCTAATACGAAGGCAATTTGTTCTACCAGTCCTGGGCAATTTGTGAAAAGCTAAATTATAAATGGTTATTTATAATAATACCAACTCTGTATTATAGAATAGTCCTTCAGATCTAGGTCTAAAGTTTAACTTAACTGTCCATAGGTAATAGTATACTTAGACTTAAGACAGCCAGAGGATCCAGTGTTAACTGCATGAACTTGGGCAAATCTCATTCTACTTCTGTGCCTCATTTCTCATCTTATAAAAAGCATTGGGGGTACTATATGGAAGGTGCATCCTCATGCTTTAAACATTTTTAAAGGTGATCATTTTATGATGAAAAACAATATCAGGATGGTGGCTACCTTTGTGGGGGAAGTAGGGGTGTAATCAGGGAACCTTCAAAAGTGTTTGCTTTACTTTTTAAACTGGATGTTGGTTAACATTGTCATAAGCTCATCCCATTTCACAAGAGCTGTTTGTTAAAGTTTCAGGAGTTTTATAAACTGGTTTTTAAATACAGTCATCATTTAAAAATTAAATGATATAAACTTACCATTAAATAAATTATATTAGCAACAAAGGTAATAAATACTAAAAAGCCCCCACTTCCGGATTATTTTACTATTATCTCTGCTTTTGAGGTTATTTATGTTGATCGCATCTACATGGTGGAAATGCTGTAAGTAGTACACTATTATGCATCTCTTTCCAACTCTGTGTTTAGGGACCTCAAGTTGATAGCCTGACATTTTCATGGTGGGAATATTTATTTACACTACAGAAATAGACTATTACTACACATTTTAAATACTCAAACCAAACCCATTGCTGTCAAGTTGATTCTGACTCATAGCAATCCTACTGGATAAAGTTGAACTGTTTGATAGCATTTCCAAGGCTGCCACATCTTTCTCCTGCAGAGTGGCTGGTGGGTTCAAACTACTGACCTTTCAGATAGCAACTGAACAGTTTGCCACCAGAGCTCCTTAGCTACAACTCAAGTTTCCTTTTTTCTTTCTGGGGAACAGATTGCCACACATTCTGCAGAGAACCCTGGATATTTTTATATTAGTATCTTTACATTTTTGTAGGCCTTTAATGCTTTATAATATAACTAAAACAAAAATAAAGCATTTCATAATGACCGATTTTTATAAAGTTAAACATTCTGCAAATTTAAAGGATTCTAATATAATAGAGTCCTGGTGTGGTGCTGTGGGCTAACGCGCCAGACTGCAAAGTCATTTGAACTGCAAGGTTGGTGGTTCAGGCTCACCAGCTGCTCCTTGGAAACCCTATACAGGGTCGCTATGGATGAGAATTGACTTGATGGCACTCAACAACAACAACAACAACAACAATATAATAGAAGGAGTCCTGGTGTGGCGCTGCAGGATAAGCATTTGACCTCAAGGTCAGTTTGAACCACAAGGTTGGTGGTTCAAACTCACCCGTGGCTCCTTGGAAACCCTATACAGGGTCGCTATGGGTCAAAACCAACTTGATGGCACTTAACAACAACAAATATAATGTATAACAGATTATCTGTTTTTACATAATAATTATTCAATGTACTGCATTGTAATATATAAGTTGTATGTAACATGGAATGTTTATTACTATTATCATTCCTACCTGAAGCCTTTGATTGGGCATTGCCTACAGATAGAGCACTTGGTCTGGTGTTTCACTTGTTCAGCAATGGTGACTCGATGCAAAACAGCCAACCACACCATTGACTGGGGCTCCAAGTTGACCCACTCCAAGAACTGGGAAGCTTCAATGACTGGCTTTCCAGTGCTCTAGGGAAACAAGAAACCCAATGGGAATAACTGAGACCCCAAAGTGCCTGGTTCCTGGAATAGCAGTCCTCGGAGGTGCAGGGGGATCAGCAGGGCCTGGGTTGGCCTATTCTCCAAAGTTATCCAGCTTTCACCCTGTCCTTTTTGATCTGGCACCCTCCCCAACAGGACTCTAACACTAGGAACCCAGAGACCCTTTGCCCTGTTGTGCCATCCCAATAAATTCTCTTACATCTAAATAGCTTCGATCAAAAGCCTAGCTCTGGGTCTTCCCTCCTCCCTCCTACTTTCCCCTCCTCCTACTCTCCCTCCCTCCCTTGCTCCATACTCACAAAACGAAAGCAACTACGGACACTGGGTTCCACATTGCTGCCTCCAAAGGCTGCTACTTCGCCCAGCTGACGGGGCACCTGAATGGCCTCATGAAGCAGGACACTGAGGTGTCGTTGATCACACTGGCTGCCTGAGTTGGCCACTTGGCTGAAGAGGTCTGCTGACCCCACCATAAGTAATAACCAATCCAGATATAGGAATGGCCACAGAATGATGTAGGGGAAAAGGGCAGAAAAGGAAGACATGGAAAGAACACACAGACTTAACTCATGAATTTTAAAACGGAAATACCTAGAAGTCCATCCCTGATCTTCTAAAAGCCCAGGAGTTCTAAAATGAGCACTTATGAGTTCGAAGAGAAAAGTGAGACACACGCAAAGACAGAGCCTCAGGAAGAGAGAGTGGGGGATGAAATGAAGACAGACAGAGTTGTGTGTGAGAACAGTACAAGACAGATATGACACTCATGGGAAAACAAATTCCTAAAGAAGCAAATTCAGGGTATGTGGGATACAGGGACACCTAAACATGAGTCATAGTCGGGGTGTCATATCCACTCATGTTCATGTAGCTCATGTAGTCTGACACTACAATCACCTCTCAGTTATCCACACAAATGGAAGGAAATACTGGCATGGATAATCCAAACAGAGGGGATGGTTCAAAGCACCAGATAATTTAAAATTATCTTTAAGTGACTGAGGAATATACTATGGCACTTACATTTGAACATGGATTGTATCTACTCTTCTAGGAACCCCTAATTCCAACCCAAAATCTGTCAACAGAATTTATTTTATGTTTACTTCATACTATACGGAGCTCTGGTAGCGTAGTAGTTATGAATTGGGCTGATAACCTCAAGATCAGCAGTTCAAAACTACCAGTTGTTCTGCGGGAGAAAGATGAGGCTTTCTGCACCCGTAAAGATTTACAGCTCCAGAAACCCTGTATAGGGTCACTATGGGTTGGAACTGACTCCCTGGCACACCACCACCACCAAGAAAATATAAAGAAGTAGAAGGGAGACAGCTGGGTTTAAGTTTGGTTCCATTACTAACTACTTTGTAAAACCTTGGGTAAGTCATGTTGAAGTTTACTTGCTCAAAGGAATATTGGGAGATATAATTGAGGTCATAGCTATCAATACGCTTTGAAAAGTCCCCTTCCCTGTATAGTTTTTCCAGGATATTTATCTACTTTGATCTCATATAGTACATATCTCTTCTCATTCAGATTATTCTACTTAGTACTTTAAAAAAAAAATACGTTCTGTGGTTTTCTGTCTCTTTCTGCGTACTGCAAAGCACATGAGGCAAGGACATTTAGCACAGTGGTCAACACACATACACTCAACAACAAATAATGATGCGGGAGAAAAGTACAAAGTATACAAGATGAGAAGGAAAGAAAAAGTACTTTAAACCAGGGTTAAAAACGACATAATTACATGCTGTCCACTTCCAAAATAATCGGGATTATTGTATCCTGCCTGTGTAAATCATATGAAAAGTGTCCAGTAGAAAATGTAACTGAAATGACTTCAGTTTCAATCTGGGATAGGGTTAAACTTTATAGGTCAAGGGAGAATGAAATTAGAAAGTCAGGGTCTTAGGTACTCTAGGAAGTCAACTCAGATCCTGACCAAGTCTTAGGTCGGAAGAAAACAAACGACTTGGGGCGACACTGGAAATAACAGGTCCCACCTTGGTCTGTGGCTGCGATGGGTTCTTTTTAATCGTCTTGACCAAGAGGCACCACAAGGCAGCCCAAATATTCCTCTACTGAGTCATAGAACCTACTGTCTACTTATCTTATACCCTTTCTCCTCCCTACAACACCTCTTCCTCCACCCAACTCCACTCCAGACTTTGGGGTTGTACTTACACTGAAGTTTTTCCTTCACTTCTGTGCCGCACAGGCATGCAATGCCAGTCTTAAAGGACAATGCTCGCATCTTTCCACTGCGACCACTAGGTTTAAAAGAAGAGACTGAGAACATGAATATATGTTAATCATTAACATCTTGGCAGTTTATCCTAGCAAGGCTCTGTGTCAACCATGGTCCAAGCTGAGGTGAGTTCTGGTCTACCATAGGAGCAATGTCTCCCCAACATGCCCATTCCAGGTTGTTCCATAGAAATTCATACTGTAAACTTGCAGGGATGATAAACTTTACCTATCAAAAACATTAAGGAGCCAGTTGAGACTCATGTCCACACAGAGTGGCACATTGACCAAGATGCCTCTTTCCTCCTCCAGTCGTTCATATAAGGCAGTGAGGCAATGAATGACTTCCACTACATCCATTACATGTTCACTGGCCTGCAGATCATGCTCACTGAAGATATCCAATGCTGTAGTTAAAGTTACAAGGTCCACTGAGAAGAAAAGAGAGAGGGAAAAATATAGCAAAAACAAACAAACAAACAAACAAACAAAACCCAGAACTCCATGAGTTAGACAAGGAGATAAGGCTATTGGTGTCACCAAATTTGACTCAATTCAAACCAAACTTATTCTTTACCAAGACCCTCAACCCAAAGGAGAGAGACGGTAGCAAAAGACCACTTAAATTAACCCAAGATGTTTCTATATGCTCTTTATTTGACTCATTTTCAAGAAGATCTTGGGATGTGACTTAACTCACCTTCTATATGGGTCGGACCCGACTCGATGGCACTTAACAACAACAACAACATACTATAATATCGTCTATGTGATGGACTCCAGTTTTATGTTTCTCTGTCTACACACACATTCCAGCTAAAACTAGACTTGTCCCTGAACCTGGTTCTGAGAAGCTAGACATGGATTATAAAGCTAGACATGGACTTAAAAATTTTGTGACACAACTCAGGAAGACTTTTTTAAATCTTTTTTTTTTTTTAACTTTTTATTGTGAATTGGGTTAAGGTTTACAGAGCAGATCAGTTTTCCATTCAACAATTCATATACATTTTGCCTCTTGTCAATGACTGCAACCTCCACAATGTGACATTTCTTATCAACACTTCCTCCTTGTGTTTCCTAGTTCCATTCTTCCTTCTTTCCTAACCCTTCTGAACTTTGTCTTTGAATAAATGCTGCTATTTTTATCTCAAATGGTTACTTATTCTAAGATGTGCATGCCTTTCTAGTGTTATTGTGTCTTTTGTAGACCTTTCTATTGTTTGGCTGAAAATTGAGTCATGGTCATGAGTTCATTTCTAGACCTGAAGGGTGACTAAGGGCCATAGTCCTAGGGGTCTCTATCTGACCAGTAAGCCTGATCTCTTTTACGATTTTGAGTTTTGTTCCACAGTTTTCTCTTACTATATCCAGGACCTCCTATTGTGAGCTCTTTCAGAGTGGTCAGCAGTGGTAGCTGGGCACCATCTAGTTCTTTTGGTCTCAGGATCTTGGAGACTGGTGTCCTCATAGCCTATTAGTACATTGGACTGATTGTTTTCAGAAGGACTTTTTATTTATCTCCAATGCTGGAATTGCCCTAGCCGAACATGGTTGGGCAAAAAATCTTTAGCAGATAGTGTCACTAATAAGGGCCAGAAACCACATTATATCTGCAGCTGCTTTGTCACCTAATAACTGACATTTATTTTAACAATTCTACTGATGCATCCAATATTCCCAAGATGTCAAAAGAACGAAAGGACCTGGTGACTCCAAGTCAGGGCCTGGGATAGTTCCTGACACAGAGCAGTTGCTTGATTATCCATGTTGGGCAAGGAAAAAGGACAAGGAGGAAAACTTTGGGATTAATTTGGGAACTATTTTAGGGTCTCTGGAGAGAATGTAAAGTGTTCTGAAAAGAGTAGGTATCCACAGCCAACGTGTGTCAACTTTTAGAGACTTCCCACTAAGGTAATAAAAGTGAAAAACAGCAAACAGGTGAATAACAGTAGGAGTGGTTGAAGGTATAAGAGAGGTGCAGCGGCATACATACAGCGTAGTGCCTTCTGGACTCTGCGTAGCTTCATGGCAGTACGATAAGCTGAGAACTTAATGTTGTTCAGATCAGCTGCAAAGATTGGAAAGAGACCCAGTCACATCAGGGAAATTTAAATGAAAAATCACAATAAACTCTGCTTAGGAGACCACTGAGCTTCTGTTAAGGGTGAAAATGAACAGTGATTATGGCTGTACAACATGATCAATGTAATTAATGTCACCAAAATGTGAAGAATGTTGAAATGACCAATGTTTTGTTATATATGTACTTGTCATGATTAAAAAAAACACTGGCTTAAACACGCATGCACACAAGTACTCTTTTACATCCACTAGTTTGAACTGCAAGGTTGGCTCCTCGGAAACCCTATACAGGGTCGCTATGGGTTGTAATCAACTCAACAGCACTTAACAACAACAACAAGTGTGGCAAAAAATAAAAGTCTGACAATAGCAAGTGTCAGTAAGGATCAATGAGAACTGCTGACAGAAGTGTAAATTAACATAATCTCTCTGGAAAAGAACTTGATATTACCTAGTAAAATTGAATGTACATATATCCTACAACCCAGCTAGCTATTTTTCCTAGAGCAGTGATTTTCAAATGTTTTTAACCAAGAATCATAGTAAGAAATCCATTTTTATTTTACATCATTAACCAGTAATCACATATACACACATGCATATGTATATAAATAACGTAAAAACACTTTAGGAAACCATACCTATAAAGTAAAAACTTAACAAGATTAAGATTCCATATGATAAGGATATTTCCTAGTCTTTTTTAATTTTAAAAAATGCTTGTCATATTGGCTACCCAAAATGGGGTGAGGGGACTACAAAGGCAAGAAGTGACTGGCTCACAAGCTTTCAAGAGGGAACCTAGAGACAGGGGGCCTGGAGGAATGCAGAATCTCCAGTGAGTAGTATCCAATCTGTCTAGGTCTTGTGATACAATAGTGAATAATTGTTATCAGGACTGATTGTGAGGGTTGGAAATGTAAAGGTGGACGTTTTATAGCAAGGAAGGGAGTGATTAACTTTCCAGTCTAGGAGCGGAGGTCCCTAGAACCATCAACGGAGAAGAGTCGAGCGCGGGACCCTACCCAGAGAAGCAGTGATGCCTGAGATGGAGGCAGAGACGATGACGTAGAGCGATGGAGCAGCTGGGGACTTTAGATCCAGAGAGGGAGAGCGACTGTGTGCTGAAGACTGGGGGGTAGTGTAGGGGGCAGGATGCATGGAGGGGATTGTAACCATGACAATGAAACGATATACAATAGAATTAATGCAAAACTAATGTTCTCCCATGTAAACTATCATATAATTCACAATAAAACATTTTTTAAAATGCTCGTCACAACATACAAAAATGATTTTATGACCTATAGGCTAGGCAACACCAGTGATTAAGGATTCAGCTGCTAAATAAAACGTTAGTAGTTTGAATCCACCAAATACTACATGGGGGAAAATGAGGCAATGTGCTCCTGTAAAGATTTACAGCTTTATAAACCTTTATGGGACCATCCTACTATGTCCTGTAGGGTCTCTATGAGTGGGAATTGACTCGATAATAGTGGGTTTGGTTTTAGACTGAAAAGTATGCTCTGGAGAAATTCTTACACAAGGGCATCAGAAGACAACTACAAGAACTTCTTAGCAACATTATTCTTGTTAGTTCCAAACTGGAAACAAGACAAATATCCAACAGTAGAATGGCTAAATAAACTGTGGTGTATACAATAGAACACTCCACAACAATGAAAATTAATTAATTAGAATCACGTGCATGTTTGTAACATAATGGTGAGCACATATTAGTAGTCAAAGAAAAAGCACTCAAGAGTCACAATCATTGCAGCCTTGGTATTGTCTTTCAAATCTATAAGCATAATTTCCTAATGTGATGATAAAATGGTCTAGGTGTAAATACAGAGCCTCCAGTTGAATGAGGTACAAAGGGGAAAGGAAGGAAAGCTATTGGAGGAAAGAACAAGGTACTTTCACCTTCATCACTTGTTGAATGGAATTCCCTTGTATTTTTATAGGACAAAGACATCTGTTTATATTCCCATTCTATACAGGAACCCCACATTCTTACCTAGGGTTTGGTATAACTCGGTCATCTTGGGATGGTCCCAGCAAGTAGTCTGGGCTTGGTGGCTACAAACAAAAACATGAATAGAACCAGAGTCCACATCACCTTTTCCTCTCCCAACTTCATGCACCACTCAGCAACAGATTGGAAGCAAGAAGCTATAGGATGTGAGGTTGAACCCTGAAGATCTTAAAGCACAAGGGATTCACCTTTACCCAAGTAGAATCTTGAACTCTTGAGGATGAGTAGGAGGAAAAACTGGACTGGATGGAGGAACCCCAACAGATACGGAGTGACAAGGGCAGGTAGAAAAAAAGATAGGTGAAGGAGGGGTGGATAGGTGGCTGACCCACTTCGGACTCAAATGATCACTCACTTGATGTAGTAGGGGACTTTGTTAGGTGAAATTGCTCTTTCCCAGGGAACCTGGACGGAGGCTGGTAAGGGAGAAGAGAAAGAGAAAGAAAGTTGGCCACTAATGCTCTTCAGGCCTCTGGTCACTACCATACTTTATTCTCCCCCAAAAGGGGATGCTGAGTCTCATTGACCCTGAGAGTAAGGCAAAACTTCAAATGAACAAATATATCTCTCTTATGTTAGGGCAGGGAATTGAGAGATTTTCACCGATACATTAACATATCAGAGACATGTCGAGGTCATGTGTTGGAATCCTTAACTTGGCTATCCTCATAATCTTCTCCTTGAGCAGGTTGCCATTTCTACCCATTCAGTTGCAAGTAACTACAGTGTGGATATGAAGTGGACCCTACTCTCCTCATGGGACTCAGAGCCCTTTCCTTAGAACACTAAGCTTCTCAATTCTGTAAGGCAACAAGGAATGGTATTGCCTACTTCTCTGTCTAATGAGGAGCTCTGGGCAAGCATGCCTCTCCCTGCCCCATGTCTTTGTTTTCTGGATGTTCCAGGAGAGACATAGGTTACCTGACTAACCTCCTGGTTACAGTTTCTCCGGGCACAAGAGAATGATGCAGGTATGCCAGTGATGATAATACTGATAATAATAATTTCAGTTAATGTTTCTTAAGCTTCTACTATGTGCCAGATACTATGCTAAATGCTTTGTGGGCATATCCAATTTTCATTTGTATATTCTCACTGGAGTCCCTGGGTAGTGCAAATAATTAATGTGCTCAGTTTTTACTCAAAGGTTAGCAGTTTGAGTCCACTCACATGGAAGAAAGGCTTGGAAAAATACCTCCAAAAACTCAGCCTTTGAAAACCCTATGGAGTACAGTTCTATTCTGACACATATGGGATTGTCATGAGTCAGAATTGACTTGCCAGCAACTTGTCACTGGAGATATATATATAAATATATATACCAACCTGTTCTGAATCACCATAACCCTTTACTTGAATTATTTCAATAGGCCTTCTAACAAGGTCTCCCTGTTTCCACTCTTACTTCCCAAAAATCTATTCTCAACACCCACACTTTGTTATAAATAAGTCAGATCATGCTATCCCTTGGCTCGAATGTCTCCAAAGAGTCTCCATTTGATTCAGAATAAAATCTGAAGTTCTGACCATAGCCTCCAAAGCCATCCATGCTCTGCCTCTTGCAACCACTCTGACCTCATCACCTCCTTCCCTCCTTGCTTACTTACACACCAGTGTCCACGCTGTTCCTCAGATGTCCCTTGCCTTAAGGTTTTAGAAGATGCTGTTCCTTCTGTCTGTTTTTCTCTTACCTCAGATATCCACATGATATATTTCTTCACCTCCTTTAGACTTCTGCTCAGTGGTTAACCTCTCAGTGAAGCCCTTCTTAACTATCCTATTCAAAATTGTAACACCTCCTTTCTTAAGTCCAATACTCCTTATTCATGCCATCCCTGATTTAATTTCTCATTCCATATCACTTGTCACCAATTAATCTTTTATATATAATTAAATATGAATATAAATATACACATGTTGCTGATAAGTATTATCGAGTTGGTTCCCACTCACAGTGACCCCATATAGGATTTCTGAGGCTGTGAATCTTTCCAAGAACATAAAGTCTCATCTTTTCTACTGAAGTGATTGGTGGGCTTCAACTGCTGACCTTCTGGTTCGCAGTCCAGTGTTTATCCTACAGGGTCACTGAAGTCCCCTTTCCCTCATATGCAATTAGCAGCCCAGTGTGTGTGTGTTCCCCTAGTAGTGTAGTGGATTATGAGCAGGCCTGCTAAATGTATCTTAGCAGTTCAAATCTACCAGTTGCTCCATGGGAGAAAGATGAGGCTTTCTGTTCCCGTAAAGATTTATAGGGTTTTTATGAGTCTGAACTGACTTAGTGGCACATCATCACCACCACCATATATATAGAGAGTCCTGGTGTAGCACCACAGGATAATGCAATGGACTGCAAGGTCAGTTTGAGCCACAAAGTCTGTGGTTCAAATTCACCAAGCTGCTCCTTAGAAATCCTAATCAGGGTCATTATGAGTCAGAATCTACTTGATGGCACATAACAGCAACAATATATACATACATATATGTAAGGATTTCTGTTGTGGTACTATAGAATAAGCACTGGACTGCTAACTGCAAGATTAGTGGTTCAAACCCACCAGTTACTCTTACTTGTTTATTTCTGGTTTCCTTCATTAGAACATAAACTCTACAAGTCTAAGTATTTTTGTCGGGTTTATTCACTGATGTCTCCCCAGTGCTTGGAATAGTACCTAACCCATAGTACAAACATACTGCCATTGAGTTGATTCTGACTCATAGTGACCCCTATAGGACAGAGTAAAGTTCCTCAATAAATCTTGCTGAATGAATGTTGTTGTTGTTAAGTGTCGTTGAGTTGGTTCCAACCCATAGCGACCCTGTAGAGGGTTTCCAAGGAGCAACTGGTGAGCTTAAACTTCCAACCTTGCAGTGCAAACCGACTTTGTAGTCTAGCGCATTAACTCACAGTGTCACACCAGGACTCCTCATTTAATTCTATAACTCTATGAGCTAGAATGAAGAATTGATGCTTTGAATTATGGTGCCGGTAAAGCATACAAGGACTGCCAGAAGAATGAACAAATCTGTCTTGGAGGAAGTACAGCCAGAATGCTTAGCAAGGATGACGAAACTTTGTCTCATGTACTTTGGAACATGTTATCAGGAAGGGCCAGTCCCTGGAGAAGGATATCATGCTTGGTAGATGGTTAGCAAAAAAAAAGAAGACTCTTAACAAGATGGCTTGACACAGTGGTTGCAACAATGGGCTCAAATATGACAACAATTGTGAATATGTTTTGTTCTATTGTACATAGGGTTACTATGAGTCAGAACTGACTCGATAGTGCCTAACAATAGCATGAGCTAGAAAATATGTTTGCCTGTTTTTATAGAAGGGAAAACTGGGGTCCAGAAAGGTTAAGCTACTTTCCCAAGCTTGCACAGCTATTATGTTGAGGAGCTATGACTCAGACTAGGTCTATCTGATTTGAGTTCCTGTTCTTCTAACCACTATACTACACTGCTTTATCCATACTGCTTCTTGGATTCCAAGGTATATTGAGCTCCCACCAGGCCCCCAAGTAGACTTTCTTAGAAGGTGGTTGAGGTTCTGTAAGTAAAGTCCAGTTTGACTCACGTACAGGAGAGGAAGTGCTGAGAACCTGGCCCAAAGTCTCGGTGGGCATCCTGGAGCTGCTTAAGCCTCTCACTAACTGAAACCTATGGAAAGAACAGGTAAAAATTAAGTGAATTCATTCCAGATATTTAGTGTGGGATATCTACACACTCCAGGTATGTTCATGAACTCCCTTATACACCCACTGCCATTGAGTCGATTCCAACTCACAGCAACTACTATGTAAGTATTATACTACTATACAGACAGAATAGTAAGACAGAATAGAACTGCTTGGAAACTCCTTAGAATTTCCAAGACTGTAAATATTTATGTGAGCAAAAAGCCTCATCTTTCTCCTGAGGAGCCGCTGGTGGGTCTGAAGCGCTGACCTTATGGTTAGCAGCCTAATGCTTGACCCACTACATTACCAGGACTCCTTCAACTCCCTAGTTGTTGTTGTTAAGTACTGGTGAGTCCGTTTTGACTCACAGTGACCCTGTATAGGGTGTCCAAGGAGCAGCTTGTGGTTCTCATTCCAGTGTTGGACCTATAGCGCCACACCAGAACTACCTAGTAGATAGGTTTTTCTCCAATTTCTGCTCCTCTCACAATCATCCAACCCCTCTTACTCCATAGAACTCCAAGGGTCAGAAAAGAATATCCTCAATTCTGGCCATAGAAGCTCTTCATTTTCCCCTGTATATCCTAAATGCCCAAATCTAAACAGACATCTCTTATTGCTTCATTTCAATCATTTCCTGAAGTTTAGAGGGTGAGAGTCCTGTTCCCTTATCCTAAATTTTCTGCTACCATTTTCCCATGTGATCTCATTTCAATACACCCTTCATTCACTATGGGCCTGCAAAATCTTCCCTCAAGCCTCCTTATACTGAGGCTCTTTTTTTCTCACTCCAGTCTGCTCTTCTACCTGTAGCTGTTTCCACCGGGTGTTGATCTGCTCCAGAGCCCGAGAATTTTCCATTGATAAATGTACATCAGATATAGCAAGTTGGTGGGCCAAATCATTCACCAACTTGACTCCATCTTTCATGGGAGAGAATTCTTCTTTAAATAGCTGTAAAATTAGAACCCAAATTACAAAACAGACCAAGAGTGGAGAGGAGGAACCATTAGTCATTCCCTTGAACTCCTCCCTCCTTACTCAGGGATTTGTTTCAACACAATCTAGGTACCTGACTATTAGGGCAACTGGACCAAGACATGCGTGGCCACTGTTCTTACCCTTTGCCTTGCCTTCTTTCAATAAACACAAAGGAAAGAGCAGACAGCAGAAGGAGAGAAGAGACTGGAGCCAAACCAACCCCCAAGTTCAAGCACAAACTGAGGAGGGCACAATAGAACAGGCTGACAATGGGATAACAGCATCAGGAATATTGTCAGAGTCTGGGAAGAGCATCAGGTCTCAGAGTGGTCTGTAGCTAGGTGAGGGGGCTCAGCATACCTTAAGACCCTGGATGTGTTCAGGGAGTGAATCAATGAAGAGATCCCCAATGGGCTCCCACGTAGCTCGCACTCCTTCAGTCTGGGTCAGAGTAGTACTTAATTCTTCCATTGCCCCTTGGATCTCCAACAGCTGCTCCAGAGTACGCTCAATGTGACGGTGCTGGTCTACACAGCGTGCTGTGAGTTTTTCCCATAGTTCACTAGCAACTGTCGCCTGCTTCCATACAAAGCGGCTAAGATTCTGAATCTGTTGTCTGGGGGAGTTATCTATAAGGGAAGGCAGGAAGGCAGGTCAGACTAACCTGGCAGGGGTAGCTCAGGGGCCAGGAAAAGACAGACAACCAACCCTTCATAAAATATATATGTGTATGTGCATACATTCACATTTGGGTTAGTGTATATAACCATACACAAAGAAATATACATTTGTCCATGGTTGAGGTTTATTTTTTGCATATTTAGTTTAATTTTGGATTGATTTTTATTAAACTTGCTATTTTGAGATAATTGTAGATATACATGTAGTTGTAAGAAATAAAACAAAAAGGTACCATGAACATTTTATCCAGTTTCACTAAATGATAACATCATGCAAAACTATAGTGCAGTATCATGACCAGGAAATACTATTTTTTTCCTGGTCCCTCCTGATAACATGTCCAAAGAACATGAGGTGAAGTCCCACCATCTTCCCTTCTTAGCAGCATTCTGGCTATACTTCTTCTAAGACAGATTTCTTCATTCTTCTGGCATCCATGGTATATTCAATATTCTTTGCCAACAATAATTCAAATGCATCAGTTCTTTTCTGCTCTTCCTTATTCACTGTACAAATTTTACATGCATATGAAGTGATTGAAAATACCATGGCTTGGCTCAGGTATACCTTACTCCTCAAACTGATATCTTTGTTATTTAGCACCTTAAAGAAGTCTTTTGCAGCATATTTGCCCAATTCAGTATGTCCTTTCATTTCTTGACTGTTGCTTCCTTGGGCATTGATTGTGGATCCAAGTAAAATGAAATCTACTTTACTATACTAGGAGCCCTGGTGTTGCATTATAGAATAAGCACTGGACTAGTAACTGCAAGGTCACTAATTCAAACCCAACAGCTGTTCTTGGAAATCCTAAAACAGGATCACTATGAAACAGAAGTGACTCAATGGAAAACAACAACAAAAATACTCTACTATACTATTGTTGTTGAAGAGCAGAGATGTCAGCTTGAGGACTAAGGTGTGCCTGACCCAGGCCCATTGTGTTTTCAATAGCCTCATATGGATGCGAAAGCTGGACAGTGAATAAGGAAGATTGTAGAAGAATTGATGCCTTTGAGTTGTCGTGTTGGAGGAGAATACTGAAAGTGCCATGGACTGCCAAAAGAACCAATAGATCTGTTTTGGAGGAAGTGCAGCCAGAGTGCTCCTTGGAGGCCAGGATGGCTAAGCTTCGTCTCTCCTACTTTGGACATATTGTCCGGAAAAGGATGTCATGCTGGGTAGGGTGGAGGGTCAGAGAAAAAGAGGAAGACCCCCAACGAGATGGATCAGCCAGGTGGCATTATTGATGGCGTCAAGTGTGGCAGCGGTAGTGAGGTTGGCCCAGGATAGGACATTGTTTCGTTCTGCTGTGCAATGGGGTCGCTATGAGTCGGTTCCGACTCGATGGCACCTGACAACAACAATACTATTGTTGTTCTTCTTCAGTGCTGTAGAGTAGCTTCTGACTCATAGTGGCCCTGTATACGGTTTCTGAGGAGCTGCTGGTAGGTTTTAACCACTGACAATACACTTTTGTTGTTGTTAAGTTCTGTCAAATTGGTTCCAACTTAGAGCAATCCTGCATAGGGTTTCCAAGGAGTGATGGGTTTGTGTAAACCTCTGACATTGCGGTTAGCAGTGCAGTGCTTATCCTACAGCACCACACAAGGACTCCCAAATAAGATTGATGGGTTGTGATATTATACTATCCTGGATTGGCGGTATAAGGTAAGTACTGAACTACTAACCATAAGCTAACCTCAAGGTTGGTGGCTCAAGCCCATTAGCTGCTCCAAAGAAGAAAGATAAGGCTTTCTGCTCCCACAAAGATTTAAAGCCTCAGAAGCCCTATACAGGATCATTTTAAGTTGGAACCAATGCAACAACACTTAACAACAACAACATAGTATATATAGGAGTCCTCAAAGTTGGCAGTTCAAATGCACCAGCTGCTCCTTAGAAATCCTATACAGGGTCACTATGAGTTAGAATAGACTCAACAGCACTTAACAACAACAATAGAATATATAATACATAATGTATTATGCTGTGTTTCTGCTGTGTGCTGTGGAGTCAGTTCCAACTCAGAGCAACCCTGCATAGGGCTTCTGAGGCTGTATATCTTTATAGAAGCAGAAAATCTCATCTTTCTCCTAAATTGCAACTGGAGGATCCGAACTACTGACCTTGCAGTTAGCAGACCAATGCACAGTCCACTGTGCAACTAGTACCAATCTTACTCAGTTTCCCAGTAGTAGTTGTATTCATCTGTAGACGAGTGCATTTAGTTCTATGCAATTTTATCAAACATGTAAGGTTATGTCATGTATCTACCATCACAGTCAAGGTATCTCTTAAGTTCTACTTATACATATATGCATGTACATAGATTCCCACTTGGAGTACTGGTGTGGCTCTGTGGGCTAATGCACTGGACTGCATAGTCACTATGATCCACAAGGTCGGTGGCTCAAGCTCACCAGCTGTTCCTTGGAAACTCAATACAAGGTTGCTATGGGTGGGAACTGACTTGTTAACAACAACAACATTCCCACTTACTGTACTGTGCCCATATTCTTGAAAATTAGGCAAAGTAAATAGTGAGTCAAATTTTTAAGGGGCATAGTAAAGCAAATCCTTCAAAGTCATATTTATATGACTCTGGGATGTGACTTTACATAGATGTCTGCTGCCCACATCAATCCAAAGAAGGAAGACATTTTATGACGATCCAGCCCCAAAGAGGTTAGTATACCATGCCCAACTTTTCCACATAGTATCCTAAATGTTAGGTTTTCTTCTTCCTCCCTCAGACCTCCCTTCAAATACAGATTCAAAGCCCTCAAAGGCCCAAGATAACTTGAATTTGTGCTGATCTCTCTTGAGTTTGTACTATCTGGGGCTCATTGTATAACAAATTAGGAACCTCAGTCCTTCTACTGAGGCACTAGAAGAAAGCGAAAAGGGTAAACAGCAATGACAAAAGCCTCTGTTAATGAAGGGTCCTTCCAGGTCCTATTCATAGTCTCTCTCAAAAGGTTAAAGACCCTTTTTGGAGAAGACTTGCTGGGTCAATACTCAGACCTAATCACTAGGAGTCCTGATGTGGCACTATGGGATTATACCCTGGACTGCAAGGTAGGTTTGAACCGCAAGGTTGGCTGTTCAAATTCACCAGAGTCAGAACGGGCTCGATGGGTCTTAGCAACAACAGCCACAATCTACTAGGAAACCTATCCTGTTGCTTATGTGAATATAAACCTAGAGTGGCCCACTCTACTAAGAAAAGGGGCCAAAATTCACTAGGGTCAATATCAAAGAGCCACAGTCAATTTTCTTCCCAATTGTTATTACCTAATGCTTTAGATTTTAAAAAGCACTTTTACACAATCCTTAGTTTTTACTTTTACACAACAGTTAGTTTCCCATCACCTTTAACAGAAGCTCGGTGTCTTCTGTTAAGGATGATAGAAAACTATGCGAACAATTAATGGTGGTGGTTGAACAATATGATAAATTTATTTAACATCACTGGTTACGAGTTGGGCTGCTAACCTCAAGGTCAGCAGATTGAAACTACCAGCTGTTCCGTTGGAGAAGGATGCGACTTTCTGGTCTCATAAAGATTTATAGCCTCAGAAACCCTATACAGGGTCTCTATGAGTTGGGACTGACTCCATGGCACATAGTCAACCAACAAAAGTGTACATGTAAAGATTGTTGAAATGGGAAATGATTTATTAATTATATATTAACCAAAAATATATTAAATACAAAAATACTCCAGCAAAACATTTTTAAGAGTCTCTTATACATAATGATGATTAGAGCATATCGGCACATGTCTTTATATGTTGGAATAAAACAGTATGTCTTTTCAAGGACAATACTACTCTTTATAGTCCGAGGTGTGGCTGGTGAGTTTGAACCAATCTTGTGCTTCAAACCAACTTTGCAGTCCAATGCAATATCCTGCAGCGCCCGTCAGTTAAATTCATTGGAGTCATGTTCTTTTTCACATATGATTAAAAAGCCACACATGATGGTCCACAGAGCCACATACAGCTTTGATTCACATGCTGGTCACCCAACTCCAGTTTATGTTCCCTTTGCTTTTTCTTGCAGTATGAATCTTGCTCCTCCCTTTAGACTCACAGGAGAAAGCTGAGACAATGAGTTTGGTGAATGGAGGAAGGTGTTTAATGATACATAGATCAAGAAGTGTGAAGAGAAGAAGAGTACTCACCTTTACGCTCTGAACGAGGCTCCTCTAATTCTTCAAATGGGTGCTGGGACAGAAAAGCCTGAGCCGACTCTAGCACGGAGTAGATATAGGGGCCCCGAGATTTAACTTCTTCCATAAAGGCCTGTGAAGGTTAGCAATATGGTAAACAGGAAAATAAAGTCTTTCACTCACTCTAAATTCTATGCTGCAACTGACAACTGTTCTTCTCTTTAGTGCAATTTGGCACTATCATGAATTTTGGGGCTATCCAGGAAGAAAGAGCTGTAGTCCTTCCTATACCCATTGTCATAGAGTCAATTCCAATTCATAGTGACACAATAAGACCAAGTAGAACTACCTAGAGAGTTTTCAAGGCTGTGACTCTTTCCAGGAACCGATTGCCACATCTTTCTCCTACAGAGCAGCTGGTGGGTTCGAGCTGCTGATCTTTCAGTTAGCAGCTGAGAGCGTAGCCATTATCAAAGCTCCCAGTTATTTCTATAGGCAGAGGAATAACTTTCTGACACTGACAGAATTTACTATGAAATTGGAGTCCTGGTGTGGTGTTGTAGGATAAGCACTAGACTTCAAGGTAGGTTTTAACTATAAGGTCGTTGGTTCAAACCCACCAGCTGCTCCTCAGAAGCCCTCTACAGGGTGCTATGACTTGGAACTGACTCAACAGCACTTAGCAACAGCAACAACTATGCAACAATAGGTGTCCTTGGGTGGTGCAAATGGTTGAGCACTAGACTACTAATTAAAAGGTTGGTGGCTTGAACCCACTCAGAGGTGCCTCAGAAGACAGGGCCTAGTAATTGGCTTCTGAAAGTTCACAGCTATGAAAACCCTACTGGCTGCAGCTTTGCTCTACAGCACATGGGGTTAGCATATATTGGAATTGACTCCACAGCAGCTGTTCGTTTTTGCTGTTGTTGTTTTATGCCACTGGGCAGAGAGAAGTGTGGGCAGGGATTTGGGGCTGGGGATCTTGGTTCTCTAGATGACTCAGAAAGTCCCCTATAAGAAGCTTGTTGTTGTTGTTGTTATGTGTCGTGGAGTCGGTTTTGACTCATAGCAACCCTGTACAGGGTTTCCGAGGCTGCAAACCTTTATGGGAGCAGAAAGCCTCATCTTTCTCCCATGGAACAGCTGGTAGTTTCGAACTGCTGACCCTGAGGTTCACAGTCTGATTTGTAACCACTACCCTACCAGAGCTATAAGAAGCTTAGAGAAATCAAAATCAGGATGGGCAGAATTTGTCTTAAGTTTTAGATTAAATTTGTTGAAATATGAGGGGATTTCAAAAAATTCATTGAAAATTGGAATGAAAAGATAACCGATTTTTTCCCACAGACCTTTTGAAGCCCCCTCATATAAAAGACACAAATTATGAGTGCACATCTTGATGATTTTTCATAAAATGATTCCATCTGTGCTATAGCTGAGAGTGAAGCATCCAGCTGATATGAAGCGAGGGGAGATGCACAAGAACACCCAAACTTGCAGACAGTACCCATGTGACTTAGCCTTAATGGCTTGATAATTAGAACTCGACTAGAGGAAGATTACACACACACACACACACACACACAAAAAGGAGCAAAATAATTTTTGATAAAGGAAATGAGGGTAAATTGCTACAATTCGATGAACTTTACCTATACTCATGGAGGTTTGTTGTTGTTGTTGTTAAGTGCCATCAAGCGACCCTGAACAGGGTTTCCGAGGCTGCAAATCTTTATGGGAGCAGAAAGCCTTATCTTTCTCCCGCGGAGCAGCTGGTAGTTTCGAACTGCTGACCTTGCAGTTCGCAGCCTGAATCGTAACCACTATGCTACCAGAGCTCCTAGTAACTCTAAA
The DNA here is from genome assembly GCF_000296735.1 of Chrysochloris asiatica. Taxonomy (NCBI): domain Eukaryota; kingdom Metazoa; phylum Chordata; class Mammalia; order Afrosoricida; family Chrysochloridae; genus Chrysochloris; species Chrysochloris asiatica. The sequence continues at coordinate 8,245,599 of NW_006408644.1, read as the reverse complement.
TACCAACAGAGAGGGAAGGCGTCTTCACATCAAGTATCAATGCTATCCTCTCTGTACACAGGGTAGATAGGGATGGGCAACTTAGACATTGGTTACCTAAAATGAGGAGGTGATAAAGGCATGAAGTGACTGGTTTACAAGGTTTCAAGAGGGAGTTCGGTTTACAAGTGTGTGGGGGAAGAAAGAGTCCTCACTGAATAGTTTTCATCTTGTCTAGATGGGACTGGTTACAAGAGATGGGGATAAGAGTCTTATGATTCAATAGTGAGTAATTGTTATCATGATTAATTGTGATGGTCACAATTGTAAAGGTAGAAGTTTTGTACCAAAAATGGAGGAGTAGTTAATCTTACAGTCCAGAAACAAAGGACCCTAGAACCATCAAGGGAAAAGAGCACAAGTGGAATACAAGACCTTATCCAGAGAAGCTGCGACACCAGAGATGGAGGCAGAGATGGGGACATGGAGAGAGGGAGCAGCTGAGGATTCTAGATTCATGGGAAGAGAGGAACTAAGAGATGGCAGCCAGGAGGCAGACTTGCAGAATGTGCCCTTTGGTAGTGTAAATTATTATATATGCCTGAGCAGTTTTTTTTTTGTTTTGTTTTGTTTTTAAAGAACAGCTAAAATGAATGGAGAGAAATACTGTTAACTGATGGTACATGGAGGAGATTGTAATCATGGTAATGAAACAAGGTGTATGATTTGTTGAATGTAAAACTGATGATCTGCCCTGTAAACTTTTACTCAATCCACAGTAAAAACCTTAAAACAACAACAACAACAAAAGATTCCATCTGTGTAAACAGTACACAGCTCAAGAAGCAGAACTCTACTAGCATCTCAGAAGGTGCCCTGACACCTCCTTCTAGTCACTATCCTATCCTTAAACAACCAAACAACAACAACAACAAAGCCCGTTGCTGTTGAGTTGACCTCACAGTCCCATGTGAGTGAGGATGGAACTGTGCTACACAGGGTTTTCAATGGCTGTGATTTTTCAGAAACAGATTACCAGTCCTTTCTTCTGAGGTATTTCTGGGTGTGTTTAAACTGCCAACCTTTTAGTTAGTAGTAGAGTGCTTAACCCAGGGAGGGGCTCCTACCCCACCCTTACACTCCCCCACTTCCTCAAAACAACAACAATAATAACAAACAACGACAAAAAAAAACCAGTTGCCTTCAAGTAGATTCCACCTCTTGGTGATCCCATATGTATCTGAGTGGAACTATGCACCATAAGATTTTCAATAGATATTTTTTTGAAATTAGATTGTCAGGCTTCTCTTCCAAATTGTCTCTGGGTGGACTTGAACTGTTAACCTCTCAGTTCACAGCTGAGCATGTTAACTCTTTGTACCACCTAGGGATTTCTTATCTCCAAAGGTAACCACTAGTTTTGAACTTTATATAAATGGAATTTTACAGTATGTATTTTTTTGTATCTGTTATTGTCACTATTTGTAAGATTCATTCATATTGTGATGTAGTTATTTATTTTCTTGTTATATTGTATTTCATTTAAAAATATTTATTTCTGATTATAAAGGCAATGTAAGCCGTAGAACTCTTAAGCAATTTCACAAAAATATAAGGAAGAAAATGAGAAACATTTGTCGTTTCAATACCTAGGATTAATATTGTTAATCCTTTGCTATATTTTCTTCCTATATTTTGATATATGCACATACACATCTATGTTCTTTTTTTTAAATGTTTTATTGTGAATTATGTGATAGTTTACATGGGAGAACATTAGCTTTACATTCATCCTATCGTATATCATTTCATTGCCATGGTTACCATTCCTTCCATGTATCAGCAACCAACCAAAGGGTATACACTGCAAGCCTGCCCCCCCAGGTCATCAGCACACACCCCTCTCCCTCTCTGGGTCTAAAGTCCCCAGCCACTCCATCTCTTCACATCTCTGCCTCCATCTCTGGAGTCACTGCTTCTCTGGGTAGGGTCCCGCTCTCCACTCTTCTCCCTTGATTGTCCCAGGGACCTCTGCTCCTAGACAGCAAAGTCAACCACTCTCCTCCTTTTGCTACAAAACGTCTACCTTTACATTTCCAACCCTCAAAATCACTCCTGATAACAATTACTCACTATTGTGTCACAAGAGACCTATCCACATCTCCTTTCATCAGCCCTGCCTAGACAGATTGGACACTACTCAATGGAGAGTCTACCTTCCTCCATGCCCTCTGGATCTAGGCTCCCTCTTGAAAGCTTGTAAGCCAATCACTTCTTGCCTTTGTAGCCCCCCCATTTTGGGTAGCCAATGTCCAAGTTGCCCATCCCTGTCTATTCTGTGTATGGACGGGGTGGGAATGATCTTTGCTGTAAAGATTTGTTCCCTCTTTTGAAGTACTGCATCCATAGGTGTAGGTCAAGTTCATCAAATTGTGTCAGATTACTCTTCTATGTTCTTTTTAGTGCAATTGAGATCCATATGTTTGAGGAGGCTTATAAAAGTTCATGGAGAAATTTCTTTATCTTTTAATGCCATTTTTCATGAAGTTTTTGAAGTCCCCTCATATATAGTTTTGTTTTTCACTTAACACTATATTATGATAATTTCCCCTCATGATCCCCAATAAAAATCAGGGCAAATTTTTAATATTTGATGGGAGGAATAGAAAGGAACGCTTTGACTAATTCTGTGGACAGCATTAGACAGGTAGGACAGCATATAACCTCCTGTTACTTTAGGTATCTAAGCAAAAGTTGGGTACCTGTCTGTCAGGGTACTGAGGAGGGATCCCTCGCCCAACTGAGAGGCTAAACACTGTAGTCCCTATAATTCAAACCTACCGCATGTGTTTCCTTCTCCTGTTGCACCAGGGCCACATCCCCTTGTAAGGGCAGCTGAGCTGACAACTCTTCATCCTTTTGGCTGAGCCAGTCAATAATCTCTTGGAGAGGGAGCTGAAGCTTTCCACTGTGGTCTGAAAAGGCCTCTAGGCGAGCACTGCACATAATGGATAAAACCAATGATTTTCAATCTTCACTCTTCTTAAGTGGTAAAACATTTTTTTCCAAAATACTTATGTGAAACTTTAATATTTAACACAGATTAAAGAGGATCTAAACTCTGGTAGCGTAGTGGTTACAAATCGGGCTGCCAACCTCAAGGTCTGCAGTTCGAAACTACCAGCAGTTCCACGGGAGAAAGATGAGGCGTTCTGCTCCCGTAAAGATTTACAGCCTCGGAAACCCTGTGCAGGGTCACTATGAGTCAGGAGCGACTCCACGATACTTAACAACAACAACAACAACTCTGGTTGGAGTGGAAAGGGACCGGTATCTCCTCGTCACCTATCACAAAGGCTCTTGAGATATCTTCACATGGCACTAAAAAGTGGGCAGGACCATGGATGGGGATGGTGAGGTAAAAGTCACTGTGTGATCCTCAGTTAATTCAGGTGCATCAGGCTGGAAAGGGTAGGAAATTGAGCAGGGGCATTAGGGGATGACAGTTGTCCGGTTCCACTCTTACCCTGGCAGGATTCAAGTCATGTTCAATTACTTAGCCCAAGACTACCCAGAGTCTAGCCTCAGAGCAGAGAGGATGCTGGTAAGTGGAAGGGCACATTTTACGGCTGTGTGTGTCTGCCTACACATGTGCAAGAAGACATAAAAACATAACTAGCTCAAGGGTCCCAATGGGTGACAACAACATAGGATAGAGGATTGAGATACAGGGAAGAAAATTATCTCTGTCTGCCTGCCCGCACAAATGAACAAGTAACAAGAATCAGGAGGATGACCCACGGTTATATGTAGCCATCAAGCACATTCCTCTTGGTTGATAATAATAATTATCTTTATTCATTGCTTCCCTACTGCCCGGGTCAAGTCTTTTACCTAAATTATTGCTTCAGTGAATTCTCACTGAATAGGCACCACTTTTACCAAGAGAAGTCAAGTTATTTGCCCACAGTTATGCCATTAGTTGAACTATGATTTGAACACAGGTTTGTTTGAACCTCCATTCTTTCAACTTCTCTATACTGTCCTACCCCACCAAAGCCCAGGAGTTTGGGCTTTGATGAGAGGACATGGAAAGGAGTAGGAAGGGTACAGGGGTAGGGAAAAAAGGAGCAACTAATATAGAAACTTCCTTCAAACTCTTACTGAGTTGTTATTAGTTTAGGGAGGAATAGGTGGGCTGATAACCAATGGATGCAAGTAGAGGACATTTAAAAAATTGGGAAGGAAAGTAGATAAGACCCTTGGGGATGCAGAACAGTTATGAGAGAAAGAAGAGGAGGTAACGATCATTTTCTTCATTTATATATCAACATTTTTATGTTTACAAAGCATTTTCGTATCTTATGAGAATTCTCACCACAACACCATGAAGTAGTTAAAACAGATATTATTTCTCCATTCATTCTCCTTTTTTCTTAAACAAACAAAACAAAGTGGAAGTTAAAATTCAGAGAACTCAAATAATATATCCCAGGTGACACTGCTACTTCAAACTGGAGCTCAACTTGAAGTCTCTTGCCTTCTAATCCAGAGTGCTCTCCCCAGTGCCAAAGAAGAAGAGAGAAACAGATGCAAAGGGTGGTACACATGGTAAGAGGAAAAAGCAAGTGTAGCAGCTTAAAGAAGTCCAATGTTATCTAAGCCTTTCTCTAAAGTCCATTTCTAGTGAGTGGACCTTACCGGAGGTTGTGAGACTTCTTTTTAATTTCATTCCAACACAGATTCATGGCTGCCGGTTCCAAGGGTCCAGAGACACCAAGAGACCCGCTAAACAGCTTTGGACTTAGGCAGGAAGCCCCAGCACCATCCTGAGGAAGCACAGGGGCAGCAGTAGTAGCTCTAACCTGGAGAGAAACACAGACATCCAAGCACATAAACAGCTGTGAGTCCTATAGTGTGCCACACCTTGGTCTGCATCAAACTAAGAGTGGAACAACTATGAACAAGAGGAGAGAAGGGCTGGTTTGAGAGCTCAGAAATCCTGTTCTCTGCATGCGTGTTCAGTGGGGAGGAGGTTCAGGTCCTCTCTTGACAAAGGTCAGTCACATATGACTGACTTTTATTATTACTCTTTTTTTTTTTTTTTAAGTTTTTGTTGTGAATTGAGTGCTAGTTTACTTGGGAGAACATCAGTTTTACACTCATCGTTTCGTTGCAATGATTACAATCTCCTCTGTGCATTCAACAGTATTTCCTTCTATTCCCCCTGGGTTTTTGGGGAGGAGGGGGGCATGTACACAAAAACACTCAGGAATATATAATAATTTAAACAACCAAAGGGCACATTCTATAAGTCTGCCTCCTGGCCGTCAGCACTCAGTCTTTCTTACTTTGATGATTACTCTTAACATTATAAATTCTGACAGTGACTACTGCCCAGATGGCATCCTGGGAGTACTTGCTTAGGTAACAAGCTACTCAGAATTACCCAGTCACTGGTATTTTCCCTCAAGGTGAGTGATAGGCTCATACCTCACGTTCCTACAGTTTTATCAAACCTTTGAGATAAGAAAACTGAGGGGTTGCCCCATAAAGAGTCAGAGAGGAAGTAGAACAGCCAGAAAGAGCTATCAGTAGTAGATATTCTACTTCCCAACTGGACCTAGGTCTTGATGCCCCCTCTTCCCTTCCTTACTCTCATTTCCCACCATCAGTCAGGCAGTCCGTAAATAGTCTTAAAGAACGTTATTCACCTTCCAGTGACTGAGAACGAATGAAAGCAGCATTTTGGACCCTGATCTCCAAAATACTCTGCCCAGAGTCAGCAGCTAAGAGAAGAAGCCATGTTATTGTTGGGTACCATCGAGTCAATTCCAACTTAGGTTGACCCTGCATAACAGAGTAGAACTTCCCCATAGCATTTTCCTGGCTCTAATCTTTATAGAAGCAGATATCCTGGTTTTTCTCCATGGAACTGCTGGGTGAATTCAAACCAGTAACCTTTCAGTTAACCGTCAAGCGTTTAACTATTTGTGCCACCAGGATTTCTTGAACCAGCCACAGAGTTACCAAAGTTTAGCCTTATACCCTCAAACTCATATAATCCATCACTTGGTCTCCCTAGCATTGAAATGGCCCTGTGGGCATTGTGGGGCTTTGGGGGAATAGTGTTTATACCAAATAGCCTTTAAGAAGTTAGTGCTTACAGCACATTGCCAGAACTGCCCAGTCAGTAGGGGGAAGAGGAGTGTGGAGGAGGGTACCACACTCCTGTCTGCTCACCTGTCTACCTGCTTGCCTTCTTGTGGAAAGAAAATAGCCCTATTGGTGGTGGTGATGATGTGCCGTGGAGTCGATTCCGACTCATAGCGACCCTGTACAGGATTTCCGAGGCTGTATATCTTTACAGGAGCAGAAAGCCTCATCTCTCTCCTGCGGAACAGCTGGCAGTTTTGAACTGCTGACCTTGAAGTTTGCAGCCCGATTAGTAACTACTGGGGTTGTCAATCCTCAAATCTCTCTTTTACCCCAAACCTACTTTCTTCCCACACAAGACTCTCCAGGCAATTTAGGAAGCCGATTGTCTCATAAAAACCACAGTTCTCAGTCACAAACTGAAAGGGAAGTGAGGACATGAGAGCAGCCAAGCTTAGGGCTTCTGCATGTCTGCCAGCCAGGGAACCATAGCCAGCTTCCATTCACCATCTGTGGTAAGGTTATGAACTCGGCTGCCTGCTCAGGGGGACCCCCATGAGCTGACCCTACCTGTGCTGCCCGGGAGCTCTGTTGCAGGATTGGGCAGCTCCATGATTACCCCTCAGCCTGAATCCTTCTGCCCAGTCTGATGCCTGGTGAGCTGCATGCAAAGTTCTGCCAGGTTCTGAGTAAGCCTGCACAGTAAGAGCAGGCAGAGCTGAACCGGGACAGGAGGCGGGAGCTGTCATCCTGTTTGTTTACTGACCCCCCAGGAATCTGGAGGGGGCGGCTATGTCAGGATTTGGCCAGTGAATCAGAGCTTTGTCGCTGGGGAATTCCGGCTCTCTCCCAATTGGGCCCGCCACACTGGGGCCAGGATGGCCCTCCCAGCCTGGCAAGGAGGACAGGAGTGGGACTGGACATTCCATGGTGCTGAGGAGAGGCATTTAGAGAGTAGTTTCTGTTGATTTCTTTTCCCTTTCCCTGGAAGACACAATGGACTCAATCTGCCTCCAGGCCTATCCCTACCCTAAGGTAGAAGGAAGATCAGACCACTTGGGTGAGAACAATTCTCCCAAAGTCTAACAAGAGGATGGACTTGGGAAATGCACCTAGGTAGGTGTCAGTTAAGCACTCGACTACTAACTGAAAGGTTGGCAGTTTGAACCCACTCAGAGGCACCTTGGAAGACAGGACTGGAGATGTACTTTGCAAAACGTCATGGCCATTGAAAACCTTATGGCACAGTGGTTCTATTCCGCATACACGGAACCACCATAATTCAGAATTGACTTGATGGCAACTAACAACAGCAAGCATCCTCAGAGGCAGTGAGGCACATCTGGAAGCAAAGTGGTGGGACTGCAGGATTGAGAAGCTGGGGCAGCAGAAGGCCTCCGAATTTGATTATCCTCAGATGAGTGCAAGGGCCAGAAAATACATCAGGGTCAATTGAGTGAAAATGAGGGACTGTTTTGCAGTGCCTTTGGGTGGCAAACAAGAGAGGAGAGAGAGCCATATTCTTCCAGACCTCTCTCTGCACTCTGAAATCAGGGTGAGAAGGGTGGTCTGTGGACTTCCCTTTGGAAAGAAATGGGAAAATGAAACCCTATAGCTCCATGCAAGGATCTAGTGTCAAGGAGGCTGCCATGACCTGCCTGTGCTGCCTTAGGCAGGGTGGAGGGGGCATTCCCATAAGCCACTGGCCTGAGGGACAGGGCCCCTCCTGGAAATTACCACTTGTCTCCTTCTCTAACAGACTTGCCTGGGCAAAGGTTAACATTCCAGAGCTGGGCCCCCACCCCTCAGCACTGAGGGAAAACACTTCATTTTTACCAAATAGGGTTCTGTTCCCATCCTCATTTATCTCCCACAGAGTCTTCTGAGCTTTCTACAGTTCAACATTGTTTCCATGCTGAAGCCCACCTACAGGAATAGTTGGAACAGCTGCCTGACCCTTTCTAGGGGTTCTGAGGTGGAGCCAATTGTGATGGATGGGGAATGGCAAGGCCAAGAGAGGGGTGTGGCTCTAGCTTCACTTAGGCTAGGATAATTGGGCTCAAGCCAGATTTAAGAGTTCTCTGAACTGGGAATGCCCCAGAGCTAGAAGCAGCTCCCTTGTAACCTAGTCACAACCAAGCTGTCCTGGCTCTGGTTAGCTTTTCCAGACATCTCAGTTTCCTAACCCCACCAGCTTCTGTACTATTCTCTACCACCCTGCTCTCTTTTCTTTTCCCTTTAATCTCGTAAATCCCACCTAGCAGAGCCAATGTTGTTGTTTGGTGCTGTCAATTCAATTTCTACTCATAGTGACTCCATGTGACAGAGCAAAACTGTCCTACAGGGGTTTCTAGGCTGTAATCTATATGGGAACAGATTGCCAGTATTTTCTTCTGAGGATCAATTGGATGGGTTTAAACCAATGACATTTAGGTTGGCAGCCTAGCACTTAACTGTCATGCCATCAGGGTTGCAAGTAATCATTTTCTTTTCCTTTCTCTATCAATTGCTTTCTACTTCTTGCTTTTACAGCGAAAATGATTGCTTCCCAGTCCCCATTCCCTGCAGGTCATCTACACATTTCTTGAACCTTTGAGAAAAAGTAAGGGCAGTGGGGAAGGAAAAGAAACTGAATAGTGGCAGAGAGACCAAAGTCCCAATCTGCAAAAGGAGTGAATACACTGGGGGACTCCAGAGTTGACATGGCTTTTAGAAGATGTTACAGGCAATGATTTCTCTCTGGTTGACTGTGGAAAAACAGCTCAGGGAACATTACCTCTGGCTTTTATGGCTCTCAAGACTTGGCCTTTCCCTCGTCAGTCTCCTGAAAACTGGTTTGCCAGCACCCACATCCTCCATCCCCAACACCTTTATTCTTCCCTCCCTCTTCACTGTATATTTAGTTGCCACCTGCACCTCCAGACGTGACTCAGTACTGTAGTCCTATCTGTGAGGCACTAGGAGACATATTGCTTTCTCATGTTCCCGTGGCCTCTGGACCCTAAAGTATTGTGGGCTGACTCAAAATATGCTAAGCTTCTACCTTCTCCAGTCAACTTTTCTGTGTACCTTCTTCAATGTCAGGAAAGGAGACTGCCCTCTTAAGATTACTGCTTCTCATACCACCTCAAACTCCTCCTGCTCCCACGTGCCCTAGCAACATACACAAGCATGCACACATCACCACCACTCCACATCCTAGGGGAGAAGAGTAAGAAGAAAGGCAAGTATGAAGCTCAGGAAATACTTACTGAGGCTGAGCCAGGAGTTGTGTGTGAGACTAAGGACTTGAAAGGAAGAACCAACGGAAGAAAAGAGATATCTACAGAATGTGAGGTATGTTACAAAGAAGGCAGAACAAGGGAAGGTCTATCCTGGGACTTACTCTGAAAGATCACTTTCTTCTGGCACCTCCCCAGATCTGAACACCTTGGGAGGATAACATGGAATCAGTCCCCCTCAGCCATAGTGGGTGATTTGGCTTGCCTAGCCCAGTGGCCTTCCTTGCCATATGTCTACCATAGAAGGCCTCAAGATCGATAAGCCATGGGCCAAAAGGAGGCCCACATTATCCAAATGATTTAGTATATACAAATAATGTTGCTGAAGTTCAGGAAGCATGGACACTCAAGAACCCACAGATACTTTTCCTATTCTTTTGCTCTTGGTCTCTTACCTGAGGCTGGGGGCAGGCACTTCTGAGGCTGCGTCTGTGATGAAATTGGTCAGCTGCCCGCCACTCATGACATCGTGGAAAGGTGTAAGGGCATCCCTGCATGACCATAGGTTGCATAAGAACCAAAGCTCATGGGGGTGAGGATGGGCACTGTTGGGCAAAAGCACCTGGAAGAGTAACAAGGAGAGATTTTAGAATCAAGACCTAGAAAAGGTCTATGAATGCAGTATTTACCCAGATAATCCTTGACTAGCTATGTAAATAAACATCAAATCTTATTGCCCTACCCAATAGTTATTCCCAGACTATCATGCACCATTGTCGTTTCTTGCTGTTAGGTGTTCCTCAAGGCAATTTTCAACTCATAGTGACCCCATGTGACAGAGTAGAACTTCTTCATAGGGTTTTCTGGGCTGTCATCTTTATGAGCAGATCTCCAGGTCCTTTTTCCCCTTAGAGCCATTGGGTGAAGTCAAACCACCAACTTCTTAGTTAGCAGTCGAACACTTAACCGTTGTCCCACCAGGGATCCTTATGTACCAAAAAGGACTTTATGTATTTACTCATTAAGGAAGAATCTATTGTTTACCCATTGTGCTTTGTGCTAGAGTCACAGCGATAAATAAGACCCCATTCTTGCTGTCTGAAATCTCATGACCTGGCAAGAAAGGGGAAAGAAGATTAGTCATATATGCTGATAATTATAATATAATGATTATGCAGCAAATGCTACAATCAAGATTTGTCCAGAAGGTCAGGAAAACAGAGTAAGAAACAATTAACTCTGCTGAGATTGTGCACATGTTTCAAGGAGATTGTATTTGAGTTAAGTCTTGAAGGCTGAGTTGTTGTTGTTAAGTGCTGTTGAGTCGGTTTTGACACATAATGGCCCTGTATAAGGTTTCTGAGGAGTGACTGGTGAGTTTGAACCGCCAAACTTGCAGTTCAAACTGACCTTCCTTTCAGTCTAGCGCTTATGTGAATATATGCAGGGAAGAATAGAAGGGCATTCCAGGAAAAGAGCCCCACCCGCACCATGTGCAAAAGCAAATGTCACAGAAAGGCATAGTATATTAAGGGAACAGCGGGTTCAGTATGGCTAGAATTTAGAAGACACAGAGATGAAAAAGATATGGTGTCTGCTTCTGAGAAGTTCACAGCTTTATACAGAGAGAACAGATGGAGAAAATAAAGGCCATGAAGTATTACTTGCATTAATAGTAAAGTATGTATGGGATGCATAAAAGGGACAAATGAGGAAAAAATGAGTTCTACCTAGGAATGTCAGGAAAGGTCTTTCTAGTGAAAATATGCTTTAGGTGAGTCATGCAAGAAAATTGGATTGTTATTGTTGTTGTTGTTAAGTGCCAGGGCCGTCAAGTCATTTCTGACTCATAGCAACCCTATATAGGGGTTTCTGAGGAGCTGCTGATGAGTTTGATCTGCCTCCTTGTGGTTCAAACCAGCGTTATGATGGACTGCTTATCCTACAGTGCCACACTAGGATTATTATTAGGCAGAGGTGTGTTTTTTGTTGTTGTTGTTGTTTTTAAAGAATATTCCAAATGGCCTGAACACAAAATGTGTGGTGTGTTCAGTGTAACCAGAGTACAAGGTGAGTGCCTTGTGAGGCGTAGCAGCTGAGGAAGCTGAAAAATCAGTGAAAAATGAGACTGTGGCCAGATTATGTCATGCCTTGAATGCCAAACATAAGATTCTAAACTTTATCTTGTAGACAATGAGAAGGCATTGAAAATTTTAAGCAGTGAATTGACATGATCAGATTTGCATTTTAGAAGGAGCTCTCTCTGGCTTCCATGTGTGGAGTGATTCTCTTGAAGGGAAAATCCATTAAGAAGTTGCTACAATAGTCAGGCAGTTGCAGTGAGGATGGAGGTATAGTGAAGATATAAAATGCATTGGGCTTGGTGATCAATTGCACATGAAGGTTGAGGGAGGTGAATGAGTCAAAGGTTTCTAATTTAGGAACCTGGCTGGATAATGTTGTTTACAGAAAGGTAGGGAAGAAGGGAGGAGTAAATTTGGTGTGGTGCGGTAATGGATGTATTGCATAATAAGCTATGCTTGAAACATGTTCAGTTTTAGATGTCAGGAACTACGTTTAGAAAAGGAAAAACAGTGAAAATCTAGACGTACAAGCCAATTGACAGTTTAAGAGATGTACACAAGTGTGATGAGAATGGATGGCAAAAATCATACTTGCAATTAATAAAGGTGGTATCTTCTAGTGCTAGGCAAGCACATGCAAAACATACAAATCCCAATCTAGTGGGCAGTAATTGAACATCTTTGATTCCTGATGCTGATGATTAAATAGTCACCATTTTCAGTCTCTATTCCAAGGGTTCTCAACATTTTAGATATGAGGCTCCCCTTCTTAAGAGTAAAAGGAAAAAACTCCTCACCTCACCCACTCACTCCCATAATAGTAGCTGTATTTTTAGTACCTACTGATTAAGAAAATTATATATATATTTAAAGATCTGTGGACTCCTTGCATTAAGCACCTTTCTTTCTTTCTCAGGGGTCCATGGTCCAAAGATTGGTGATTATTACAGCTCATCAGGGCTCAACAATTTATGGTCTGAAGTACACTTTATTGCAGTCAAAGCCCCTAGAGATTACATAGTTTCTCATATTCTAAGAGATTCCCAAGAATGGTTGAAAAGATGGTTCCTTGCTGATCAGACACCAACATAAAACAATTAGTCACTCAGATACAAAATGAAATGTTGATATCAGCATCAATACAGGGGCTCAATCAAATATTGATAAAGGCTACAAAAGGCTTGCCTAAGTGTTCTTATGTTAGTGAGGGAGGAACAATTCAGAAAAGGAGAGTGATAATAGTTACACCTCTAAGACTGTAATCAGTGCCACTAAACTGCACATGTAAAAACAGCTGAATTGGTGTGTGTTTTGCTGTGTATATATGTTCAACAACAACAAAAATTTTTTTAATTTTAAAAAGCTTGCTTACAGACTATTTTTTGAATTCGTTTTTACTTTTGCTGATTAGACAATTTTTTGAATTCGTTTTTACTTTTGCTTCTTAGAAAAATTAAAAATACAATCATAAAAAGAAAAAGAAAAATCAACTATAATATCAACACCCAGAAATAACCATTGTTATTAGGTGTGAAGTCTTACAGTTCTTCTATGAAAAATATAAACATTTACTTTTTAAACAAAATTTTCATTATTAGAGATACATCATTTAGTAGCCTGCTATTTTCACTTGCCATCATGTCATGGTCATTTTAGAATCCACCACTCGTCTGTCAGTTTATTATTCTCTGGTAGCTTGCATGTTGCTGTGATGCTGGAAAGTATGCCAATGGCATTTGAAATATCAGCAGGGTCACCCACGGTGGGCAGGTTTTGGTTGAGCTTCCAAACGAATACAAATTAGGAAGAAGGAAAGACAGACTACTTTCTGATGTTTAGCCACTAAAAACCTTATAAATAGCAGTGGGACACTGTCAGATATAACCAGACTATTGAATACTGAAACATGATGAAGAGCACCAGAATATTGTCAGATATACTGCCAGAAGATGAGCCCCTCAGGTTGGAAGGCACTCAAAAATATGACTGGGGAAGAGATGTGAAGAGAATCATATAGAAGAAAGCAAAAGGCCATTGAGAAGACAAAGGAGAAGGAAAAGACCAAAATGGATTTCAGAAGAGACTCTGAAGCTTGCTTTCCAGCATAGAGATGCTAAAGCAAACGGAAGAAGTAAGAAGGTATAGGAACTGAACAGAAAATTTCAAAGGTCAGCTTGAGAAGACAAAGTCAAATATTATAGCAAAATGTGCAAGGACCTGGAGTTAGAAAACTGAAAGGGAAGAACACGCTCAGCATTTCTCAAGCTGAGGGAACCAAAGAAAAAAATCAAGCCTCAACTTGTGGTATTGTATCATGCAGTATTGGCAAAATATTGAACGATACATAAAACATCAAAAGATGATGGAAGGAATACACAGATTCACTGTACCAAAAAGAAATGGTCGATATTCAACCATTTCAAGAGGTAGTATATAATCAAGAGCCAATGGTACTAAAGGAAGAAGTCCAAGGTACACTAAGGGAATTGGCAAAGAACAAGGCTCCAAGAATTGATGGAATAGAAATTGAAATCCTTCCACAGCACTGGAGGTACTCACTCATCTATGCCAAGAAATTTCGAAGACAGCTACCTGTCCAACTGACTGAAAGAGATCCATATTTGTGTCCATTCCAAAGAGAGGCGGCCCAACAGAATGCAGAAATCATTGGATGATATCATTAATATCACATGCAAGTAAAATTTTGCTAAAGATAATTTTTAAATGGCTGCAACTGTAAATTGGCATAGAACTTCTAGAGATTTAAGCCAGATTCAGAAGAGGACATTGAATGAGGGCTATCATTGTTAACATCAGATGGATCTTGGCTGAAAGCAGAGAATACCAGAAAGAACTTTACCTGTGCTTATAGACTATGCAAAGGTCTTCAGTTGTGTGGATCATGACAAGCTACGAACAACATTTCAGAGATTGAGTATTACTGAACACTTAATTGTACTCATGAGGAACTTCAACATAGACTAAGAGGTAGTCACTCAAACAGAATGAGAGGACACTGAATTGTTTAAAATCAATAAAGGTATGTGTCAGGGTTATATCCGTTCACTATATCTGTTCAAATAATCTGAGAAGGTGGATTATATGAAGAACGTGGAATCAGGATTGGAGGCAGACTCATTAACAATCTGCAATATGAAAGCAAAGAGGGCTTAAAATACTTAATGATAAAGATCAGTGGCCACAGGCTTTAGTATGGGTTGCACCTCAATGTAAAGAAAACACAAATTCTCACCACTGGACCAATAAATAGCATCATGATATGTGGAGAAAACATTGAAGTTGTTAAAGACTTCATTTTGCTCGAATCAACCATCAACACTCATGGAAGCAGCAGTCAAGTAATAAAGCGATGTATTGCAGGCAAATCTACTACACAAGACCTCTTTAAAGTGTTCAAGAGCAAAGACGTCAGTTTGAGGACTAAGTAAGGTTCACCTGACCCAAGCTGTGGTATTTTCAATAACCTCATATGCATGTGAAAGTTGGATAATGAATAAGGAAGATCATTGAAGAATTGATGCATTTGAGTCATGGTGCTGGAGAAGAATCTTAAATGTATAGACTGCTAGAAGAACAAAGAGATCTGTGTTGGAAGAAGTACAGCTGAATGCTCTTTAGAAGTCAGGATGGGGAGACTTCGTCTCTCATACTTTAGACGTATAATCAGGAAGGAAAGTCCCTGGAGAAGGACATTATGCTTAGTAA
Source organism: Chrysochloris asiatica (assembly GCF_000296735.1). Classification (NCBI taxonomy): domain Eukaryota; kingdom Metazoa; phylum Chordata; class Mammalia; order Afrosoricida; family Chrysochloridae; genus Chrysochloris; species Chrysochloris asiatica. Next base: position 8,230,433 of record NW_006408644.1, on the reverse strand, counting down.
AGTGGAAGTTCAGTGAAAAAGAGGAAGACCTCCTATAAGATGGATTGTCACAGTGACAGCAGCAATGGGCTCAAGGGTAATAACTGTGAGGACGGTACAGGACTGGGCATTGTTTTCATTCTGTTGTGCACAGGGTCGCTATGAGTCAAAATCTACTCAATGGTACCTAACAACAATAACAACATTTTAGGATGTCATTATATACTCATTTGAAACATGATTTCTAATGTCTCATAAGTGGTAGAGTATAATGGGCTCTGGAGTCAGACAGACCTAGAGTCAAATCCACACTATTCAACCTGAGTCTCAACATCCTCATCTGCTAAATGGGGATAACAATGATATCACCCTCATTGTATTATGCTAACGATTAAGTTAATGATGCATTTAAATAACTCAGTACAGTATCTGACAATAGTATACAGCTTAATAAATGTTAGATGCAATCCTGTATAGCATTCCATTGAATATTTTTTTTTACCAATTAGATGACTGCTGACAACTCTTCTGTTTTATTAATCATATCCTTGTACATATTTATAATTCTTGCCTTACGATAATTTCCTAGAAAGAGGGTTCCTAGATCAAGAGGTATGAACCAATTTCAGACTTGTGACTCATATCTCTAAATTGCTCTAGAAAAAGGTTACACCAATTTATACCACCATTGTACAAGAGTGCCAGTTTCCCAGCACACATGACCACTTTGAATATTCTTACTTTTAAATTATGTTTGCCAAATTTATAAGTGACTATGACATCTTGAGGACTAGTTTGCATTTCCTTAATTACTTGTTATTGTTGTTAAGTGCTGTCGAGTTTGTTCTGACTCATAGGGACCTTGTATAGGGTTTCCATTTGAAGCAGAATTTTGTTTTTTTGGCTACGTTGCAGGAATTATTTTAAGCACACATGACAAGGTTCAGTACCAACGACATGCATGCCTTCTCTCTGGCTGCCATGCTGCCACCAAGTAGAAAGCAGTGCTTTCTTCCCATTTCCCTGTTCTTTCCTGAAACTCTCACGATCTTAGAAAGCTTCCTTATTTCTTGAATTTCCCCTAAGAGAATAATAACAAGTTCTTGTTGTAAAAAAGAAAAAAAAAAAAAAATCCAATCTAAGAGGACTCAATGCTTTGGACACAGTGAGTTTCTATTAAGGGTGATGGTGTAATTTGGAAATGGATAAAGGTAATGGGTGAACATGATGAACACAAATAATGTCATTGAACTGTATATGTATAGATTGTTGAAATGTCAAGTGATTTGTTACATATATTTTTACTACATACACACACACAACCTTGTTGAATGCCTTTGAATCCTTTCTGGTTCATGGTGGCTGTGTGCCGTGGAATCGGTTCTGACTCATAGCGACGCTGTACAGGGTTCCCGAGGCTGTAAATCTTTATGGGAACAGAACGCCTCATCTTTCTCCCACGTAACAGCTGGTAGTTTCCAACTGCTGACCTTGAGGTTCGCAGCCTGATTCGTAACCACTATGCTACCAGAGCTCCTTCCTTAATTATTAGGGATGCTTAATATTTTCCCCCCAAATTTTTAATGGCCATTTGTACTTCTTCCATGAACTCTCTCTTTAGTCCCCTTTTGAGATTCACTTCCCTACAGGTAATCTTTTCCTTCTTATTCCTCTACTCATCAGATGTCTGGTTGATGCTTCACAAAACAAATATAAAATAAAATAAATCCAGGAGTCAAATAATTCAGAACTTCTAATTCCAATGCAGGCAGAAAAGAAACAAAGCTCTTTCTGGTCCTATTACGACTCTCCCCTTCTATTTTCAAACTTTGGCGCTGACTGTGACTTCAAGTAACTTCACTTCTCTACGGCGTATTTTGCTAATGTGGAAAATGTTAAGGTTCAACTAAATTAAACATTGTCAAGCATCAAAATGCCATCTTCTCTGTATTTGTATAGCATGCTTTTGTAGCTACTGTTTTACTTAATCTTCAGTGTAACTTTGTAAGGTTGTCTCAGCAAGAATTATGATCCCATTTTGTAGATGAAGATTCTGAGATACTATTTATTGAAACAAGGTCTCCTGATTTCTGGTTCTTTGCTGCTTATTCAACACAAATGTTCTTCTGTCTCTCTATATCCATCCTATCTCAGACTACCCCCTGCACAGAGTTACTTCCTATTCTTCCTTTTAATTTTGTCAGGGCTTTACAGAATTGAAGATGAATCAGATTTATTCCCCAACTAGTCAGGTGTAAGTAAGACATAAGACATAAGACAGATAGACAAAAAGCATAATTTAAAGGAGAAAATGATTCATACTACAGACATCATGTTATGAAAGGTCACAGAAGAAGAAGTGCTCACTCTGGATGAAAGAATTTAACATGCGTTCATAGAAGAGATGTTTTCAAGTTGAGTGAGACAGATTTAGACACCTGAAGTGGCATGGAAGATGCCTGTGCTCTCCCCTAAGGATGCTGCTAGATACCAAAGCTGTGTCTCTTTGGCACTGGGAACACTCTTTTCATCATTATCAAAGCTATATGCAGATCCTCCAAGAGGAGCTAGAAAAACGACATCTTTTCTTCTGGGCAGAGATGAAAAAACCTTATAAATTACCAGGATTCCAGGATCAAAGCAAGATTGTTGGCTCATGGAGGACAAGGTTAAAGTCTGATATTTATTTACATCTCACATATATTTAGCATGGTATTAAGCACAGAGTAGGCACTCATTGAATATTTTCTGATTTAATTTGTAGGTAAAGAAAGGTCTTGGATATACAGATTTATTTGTATTTGTATGAAATGATGTATGCACACTGTGATCATTTGAAGCAATTCTTGAAGTGGCAAAAAAAAAAAATCAAACAATCTTAATATCCAATATAGAGAGAGATCTGGTTAAATAAATAACAGTAGGTCAATATAAAATAAGAAGAAGAAACTCTTTATGTACAAATATGGGATAATTTATTAAGATATATTTCAAGTAAAGAAAATAAAAAGGAGAAACACCAAAGATTTTATCTACATTTATGTTTGTTTTTTCTTTTTAAAGGAAAACATGTGCTTTTGTTGTTGTTGTTAGGTGCCATTGAGTCGGTACTGATTCATAGCGACCCCACAACAGAATTAAACACTGCCTGATCCTGGGCTAACCTCAAAATTGTTGCCATGCTTGAGTCCATTGATGCTGCCATTTTGCCAATCCATCTTGCTGGGGGTCTTCCTCTTTTTCTCTGACCTTCCACCTTACCAAACATGATATCCTTCTCCAGTGACTGGTCCCTCCTGACAATATGCCCGAAGTATGAGAGATGAAGTTTGGCCATCTTGGCCTCCAAGGAGCACTCCGGCTGCACTTCTTCCAAAACATATTGATTGGCTATTTTGGCAGCCCATGGCGCTTTCAATATTCTCCTACAACACCATAACTCAAATGCATCAATTCTTCTATGGTTTTCCTTATTCACTGTCCAGCTTTTGCATGCATATGTTGCTGTTGTTAGGTGCCATCGAGTTGGTACCGACACATAGCAACCTTAGGCACAGCAGAACGAAACACGGCTCGATCCCGGGCCAACCTCAAAATTGTTGCCATGCTTGAGTCCATCCACGCTGCCACTTGGCCAATCCATCTCATTGGGGGTCTTCCTCTTTTCCTCTGACCCTCCACCTTACCAAACATGATATCCTTCGCCAGCAACTGCTCCTTCCTGACAATATGTCCAAAGTATGAGAAACAAAGTTTGGTCATCTTGACCTTTAAGGAGCACTCTGGCTGCACTTCTTCCAAAAGAGATCTATTGGTTCTTTTGGCAGCCCATGGCACTTTAAATATTTTCCTCCAACACCATAATTCAAAGGCATCAATTCTTCTATGGTCTTCCTTATTCACTGTCCAGCTTTCGCATACACATGAGGTTATTGGAAATACCATGGCTTGGGTCAGGCGCACTTTAGTCCTTAAACTGACATCTTTGCTCTTCAACACTTTAAAAAGGTCTTGTGCAGTAGATTTGCTTAATGATCTCTTGACTGCTGCTTCCGTGAGTGTTGATCCAAAAAGAATGAAGTCCTTGACAACTTTAATCTATTCTCTGTTGTTAAGAATGTTGTTTATTGGTCCAGTGGTGAGGATTTTTGTTTTCTTTACATTGAGATGCAATCCATACTGAAGGTTGTGTGCTCTTTGATCTTCATCAGTAAATGTTTTAAGTCCTCTTCACTTTCAGCAAGCAAGGTTGTATCATCTGCATGTCACAGGCTGTTAATGAGTCTTCCTCCAACCCTGATGCCACGTTTTTCTTTTCATAGAACCTGCTTCTCGGATGATTTGTTCAATAAGTATGGTGAAAGACTACAACCCTGTTGCACACCTTTCTTAATTTTAAAACATTCAGTGTTCCCATGTTCAGTTTGAACAACTGCTTCGTGGTCCAGGTACAGATGCCTCATGACCACAACTAAGTGTTCCGGAATACTCATACTTCTCAATGTTGTCCATAGCTTGTCATGATCCACACAATCGAAAGCCTTTGCGTAGTCAATAAAGCCCAGGAAAACATCTTTCTGATAATCTCTGATTTCAGACGTCAGCAATGATATCCCTCATTCCATGGCCTCTTCTGAATCCAGCTTGAACCTCTGGAAGTTCTCTGTCAATGTATGATTGTAGCCGTTTCTGCATTACCTTCACCAAAACTTTACTCGCATGAGATATCAAAGA